>NW_024501792.1:6595958-7098316 GCF_017590055.1 Onychostruthus taczanowskii
AGATGCTGGCATTTAATTCCATGAGGAAATCAGGGCTGAATTCTTACTTCATTTTGGATGATCATGCTCTCTCAGGGAAATGGGGAAAGGTTCCAGGGGAGCCCAGTGAGTCTCTCAGCTTTTCCAACAACTATCAGACCAGAACTTGCTTCTTAAGTCCTGCCTTAGGGAGTGGAGGGGAAAGATGCACTTTCAGACACTGTTGTGCATTAGAAAATGCACACAGGGGTGTCTGTGCTGAACAACTGGTGCTGGTGGATAATTTCTGCTGAAAAGTAAAATCTAATTCTGCAGCTTTGCTGAAGGAAGTTTGTTATTCTTGCAGGACTGAGCTGTTCTGCTTAGCTGGAACCAGACAGCACAAACATGGAACTGCTTTTCCAAGAAGGTGAAATCTGAAGTTCCTCTAAAATCTGTGCTTCACATGTTGGGGTGAATGCAATTCTAGAGCTGCTCCAGTTTAGCAAGAACTCCAGGTGTGGGCAAATACAGACCCTAGTTCAGTTGGGTGATCTGAAAGAATGAATGAAAAAACCCAGCCTAGTTTCATTAACCCCAGTAAAACCAGGAGTAACTCCTCAAAATGAGAGCTGTATTTTGGTTGAATTGGTGATACCAGAACCAGGACATGAAGTGTTTGTAAAACTCTGCTTTAACTCACAAGTATTTGCATCATGGTCCATCTCTGAGTAGGACAGGGGAGGAAATCAGGGGCCTTTCTGTACCTGGGAATAGAAAGGAGCTGATCCATTCAGCACAGTGGGATTTGCTGCTCTCTGTGTCTCTCAAATCCCAAAAGGACAGGATGACCTTCTGATGCAAAGAGGGGCAGGTGTAGCACTGCACAGCAAAGAGCTGAGCCTTTCATTTACCAAATGCTGTAAAGAACAGCAGATGAGGAGGAGGGGAGGCCTGGAGCCATCAGACAGGGCTTGTTTGCCCCAGGGATGACAAGGTGTCTGCTCAATGAAGCCAGGGCTGCTCTGTTCCAAGCAGCAAAGGGGGATAGCCAGGGGGTTCCAGCTTAGGGAGCTCCATCCTTACCCAGTTTGTGTCAAATTTAACTGAGTCTCGTTTCCTACCAAATAGGGCAAGTTATTTAAGGAAGGGTGATTCAAAATTGAAACAACTCTATCCTTTCAAGCCTCATCTTGTAATTGAAATATTCATAAAGCTCTTCATTCAGCATAAGACCATTGCAGGAGTATTTTAAGGATTTCATGCCTTTTGCAGTTACAATGTGCAAATTCAGCAAGACTAGCCTGCATTTTAGGAGTGCAAATGAATCATATTTTTAACCCATCTTTCTTTCATTATATTTTCCTTTATGGGATTTTCATCAGATTGAAAGAGATTGTGTTTTTACTGTGTGTACAAACAGCTGCTATGGGTTAGGCTGAGAACCACTGAATTCAGTGTCCTGGTTGATGAATGTTTTGGGGATGGATGTCAAAAAATAATAATCTAAAAATCTGTTCTTTCCTAATTTTACTCAGGTCCTCATATCCTGTGTGATTTAGAGATGAAAACTAAATGCAGATAAAAACCAAAGTTAATAAAAAACATATTTCCACCCCAAAGAGGAGCAAATGCTTCCACAATTCCACAATTTGTGGAGGGCCAAGCTGCCCTGTGTGCCTTGGGTGCTTCTTTCTCCTGTATGAATTCCCATGTTTATGCATACTAAGACTTTTCATTTTGAGTGAAGTTAATTTCTTAGACTGATCTGAAGATAATAGTGAAAAAACCCAGTACTCAGCAGTGCCTCATGTCCTGGTGTGCAGCTCCCTGAGCAGGGACACAGCCATTCCCACCGCCCAAAAGTGCAAGAAATGCACTGGAGGAAATCAGAGCAATAGACCTAAAAGCACCTGAGGAGAATCAGGCTGACAGCTCCAACCCTCTGCACTGCTGCAGATTTATCCCTGAATGAGGAGAAAATCTGGCAGTAAGAGGAAAATGAATGATGGTGAAAGCTGCTGGGTGCTCACCCCCGTGTGTGCTCCCGCCCGTTCCATTGCGTGCCCGTCATTTCTGTGCCAAACAAATGAGCAGCACAGCCACGCTGAATCCGTGCCCCATCTGCCTCCCGGCCGCAGCACGGCTCAGCTGCTTCCCTGCTCCCAGAATAGCAGGAGGGGAGGCAGTGCCAGGTGCAGGCAGAGACAGCCTTGGCCTGCTCACCCTTCCAGGGAGCCCAGGAGGGCTTTGTCCTTCCCTGGCAAAGCCTCTCTGCGCTGCCAAGGCAGACGAAGGGACAGAAATGGCATTTGGGCACAAAGAGGGAGCAGGGCCAGGACAGGGCTTGTGGGGCTGCTGGAACAGGGAGAGGAGGTGTTCTTCCACACTGGGTTTCAGGACGACCAGTTTTATGGGATCAGGGCTGCTCGCTGCCCTGTGCTTCACCCACCCAGCTCCTCTCCCCATCGGCTCCCAGGAGAGCTCAGCTCCCGGGCTTGTGTCTGCAGAGCCTGAGCTGGGCAGCTCCTCCTGCATTACAAACCCTGAAATCAGCACCTGTGCAGCTCCTCCTGCATCACACATCCAAAATTCAGCCCTGAGAGCCCTGTGAGGAGCTGGTCCTGGCTGGTGTCCCTGAGCAGCCAGCCCAGCACCAAGAGCTGCCCCTCACTCCAGACATTGTGGGGAAGGCACCATAACCAGGGGCTGCCTCTGAGCCCTGGATTTGTCCCCAGCTCCCACTGACCCCACACAATTCAGTGCTCACACCTGCGGCTTTGTGGGATCTGTTTAGCCTCCAGCTCAAGAAGGCCCATGAGCATGTCCTGAATTTTAAACAGGTTGGTTTTTAGAGCTGGGGCTTTATGGCTGCAATTTAATTGGTTTTTCCTCCAGGTTTGTACAACAGTGGGATGGGGCACTGGCACAGGACATTGTGCAGCCCTCGAGTGCAGGGTGGGACAGCTCTCTGTGCATGGATACTGGGGATAAGAGCCAGAAAAAACTCTGTCCATACAGAGGGGACTGAATTGGAGACTCAAATCAGGGGGAGGAAAGCCCTGGATATCAGACCATGTAACCATGCAAACCTGGGACATTTCCTGCCTGCAAAACCTGCAGGCCCTCAGGATTTTCCATTCAGAAGGTGGGGTCTACAAACTACATCCCCAGTGGGGTTTGGGACACACCTGCACAAGGTAGCCTGGCAGAGGTGGGAATGGCTCCCCATCCCCAGGGCTGAGCTGTCCCTGCACAGTCCCGTCTTTACAGGGGCCGTGATCAGCCCTTGCTGTGTTTTGGGGGTGGGCAGGGAGGGTCTGTAGTGTTCTGAGAAAGAGCAGGTTCCATACCTGGAACAGTAATTGCTCCATTTACATAAAACATATCCATTAATTGCCTGAGTCTGTACTCCCTGATGAGCTCACTGCCTCCCCAGACCTCACATGCTTCAGGCTTTATTTATAGGTTCCCCTGACCTTTTCATTACTCAGAGTCTCTCATGGATCCTGTCCTCTGTATGTTACCATATCCCTTTTTCTTGTCCCGTCTGACATTTAATTTTTATTAACTGTGGTGTGAGGTAAAGCTGGTATTCTTTGTTTTCCACACTGTGTTCTTCTCCTGCTCTCCAGGCCACAGAAAGTCACTCCAGAATCACTTGGGAGAATTTTTTCCTTGACATTCTGAGATTTTCCAGCAGGACATGGAAGATTAAACCTGGGTTTAAGGTTAATAATGTCTCCCTGAGGCCATGAGAACTGTACAGTGGGGTGCACGAACATGAGCCTCACTGCTGACCTGCAAGGGTGTAAGTGTGGGTCGGTCTCCTGTACACCAGAAGGCGAGCACTGGTCACTGGAAAGCCCCTCTGCGCCTCCTGGTTCTCAAGTGGCTGGCTCTCATTCCAGTTTGTGCAAAAAGCAGGAGCACATGCTGGGATTTGGGTATGATGGAGGCATGTTGTAGTTTCCCAGCCGTGTTTAACATGTTTGCCACACCCTTTTGCTGAGGAATCTCTTCTTGTTACTCGTTTAACTGAATAATCACATTAACTCAAACAGTTTAAGCAGAAAACATCCAATCACAAATATCCAGGAATATTTGTGAGAGACAGATTAAAAGAGACTTCCATTAGCTGCTCTTCATTTGGGAGGTTCCTACCAATTAACAGCAGCCTTCGTTCACTCTTGGATGATGTGTTGTCTCCTGAACTTTACTGGCTAATTAAAAAATTCTTCCCTCAAAAAAATTAAATTATCTTCATTTTTTTGGTGAGTCACAGTGCATGTTTCAGTGAGAAGTGCCTCACGCTGAATTTATAGCCTGCATGAATCTGTATACAAACATGTTTGTACAAACATTTATTGGAATGGATCCATAGCTCAGTTCTGACACTAATGGACAGCAGAGAAGCACGAGCTAATGCCAAATCTCACTAAATTAAATCCTTTAATTCTGTTCAATAGAGCAGCTAAATTCCCAAATGCTGGGAGGGAGAATCCCAAATAAAGGCACTGGGATGAGTGGTTTTAAAGCAGAGAGGGGGTGCACGGGGGGCTCCAGCCCAGGGACCCTCGGGGAGCAGAGGGAGCTGCCAGGAGTCCCCAGCTGGTGCCAGAGGTGGGAGCAGTGGTGGCCAAGCCCCCCCAGCCATGGAGAAGCCCTAAGAGCGCTCAGCACACACTGCTGGGGGAGGGACAGGCTGTGGGTCCCCGTACCTGGGCTTTGGTAAAGCCTCTTCCAGCACTTCCCGGAGTATTCTGCTGAGAAACCCTCTGCTGGTGGCCCGGCCGGTGTGCTCAGGTAACACCCAGCACGGTGGGGAATGGGTTAAACCCAGCTGGGCAGGGCTGGTGCTCCCCAAGGCTCAGCCTGGCACCAGGCTTAGTGTCATTGTGGAGGGGACGAGATGGAGGGCACCCCTGTCAGTGCCACCCAGCTGGGTGGGTGTGGGTGTGGGTATGCTGTGGTGTGTCTGTGTGTGTCTGCGGCTGTGGGATTGGTGTGGCTGTGGCTGTGGTGTGGATGTGAGATTGGTATGGGATTGGTGTGGGATTGGTGTGGCTGTGGCTGTGGCTGTGGTGTGGCTGTGGGATTAGTATGGCTTTGTCTGTGGAATTGGTGTAGGATTGGTGTGGGATTGGTGTGGCTGTGGCTGTGGGATTAGTATGGCTTTGGCTGTGGAATTGGTGTAGGATTGGTGTGGGATTGGTGTGGCTGTGGCTGTGGGATTAGTATGGCTTTGGCTGTGGAATTGGTGTAGGATTGGTGTGGGATTGGTGTGGCTGTGGCTGTGGGATTAGTATGGCTTTGGCTGTGGAATTGGTGTAGGATTGGTGTGGGATTGGTGTGGCTGTGGCTGTGGGATTAGTATGGCTTTGGCTGTGGAATTGGTGTAGGATTGGTGTGGGATTGGTGTGGCTGTGGCTGTGGGATTAGTATGGCTTTGGCTGTGGAATTGGTGTAGGATTGGTGTGGGATTGGTGTGGCTGTGGTGTGGCTGTGGGATTAGTATGGTTTTGGCTGTGGGATTGGTGTGGGATTGGTGTGGCTGTGGCTGTGGCTGTGGCTGTGCTGCAGGGCAGGGGCTCTGCAGAGGGATGGGCACGGGCTGGAGCCCTGGATCCAACAGGGCCACCAAGGCCGGGTGCCGGCTCCTGCACTGGGGTCACACCAACCCCATGGAGCTCCAGGCTGGGGCAGAGGGGCTGGGAAGTGGGAAAGGCCCTGGGGGTGCTGTGCCAGTGGCTGGACATGAGCCCAGGTGGGCAATAGGCTAAGGGCACCTGGGCTGTGCCAGCTGTGGGGTTTGTCTCCAGGGATTGTCCCCTGCGCTGGCCCTGCTGGGGCACCTCCAGTGCTGGGGGCAGCCCTGGGCCCCTCTGACAAGGACGACATTGAGGGGCTGGAGCGTGTCCAGGGCAGGAACAGAGCTGGGAAGGGGCTGGGGAATTCCTGAGGGAGCTGGAAAGGGGCTCAACCTGGAGAAGAGGAGGCTCAGGGGGGACCTTGTGGCTCTGCACAACTCCTGACAGGAGGGGACAGCCGGGGGGGTCGGGCTGTGCTCCAGGGAACAGGGACAGGAGCAGAGGGAACGGCCTCAAGTTGCTCTAGGGGAGGTTTAGATTGGATATCAGGGAAAATTTTTTTTCCTGGAAAGGGCTGTCCAGCCCTGACACAGCTGCCCAGGGCAGGGAGGATGGAGGGTGGAATTCCCACTCTGTGTCACCTGGGGACATGGTTTAGTGGTGGCCTTGGCAGTGCTATTGTCCCTGGCTGCTGTTGGACTTGATGGCCGTAGAGGGTTTTTCCACTTCTGCAGCTCTAATACAAAGTTTTCTATGTGAATATTGATATAGTCAATATTCCAAAATGATGGAATATTTCACATTGCTTTTAGATTAAAAGTTGAAACCAAATCTCTGAATTTCTCACGGGACTCTGGTATTATTTACTGAGCAATAGTATTGTGCTACTGTGTGTACAGGGGAATATCAGATGTCTGGAAGAATTAATGAATATTCAAGGAGTTCTGCTTTGCAATGAGCTTCAGCTGAAAGCTGTGTTCATTCATACACATTTAAGTAAAGCTTAGATTTGCTCGTTTTTCATAAATCTTCTTTTGAAGAGAGGAAAACAATCAGGCTGTGCTTTTATAGAGTGAATTTAAAATTAAAATTAGACATTTAGGTGTCATTTCAGTTGTAAAGTAGCCCTTAGTCTGATGGTTGGAACAGGGTTTCCAATTATGTTTAATTTGTATGCACAGGGCTTGGTTAGACAAAGTATTAAGGATTCTTACTTGTTCATAATATTTCTATCATGTGCAGGGCTTTTCAACACCCTCACTAAATTAGTTCTTGGAAGCCCTTGTTCACTATATTAACGTAATCTATCCCACACATAGTAAAACAAACTGTTTGGCCTTTCAAATGAGAGGACCCCAATCTTAATAAATATTGAATTATAAAGCCCCTGCGTGGGGAATACAAGCTAATTCTTTTCTCTTTGCACCAGCTGTGAGCTGCTCTGTGTGATGTATGGCACAAACTCTCCAGGAAAGAGGAGCAAATTGAAAACACCACCCCTGTGGGTTCCCTTATTAGACTGGAAGTGACTGTGAAATTTGCAGGACACAGCTCATTAAAACAAGGCTGGCAATCTGTGACCCTGGAGTGGGAAGAGGAGATCCATGCTGGAAAACAGGCTGTTGCTTTGACTGGGGGGAACTTGGCTAGGGAGGAGGAAAATGTGTGTGGCTGCTTGTTAACCCCCTCCTCACCAGAGCTCCTTACGAGCTGCAGGAGGTGGGGCAGCAATGGCTCAGGTCCGGGTGGAGATGAAGGGATGGGTTCCTGGAGAGCTGCTGGTGGGCAAGCATCAGGAGGACAATGGCTAAATCACCAACCATTGACGGGCAATTAAAGAAGAACTCTTAACAATGAAGCTAATTTAACAGCAATTGGTCTAACCCGTTTTAGCTCTGTAACCTTAAACAAAAATACATAACTTTTTATTCATAACACTGCCCATCCCAGCTCCACACTCCCAGGGCTGTTTGTGCTGCTTGGGCACTGAATGGTGCAGAGGAAATATCAGTGCCTGGGTGTTTCATCAGTGGGAACTCAGCACAGCGCAAAACCAAGGGCTGCAGAGCTGCTTGTTCATTACTGAGATATTTAATTGCTATTAATTTAGTGATAATTGCAGTGAGCCTCCTGACCCAGGCGAGTGTATCAAGGAGAAGATTTTCACAAAATCCCAGGATGGGTCAGGCTGGAAGGGACCTCAGAGCGTCACCAAGTCCCAGCTCCCTACTCCAG
The DNA here is from genome assembly GCF_017590055.1 of Onychostruthus taczanowskii. Classification (NCBI taxonomy): domain Eukaryota; kingdom Metazoa; phylum Chordata; class Aves; order Passeriformes; family Passeridae; genus Onychostruthus; species Onychostruthus taczanowskii. The sequence continues at coordinate 6,603,743 of NW_024501792.1, forward strand.
CAGGGCCACCCCAGAGCACAAGGCACAGGATTGTGCCCTTGGTTCTGGAATATCTGCAGTGAGAGACACTCCACACCTTCCCTGGGCAGCCTACTCAGGGCTGGGCTCTGCCCAGGGCAGCAGTTCTGCCTCCTGTGAGGGGAATTGCTGGGATCAATCCCTGCCCGTGGCTCTGGGGCCATCGCGGGGCCGGAAGCAGATCCTGGGCCTGCTCTGACCTCTGCACACAGGGACAGACACAGGGACAGACTGGGACAGACAGACAGGGACAGACTGGGACAGACAGACAGGGACAGACTGGGAGACACAGGGACACACAGGGACAGACAAGGAGACCCAAGGACAGACAGGGACAGAGAGACAGGGACACTCAGGGACAGCTAGGGCTGAGGCCCCTCTCAGCTGGGGCTCCTCTCCAGGCTGAGCAGCCCCAGCTCCCTCAGCTTTTCCTGGGCACCGAGATGCTCCAGGCCCTTCCTCAGCTCTGCAGACTCCACTGGCCCTGCTCCAGGAGGAGCCAGAGCTGGGCACAGCACTCCAGATGTGCCTCAAGAGCTGGGCACGGCACTCCAGGTGTGCCTCCAGGGCTGGGCACAGGGGCAGGATCACTCCCTGACCTGCTGGCAGTGCTCCTCCCAGTGCTTCCCTGGATATACCATTGGCCTCCTTGGGCCCCAGGACAAAGTGCTGGCTCATGGACAACTCCGTTCCATCCTGGGTTGTCCATGGAATGATCTCTTGGAGAACCTGGTGTTGAATTCCATCCTTCAGTGCTTGGTGTGTGGAAAGGCTCAGCTGTAGAGGAGCTGTCCTGGCTCTGTAAATCAGCACTGTCAGAAGCCAAGCCAGACCAGACCCAGACTGCACAGCCAATCTCACTTGCCCTCAGGCACAAATCCTTAAAATTCCACTGTGTGAGTGTGCAGTACCCAGGGTGCTCCCCAACCCAGCCTAGTGCAGTTTGGTGCTGAATATTCAGCTATCAGTTGTTTGCACTGATGAAAAGAACAGGATAGTTTACCTCAAACTTACTCTAGGTTCTAATAAATCCCATTTTCATACCACCAGAACCCAGGGAAAAAACAAGGCAAAAATATTAACATTTTCTGCTTGAAAAAGCAGCTCTCCTAGTAGTTAAGTTCAATCCCTTAAGTGATCATCTAATTCTAGTCTGACATTTTCTGTAAGTGAATAAACCTGTATCTTAATTCTCCCCCTGTCAAAGATTAAATAATGCTACATCAGCTTTTAGTGTGATTGATCCAAATAAAGACCATGAAGAATGTAGCCTGGTTGGAAACATTCAATGAAATCATACATTTGGGGAAAGCTGCCCCCATCCCTGCTGATGTGGAAGAGCTGGGTTGTGGGAAGAGAAAAGCTGGGATGACAACACAAACTGATGTTGCTCTGCATGAGGAAGAGGAGAGGCTGAGTACAAAAGGAGCTCAATAATTGTGAGTGAGATCCATGGTTTGATGGCTTGGGAAAAGCACATTCCCTTGAGGCAGATCCAGCTGGATTTCCAAAATGACCATTCAGTCACAGATGAAGATTTTGGCCCTGCTCACCGTGACAAAGAACCAAACCCCTTATCTGTGACATGTGGGGGATTGGTAACTTCCCCTTGGGCTTGGAACTTTCCTTTAGGAAGAGTGGAAGTGGGGGTGCAAACAATGAAAGTCTTACAAATTTCTCATGCCCTTTGTGCCAATATTGCTGTTCTCCTTAGGGAGACTGAGGGATGGAGGGACACATGACTTGAAGTGACAACAAGGAAAAGGCTCTATGTTGTTGGACTTCGTGCTAGTGCAGTAGTTGTCCATCTTCTCCCTGTGAGTATTCTGGAGTCTGAACCATTTCATTTGTTTTTCAGTTGAAAATAAGTTTTACATTCCTCCTGCTGTAATTCTGACATGGGAAAGCTGCCTTTTCCTCATCCAGATCAATTCAGTGATTCACTCCTTACACAGTCTGCTGATGGTTATGAGGATGGAATTACAGGCTTTGTAAATGGCTGTAAAAGACATGGCTCCAAAGTGGTTTATTTTCATAGCTGAGATTTTAGAAAGTGAACTTAAAAGTGCTGTAGTTTTCCTTGTGTGCTAGGAGGCTGGAGAGAGGATTTTTGGAATATTTGATCTACACAAAGTGCAGATGGGAAGATTGCTGGACAGGTGGGAAGAAGGAAAGTGAGAAAGAAAACAAAGAAAGAAAACAAAGGAAAGAAGAAAGGCAGGAGCGCACAGGTTTATTTTTAGGAAGTGTTTATTCTTAGAGTGGGAACTCACAGCCAGGCTGCATTCAGCAGGGCATCTGCACACAATGTTCTGACCTGCAGGTGCCCAAATACCCTTCCAGAGCCCCACACAACCCCAGCAGCTTTGGGTCATCCCAAGAGAAGTGGCTGATTGCTTTTGCACCTATGCTATTAATAACTGAGGTGGAGGGCAAAACTGATAGGTTTTAAATACTGGGATCATTCCTTAAAGTCAAATTATATTGGGCTTATGCATTTGTTCCCATCCCAATTAAATTTGTGGTCCTCTCTCTTTGAACAGTGCACGTTCCAAAGATTAAGTAGAAAGTTACTGGAAAAACTCTGAACTGATAACAAGGGATTAATATTTCTTACCTAATTGTCACTGAGATGGATGGTTTGGGAATATTTCCAAGACTACACTTGCTTTAGTAGCCACACTTGGAGCACACCTTGCTGAAGCCTTAGCAAGTGCTGAAGGACAGGGATGTGTTTCCTCATGGCAACCCTAAAGATCCTGGGATGAGCTGACCCAGCCTGGCCTCCGTGGTCCCAGTGATTACACAGGGAATCTTCAGCACATCTGGAAAGTTTGTTCAGTAATTAAATTACTCATCTGGGACTGTGAGTCTTAAACTTCCTCTGTGGGTATGTTGGACCCCTTGTGGAAGGCTGTGCTCCCACACGGAGAATTTCAGGAAAGTTCCAGCTGGATGCAGTAATTCAGGCCCTGGCTGAGGGGATGCTCCGCTTGACGGCTTCCGCTAGGAATGGTTACAAGGAGAGAAGGATAATCAGGACAGCAGCTGAAGGAGTGAATGTGCCCCCCCCTTGCCCTTTCCCTCCTGCCCCCACCCCCAGAGCCACAAGTGCTGACAGAACTCTGGTTCCCATTTGTCCTCCCGTTCCAGGGGAGGGATCCTTTCCGATCGCCAGGTCCTTGAGGGGTGTGAAGAGTAAACGAGGTGTGAACAACACATCAAGTGGGCAGCGCAGGGAAGCGGAGCCGTGAAAGCATTTGCTCCGTAAAAATAGAACGGGGCTGTTGGCAGCAAGAGGTGTCTGGAACAGATAAAGGCGGCAGTGAGTGATGGGAGCGGGGTTGTTTTATTAACGCAGCAGTCTGAGCTTCCTGACCTTATGGGAGAGGACGGAGCTGGGCAGGACAGGTGAGCCTGTAACTTGTTCTCAGCGCTGGGAGGATTGCAGCTCGCCCCATTCAGTACGGAACAGCCACGGGCAGTGTTTGTCACCTCCCCTCAGCCGGAATGGGGAGCACAGGGCAGATTTACTCCTAGCGATGATCCCGTGGAAAGGCGTGAGCTGCTCTCCCGTTTGTTTTAATGGGCTTTACTGTGGAGGAGCTGCAGCTCTGGAGTCCCCCTGGAGCCCCAGCATCCATCCAGCCGCTGCTCTTTGATCATCCCTGGGCACTGGGAAGCTTGTCTGTGTGCTTGGAATTAGCGTGGATGTTCTTCTCGGGTGAAATATTTATAAATCAAGGGGAAATTTTCTGACTAAACAATAAATCGCAGCGTGGGTTTGCTATGAACATCCCTCGTGTATAACTGTCATAGCACAGCACTGCCTCCAATCCAGGGATCTCATCCATCCCCATCCCACAGAGATCAGCATATCACCAGCAGAAAGTGATTTACCAGACAAGTCCCAGTTCCTGCCTGTATTATTCCATGATTTATGGCTCATCTGATGTGGCTGTAGCTGGAGTGCAAGACAGAATCTGTTCTGCAACACAAACAAAGGGTATTACACTAACAGATCTGATATTGAAAGATGGGTATCTCTTTGCATGGCAGCTCTCTGGCCTGTTGTTTATTTGCTGTCTCACTCAACTGCAGCTCTAGCCTTGCTGCTCTGCTGCCAGAAAGGCTAAAGCATGAAATGGAATTACAAGTATTAACAGCTGTGGGTTGTGTCACTTAGGAACACACAGCAACCGCTGGAAGGGCCACCAAGGATGGGCAGGGACAGCAAACGGGAGCTCAGCACTCAAACCTGTGAGGTTTCCCCCACTGGCTCCAGGATTTCAGGTTTGGCCTGGCAGGAGCAACAACTCTGAATGAGACTTCAGCCACTCCATGGCTTTTAAAAACATTAATAGAGCATCTAAATTTAGAGCACTGCACTTCTGTTTCATTAAGAACTCCACTTTAGACAGACTCCATGGAATGTGCCCCCAGAGCAGCTCCGCTCTGCTGCTGCAGGGACTAACAGGAGCTCCCACTCCTCACCCTCAGCTGCTCACAGCTTGGGGCCTTCCTCACCTCACATCCCTCCTCATTCCTGACCTTGAACCTCAGCTGGCCCCTGTTCTTCAGCTGTCATGGGGCAAATGCTGCCCAGCTGAAGCCACTGAAACAAAACTGGTTTTAGCTTTCAACCGAGTGAGGAGGCCTGGTGTGAGTGCCTGCAGAGAAAAGGAACTTATGCTGGTTTGCAAACATCACTGGTGTTTGAATTGCCCTTCTGTGCTGTTTTGGAGTGAGCAGGTAGATAAATCCAGGGGTTCTTACAGATCTCATGGAAGCTGAGACTCAAAATCAATGCTGAAATCAGGCTTCAGACAGCAATGCAAAGAGCTGAAATCAGGCACTCCTCTTCTGGACACCTCAGCCCAGCTTTGGGCACTGAGCCTCTCTCTTAGAGGGCTTTGGATGCTGCCAGGTGTCCTGCTGGTGGATCATGTTACCCAGGAGCCAGCAGAAGCCCTGGGGCAATGAGCTGAAACTTTAGGAAAGACAAGTACTGGTGTAACAGATGGGACCTTGGCCCAAAGCTTAGAAATAATGAGAATTAGAAGTGTGCCACCAGGGAAAAGCAAGATCAAATGCTTTAAATCACAATATATTACACTTCCCCCCAGCACTTTGGCAATATACAGGCTTAATGCCTCTTCTTTTCCCTTTTTAAGGGGAAGAATGCCTCAGTGTGGACTTACCTAAACAACTCGGGAATTTTTTAGCACTTGATTATTCTAAAATATTGAAGGTTTTTGGCACTTGAGCAGATGGACTTGAAATCCCTGGTTTTGCATCTTGATGGTTTTTCTCTTTGGCCTCATTTGTTAAAGGTAGAGGGATTGTTAGGCCAGAGGCATTTCTGTCATCTCTTGGGTGCATGTGACTTTTTGTTTTCCATGGAAACCTAAGCAGGAAATAGTTAACAAAAGGCTCCCAGCTCTGCAGTGTGAGAGAGCAGGTTAAGAGGTTTGGGGGGAGAAAAAAACCCAGAAAACAAGAGTATCACTCTTAGCAGCAGCCAAGGGCAGAGCTCTCCAGATCTCCTGTCAGAGCCTGTTCTGGGGCAGCCAGGCTCACTCTCTCTTCTCCAGAGCCTTGTGTGGTTTGAGGGCTCCACAGACCTTCCTCACCCTCCCCTTGAACCTGAAAATCCTCACCAAGGAGCTCTGACAAACTTGGGGAGATAATTTGGTCTAAAGTTTGCAAAAGCACCTGTCTGGCCTCCTCAGAGCAGGAAACCTCCCTGGTTTAGAAGTGGTGATTCCAGGGCTGTTTGGAGCCCTGGCCACCCCCATTTGACTGGAGGTTTCCTTGCTCTGGGCATCACCTGTGGAGCCTGACCCAGCAGGCAGCTGGGGCGTGGGGCTGGAGAGCAGCAGAGGAGCCACAGGAAGGTGCCACTCATGGGCTGACACAGCCTGGCTTCCTGCAGGAGAGTGTCCACCAGGGATGTCTGTTGGGACCTTCCCCCTCTGCTGCCTCGGTTTCTCCTTTGGTGTGCAATGGGCATTCTCCCTCCCAGCTCTTCTGTGACTTCACTGATGCTGCTGAAAGGTTAATGCTTGAGAGGGGTCATGCTGGAGGTCTGTTCTTGGTTAATTTTGTCCTCGTGGCCATGGGCTGTGGAGGAGAATTTCCCTGCTCTCTCCCGGGGTATTTTGTCACAGCTCTCACATCCCCTCTGCCACAGCTGTTCCCTGGGGAACTCCCAGCCTCTGCTTTTCCCTGGCAGGCCATGCAGGAAAGGAGGACTGCGATTTAAGAGCAGAGCAAAGCATTCAGAGCCACAAAAGCACCCGGAGATTCAAAGCCTCCCCCACCTGTGTTCCCAGGGAACTTGCTGAGTCTCAGCAGTCTTTTCCTGAACACAATTGTGCCTGGAAAGAACCTGAGCATTGTACAGCAGAGAACACACTTTTAAGTCCTTTTTTCTTCCTTTTATTCCTGTATCCAAGGCCTTTCTCCCTTTGATTTATGGATTTGGAGCCCATCTTTAATTATTTGCCCTGAAAAGCTGCCTGAAGCAGGGCTCAGCAGGAGTCAGACAGAGGCAGCTCAGCCCTCCTGGCTCGGCACAGCAGCATTCCATGGGAATGACCATTCCCAGGTGTGTGAGGGGCACAGCTCCCTGCTTTCTGCTCTTTGGGGTGGGCATGTACTTGGGTGTGCTGGGCAAACTCAGGCTCCAGCACTTCACATCCACCCCATCCCCCTGCCCCACAGGGCACACAGGGACTGTCACAAGGCCCACTACAGACACAGAACATTCCAACATGGCAAATCACCCTGGATGTGATGCCTAAAGGCATTTTCAGTGCTGGGAAATAAGGGCTCATTTATTCCCTTGAAGATTTCTGCTCCAGGATGAATAGCAGTGATGGAACTCTGCCACAGAGCAGGCAGGTCTGCACAGCCACCCTTGTACTGCCTAGCAAGACCTGTTTGGGTCTGGGAGCTCCGATTTCCCTGTCTCAAGATGCTTTGAAAGGCTCTGCCTTGATTGCACTTCCATCCACTTGAGATAAATAATTGTGTTATCAGTCCACAGCAAAGCCTGAGCCTCCAGGGCTCCACAGCAGCAGCACTTCCAGCCTTGCAGCAGCCCTGCAGCTCCCAGTGCTCACACAGCATGGGGACCCAGAGCAGCTGGGGCTGGCCCTGGATCCCTGCAGTGCCCAAGGCCAGGCTGGACTTTGGGGCTTGGAGCAGCCTGGGACAGTGGGACATGTCCCTGCCATGGCAGGGGTGGCACTGGATGGGGTTTAAGGGCCCTGCCAACCCAACCAGCTCTGGGATTCTGTGATTCTCTTCTCCACTGACTCTAGAGATCATCCTCCACTGTGCATGGTGGGATGCAAAACTGGAGCTTCTTCCTCCATGGGTAAATCCTATTTCAGCTGCCTTAAATAATTTCTTCCCCCAAAAAAGCTTACCACAGCTTTCTGCTGGAAGCAGGGGGATGGTTGTCAAAGCCTCAGGAAACCCCTTTGATGTGGGGCAGGCAACTGGGAGAGGTGGTAATGAGGTGCTGGGAGAACTTCAGTCAGCAGGGAGGGAGAGCAGCCGCTCTGAAGCTGCCCGAGCAGCAGGGCCCCTGTGCTGACACACCACAGCGTGAGGGGATGGCTGATTGAGGCTTGCAGGCCTCCAGTGCTTTACGGACAGACTCATTCTGTGCCTCTAAACAGAATTTCTGGACTTGCAAATTTATGGAAACACTTTTTTGGTCAGCAACAGAGGGAGCAAACAGGTATTCAGTTATCAGGTCATATTTGTGTGCCCACCTCACTCCACAGCGAGGTTCCTGCCTTCAGGCTGCTTAAACTGAGAGTTCTCTGGGGCAGGACCTCTGCCCTTCTCCTCTTGCAGGGCTCAGAATAGAAAGGGATTGGAGCCCCAGGAGGAGTGCACTGATACCATGGCTATAAATAAGGGCTGGTGGCAGGACTCTGCTGGGGCTTTGTGCCAGCCACGGCAGGCGAGGCTCTGCTGGAGGCTGCAGCGGCCAAGAGCAGAGCTGTGCACTGCAGATAGCCCTGCTCCTGGCACAGGGGCACCTCCCTCGTGCTGCCATCACAGGCACCTCGAGGCCACTGCTGCAGGACCACACGTGGCTGGGCTGGGTTAGGGACATGCTCCCAACTGTTCCCCAGCTGGAGAGGTGTCATCACTGAGTGGGAAATGACACAGGCTCACCAGACGGCTGGTTTGCACAGAGCACTCATCTTTCCTTCAGATCCTCTCTTTTTATACACCGTTCAATACAGATAGACCTGGTTGGTCAATTAATCAATACATTTCACCTGATTGGCTAATTAACAAGACGTCTTTCTTATAAACAATCTTTGAAAAAATAAGAAAAGAGAGTAGGAAAACACCACCTCCAGGGTGTTTATAATAATAAGCTATCATTGTTTATCTTCAGCTCCCTAAAGTCTCTCAGGCTGATTCTGGGAAAACTGATCCAGTTTTCTCGCTCTCTGGCCAGGCTATCACATCCACAGAGACGTGCAGGGACAGCCAGCACTGTCCCCAGGCTGTGTCACCCAGGGCAGCTCCACAGCTGGGGCAGCAGCCACCTCCTGATGCTTCCCCTGAGCCTTCCCACCTTTGCTTTCCCCAGAAATGCTCCTGCTGCTCTTTCTTCTGTGGGGTTGGGTTGTGTGTCCTGCTGCTGCCTGCCCTGTGCTCCAGGGACACTGAGACCTGGCTGGGACAGCTGAGCCTTCCTGGGAATGCTGTGAGTTATGGGATGCTGAGTGCTGTACCCACAGCATCCATCTGGACCAGACCTCTCCTCCGGAGAGCTGCTGTGAGCACAAACTCTGAATGCATTCCCCGCCCAGCATCCTCCCTCACAGACCTGCTGCATCTCAAAGGCAGGACCACAGCTCACAGCATCCTTTGCTGAATTAGGCAGAGCTGAGCTTTGGCCTGGGCTAAGCCTCCAAGGCCTGATTGTAAATCACAAATGCAGATTGTGTGCCAGACAGATTTTTATCTTTTCCTAACTAAAGTACTGCTGGTAACTCCAAAGTACTGGAGGAATTTTCCCTGCTGCAAGTGTGGACGCTGGGGAGGATAACAAATTGTGTTTGTGTGGCTTGGGCTGCTGCTTAAGTCAAGAAGAGACTCCAGCTCCTCATTAGAAAGTACCATTTTACCTTTTTATTGTTTTTTAATGAAACCATTTTTTTCCCAAAAGAGAAGAGAATTGCCTTTTTCCTAAGTGGACATTTTCATGAAAAAATAATCCATGAGTTTTCATTACAGTCTTGAAGAAGAACTTGAAAATAAAATCTGCTTGTTTCTTCCCCTGGCACTCTGTAAAAAGGAATAATAGAAGAAAAAGAGAGCAAATGTGAATTCTCAACACACATTTTTGTGGACAGAGTGGAAACATGTAAAAGCTTTTACAAAAGGTTTTGAGATGTTATGAATTGAGTTGACATTTTCCAAAGTCCTCATAAACCCCACTGGATTATTTTGGGTAGATTTCAGCTCTAAGCCCCAAAACCCAGAGTTACCAAGTGGGAGCAATGTGGTTTTGCTCCCAGGTGTCTCCCCAGGCTCTCAGGAGGACTCCCTCCAGCTGCTGAGGGAGCAGTGCCTGCTGGGGTCCCTCTTTTGTGTTCTCCTGGGATGAAAAGTGTGGTTTTGCTCTGGGAGAAAAACAGCTTTGGTTTGGCTGGAGGGGCTGAACTCTCCTGGTGGACATGAGCGCTTCTCCTTGACTTCGGTGCTGCCTTGGGCTGGGAGGGACAGGCTCAGGCCCCGTTCTGCCTCCTGCCCTGCTCCCCTGAGGACAAGGAGCAGCCAAGGAGCAGCAGGAGGGGAGGAACCTGGAAGGAGCTTGCCTGCTGCCCTCCTGGTGTCCATGGCCAAAACCAAGCTGGCTGCTCTCGGAGGGCCTCACCCTGTGTGCAGGTACTGTCCTCGGGGTGCCAGGGCTGGTGCCTTTCTCGAGGTGGGATTGTGTCTGGCTGTCCTTGCTGTGCTTTGGGCTCTGGCTGTGCTGCCAGTGCTGGTGTGAAGGACGAGGGCACCAGGCAGTGACCAAGCTGTGTCTTTGTCAAGAGGTGCTTTTTGCTTTGCTGAGCACTGAAATGTGGACAGTCTCGCTCAGTTCCACCCTGCTCTGCCCTTGGGGTTCTTGCCAAAGCCCCCTTTGCAAAGCCCCCTTTGCCCCTGCCCCCCTAAGGTCACAGCAGTAGCACAGCCTGTGCCTGGTGCTCAGGGGTTTCCAAAGCTCCCATGGGTGGCTGCTGCCACTTTCCACTTGTACAGAGGGAGAAGCTGAAGCACAGAGCAGGCAAGTAATGGCATAAATCTTAAAAGCAGGTTTGTATGGAAACTTGCTGGGTCTGAGAACTTTTTATGAACCCTCTGTTCAGCTCTCTGACCTCCTCCTCAGCTGCTGACATGGCTGTGAGAGCACAAAAAGCAGGAATTCCTCATTGGCAGGAATTCCTCATTGGCAGGAATTCCTTTGGCATGAGCCCAGCCCAAAGAGTCAGTGAGGTATTGCCCACCTTGCCCTTAGACCTCCTTAGGGCCCACTGTCTCTCTGTGACCCATCTGTGAGGGGGAAACTGAGGCACAGAACTCCCAGGGTTTGCAAACCCCCCGCTTGTGCAAGCAGGAGAATATTGCTGGAAGCTGCAGCACTTCTGGAGAAAGATGCTGGTGGTAGAGCAGATCCTTCTCCTGTTTGGCATAGCTGGCACTGAAGGGCTTTGTGGGGTTTCTCCTCCCCTTTGGCACCACAAGGGCAGCACCTTCCCAAGGCTTTGCCTCCTTCCTGTCCCATTGGATTCTCTGGACCCCTGGAACCGTTGTCTCTTCTCTCCCAAATTCAGTACAAAGCTGCTTTTTATGCTGCCTGAAATCCGTGGCACAGGAGAATTTCCACCCTGCTAGGATCACTAACCTTCCTGCCTTTCCAGTATTTGCAGCTAGTGGATAATTTGTTTGTTGTTTTGGTGATTGGTTTGTTTTTTCAACTATTATTTATTCAGGGAGGCTCTGGGACTGCCACCTGGTCCATGGGCAGAGCCTTCCCTCACATCAGCAGGGCTCTGAGAGCACCAGCTCAGGCCAGCATGGAAATCACATGAATGGAAGCCCCTCACAGGGCACCATTTGGGTTTGGGGGTTTTGTTTTCACCAACAGGATGGGAGTGCTGGGGTACATTCCTTGAGCTTTATCGCAGCATCCGCCTCACTACATGGCTGAGGCAACAGAGAGATGGCAAAGCTCACATCCAGCCAGCAGCAGCCAAATGGTTCTTTGTTACAGAACATTTTAAAAACTTTCTAGCCAATAGCACATTGCTAAAGCTTACAGACAGTTGTTTTAACCAATTTCTACAAGCACACGTACACCTGCTTCACACAGTGCTGGCTTGTCTTCTTTCTATTAACAATACACTATACACCATTAGTAAGCTTAAAACCTTCTACTAGCTTACATATTTTTCTGCAGTCTTAAGATCTATCTTAACTAAACCTATAACTCAAGTTGTTGCTCCATGTCCTTACTTGCTGCATCATTGTAATGTTTTTCTATCTTCAGACTTTGTAGCTACAACTAGCTCTGAGTTCTCTGTTCTTTCTGTTCCTAAGGCCTGCTTTCCCAACTTTCTAAAAATCTTACCTTTACTATTTCCCACAGGTGCTCCTTGTTAGGGCCTTGCAGCTGTTAAACCTCACCTGTCCCCACTCTGGGGCAAGGAGCAGAGAGGTTTCCCACAGCATCATGAACAGGAAGAGGGCTCAGGGCTGGCACAGCACAACACAACACAAAACAAAACACTACACAACAAACACAACCACAACACACAGCTTCTCCTGCCCAGGAACAGGGAGCTGTGGGGTTTGGGATTGACCGGTGCAGTCCCAAGTAGGTCAAGCACAGGTGTCCTGGAAGTGCCAGGAATTCACCTGTGGAAGGCAAAGGAGGAGCTGCTGTGCTGGGCTGAGCATGGGCTCCCTGCCCACCACTCAGCAGGGCTGAAGTGCCTCTGGGGGCCTTTTCTCCAGCCCCAAAGGGAGATCACTCAGTGTTCAGGAGGCACCAGACATCAGGAATGCCCAGAGGCACCAGGAACAGGCAATCCATCCTGCCCTGGGACCTTGGGCAGAGTTAGCAACAGGGTTGTTGTGCCACGAGGTTGTGCTGTGGGAAATCCTTTCATGTTGCCCCCAGTGCAGTAGGGAGGGTTTCCAGCCATGAAGGGGAAATGAATTCCTGCTGTGTGGAGATTCATTTGCTGCCTCAGCCACCAACTGGGTGAAAAAGCAGTTGAGGACGCAGCAGTGCAGCTGTTAATGTGTTTATTGGGACAAATATTACACATCATTCTCGGAGTGGTTCTATTTCTTTGAAGAAGGCACAAACCACAGCAGCAGGATTTAGGAATATGGACAAGCCTGTGTTTCCATAAAGCCATGCTTGATGGCAGGACACGATGGAGGTGTCCATCACATGAACACCCAGTGTTAAAGGCTTGGTTAAAGCTGCCCTGTGATCCTGTGGAACTCCTCATGTTCTTCCAGACTCAGCTTCCCACTTCCTTCTCCATTCCCAGTCTGCAGACTTCTCATTGCTGACCAGGTTTCTCTTTACAGATTTATTATCTGCATTTCTTGTTCTGTGGAATTGGACCACTCTGTGTCCCTGTTACCTGAATTCCCCAGTCCCCATTCTGACCCTGCTGTAGTTGTGCTCTGTGCCCCATTTCCTTCTCCTGGACTCTCTGCACAGTTGTTTCCAGTTCCCTCCCTTTCTTCCTCATGTTGTGCAGATTCTGATCCAATCCTGTGTTGTGCCACCCCCAAAGGCTCCTCCTGCTCTCCCTTTGGGGTGCCCATGTTCCCCTTGCTCCCATCAGGTGAGGGGGCCCAGAGGGGACATTGCAGGAGTGGGGGATGCTCCCTGTTACCTCTCCAAGGTTTTGCTCCCTAGAGAAGGGAGGTGTTAGCACTGCTGTTGGAAAGGGAGAAATTTGGTGCTATTTTAGAACCTTCAAGGTAAATCCTGCTTCAGGTGCATTGTTTGGATGACAGGCAGACAAGGACATGCCTGGATGCACACTGGAATCCAGTGGATGTTTTCCATATCCCAAGAGATGTGATGGGTTTTCAGTGAGGCTTTGCTGGAGAACCCTATTGTACTGCCTGGATGTGCTGGGCAATATTTCTGTGGCTCCACAGTTAAGTTTTTATGGAGGCCTCGTTCTGTTTAATGTAGCTGTAGTTGGGTTATAAATTTATAATTCCTGCTGCTGGGACTGCTGTGTAGCAAGATGGCTTGTGTGTAAATAATTCATGCCATTAAATTCATTGTGTTCCCTGTCTACAGCTCATTTACCTGCTGTGACTACAAATATTCCTCTGCCCGTTGGAGAAGGTGTTGGGCGATGCCAGGCGTGAGAGATCCGTCAGGAAAGGCTCCTGCCCTGGTTAAATGGATCAGAAACTCCTGGGACAGGGAGTGCCAGCACAGTCTGGTTTGTAAACATGACAGGCTGAGGATTTCACCTTGGGTTTGGAGGCTGGGGAGGCCCAGGCTGTGGGAGATGGGCTTCCCTGGCACATCCATCCTGGGCAGCAGGTGGAGTTCCTTCATGGAAGGGGCTGCCCAGGGAGGTGTGGAGCCCCCATCCCTGGAGGTGGCACTCAGAGCTCTGGGCTGGGGACAAGGTGGGGATCAGGCACAGCTGGGACTCAGTGATTCAGGAGGGCGTTTCCAACCTCAGTGATCAGTGATCACAGCTCTGCCTCCTTCCCAAGCTCTTCCTCTTTGTTTGTAGCTCTTCTAGAATTATTTCAGTGCTTGTCCCTACCAGTAAATCAGGAACAATTGGAATTCTTCCCTGCTTCACATGCAAATTCCATGGGGCTTCCAATGTATTTTTTAATTTAAATTCTCCCATGTTTCCTTGGAAAGCAGCTCTCCAGAAGCAGTAAAAAATCCTTTCCAGCCTCAGGCACCACCACTCTGTGCTGCAGTGAACAGAGTAAGGTAATCACATAAGTCCTGCACAAATAAAGGTAAAAAGAGTACAAAATAAAATTTTAAAAAATATTATTGTGTCCAAAAGATGTTTTCCCGAGTTCTAATGCACAGTCTCTAAAACGTTTTTATATTTGCAGAAATTTGTGGGAAGCTGATGTTTCCAAGAGCTTTGATGCTGCTTTATTACTCCTGTATTAGGAGATTATTTCAGACCACACTGGTAATGCTTTTCTTTTTGTGCTGTTGTCAATTCTGGTTTGTTTTCCCTCAGCCTTGCTGCTGCTCTCGTCTGCATGTGATGATCCAGGGCAAGACTTGAGGGAATCCAGGGAAGACTGTGCTGGAATAACTTCCATCTTCTCCTCACACACCAGAAACCTGATCCTCTGACAGTAAGTAATATTTATGTGTTTTTATGCATCATACATAACCTGTAAAATTGTGTTATTGTCAAGTTACCATCATATATTATCTAGAAGCAACTTTAAAAGGTTGGTTTAGCTTTATATATAAATATTGATGAGAAATCTGAAGCATGTTTTTCTGCAGAAAATACTTATATCAGACACAAAATTTATCTGGAAAAGATGTTATCCCTTATGTTCTTGCTGAAGTCTACTTAGGAGACAGCCTGAGCCAGGCTGTGTCTGTATAAATAACAAAGACTATTAATTTGGGACCAATTTATTCACTGAAAAGGCTTCTAAAGAAACACATCAGCATATTGGAAATCACTGCAAAGGATTTGGGTGATGTTTATTGAGGCTGAAGACAAATATTTGGGGTGGAAGGAAACAAGGAAGAAGTCCTGTAGCTGCAGGAGCTGAACAAAATGCGGCAGGGGCTTGTTGACTTCGAAACAACTGCGAGTTCTTAAAGTTTTTTATGAGGGAAGTTCCGCTGCTCTTTGTTTTGGTTAAGAAACAGGTTTCTGTTTATCTGAGGAAAAGATTTTTAAATAGTGAAGGAATGAGTGGCATTGGGATTCAAAGTTTGGCACTTGATCTGTTTGCTGTGGTTAAGCTTTATGCTGGGATTGACAGGTGATGGCCAGCAAGTGTCCAGCACCCTGGCCAGTGCTCCAGACAAACTGGAAAAGTGACCACTGCAGGTGACACCTCTTGTGGGGGCTGAGCTGGGAGGAGGCAAAGGAGCTACTCTTAAACAGGAAAATGGGCTTTAATAGCTTCTTTTAAATCTGCTGCAAACGGGCTGGGAACGGTTTATTGCAAGCCTGCAGGGGTGACCTCTCAGCCTGCCCTGCTCCGAGGGCTTTGCTGCCCTGCCTGGCTTTGGTGTGGGGGTTTGGAGGCTCCCCCAGGCCAGCCCAGCACTCTGCGTGATGCTGTTTGCACAGAACATGGGGCATAATGGAACATGAAGTATTGTGCTCTTCCCTAACCTATTTACATGACTTCATTACCATTGAATTTTACTGAGCATGTCAGGAGTGGAGAGGGAAATATAATCTAATAGGAAGGAATGTACCTCTCTGGAGCAGGGAAGCTATGAGATAAAAAATGGGGTTTACACAGGCAAATGAACTGATGCACCGGGGAGGGAACTGATCACACTCTTATTCTTCCCCCAAAAACAGGTTTAAATTCTTCCCACAACTTACTGTTGTGGCAATGTTCAAGTGTCCCAACCAGTATATTTTGTATATTCAATATAAGGATTGAAAGGAATAACAAAGCCAAAGGTGATAGAAATAACTGGATGATTCAGTGGACAGCAGTCAGTTGGGATTGGGATGTCTATAACCCTAAAATGCATTGATCAAATGCATGACTGTATCTCACTATCCCAGATTGTTTGCCTTGAAATGGAAGCAATTTAATCTTTAAAAAAAATAATGAAAGAGCAAACTGTAAATGAGACCTTCTGGCAGCAGGACAGGCTGTGGTCCCAGAGGCAGCAGCACAGGCCAGGATGACAAATGAGGTCATTAAAGTAAATAGTGTAAATTGAGTTTTGGCAGTGGGAAGGAATCCTTATTATGATGAAGGGCATTAATATGGGAAGAAGAAAAGGGGGAGGAGGAACTCACTGGTGACAGGCTTATCTGGGGCAGGGAGCAGTGTAATCCTGTGGCTGCTCCTGCTGCTTCCCTCATTGCAAGGCAAGGAGTCCATTTAATTTCACAGAGTTTTCAGCAGGGCAATGGTTTCGAAGTGAATTGAAGATTATAAAGTGTCACCCCTTCAAGCAGCATCCAGGAGGCTGCTGAACCAAAGCCTGGGATCCTTTACTCACTGGGTCTCATCTTTCACATCACATTTGCAGCACACTTACGCTTTGCCTGCTGATTTTTCATTTTTAAAGAGTTTCTTAATATGAGTGTTCAAAACCCGAGCACTTGGTTTCCTCTGGATAAAGGTGTTAAAGGGCTGACCAGCCAGGGAATTCTGGCCTCTAAATCTGGGCTTCCTTAGGTGCTGGTGACAGCCAAATTGATTATCCTGCTCGGATTAGCAGGGAGTCCTTAAGGTCACAGGGACTTCTTAAAGTTGTTGGGCTTTTTGAAGTCAGTGGGAATCAGTGGCTAACTCAGAATCCTCTGTGCAAAGTCTTGGGGTTGTTTTTGTCTGCACTGATTCTGAAATAAATCCTTGCTCCTGTAAGAGCAGATGGAACTGCCAAGTTTGGGCATTGCCCTGAGAATCTTGAGCCCCGAGTGTCACTGTCCTCTGGCCTTTTTGTGGCCACTCTAATGGCACTAGTGACACTTGCACTGTGTAAAGTCACCTTACAGGATGTTACTAATTAGGTAAGAGTTCATATGGTCCCATTAGTACACTAGAGTTCTGTGGTTTTGTTCTCTGAGGTTCAGTTCCTGTGCTCATCCTATTGTGAGGATGAATCACTTGTGAAAAGCAGTTTGAATTAATGAAAAACAGATTTTGGCTTAAACAGGATTGTCTTTGAGGTCTCTTCCAACCCAGTTTGTGCCTAGGGCCAGGTTTTCCTACACCCTCCTGAGCTCTCAAAGAGGGCTCTGAGGCATTCAAAGGCATGGAAATGCACTTTTCCTGTTTAGCTTGCAAAGGCAGATTTATCTCTAAGAGTAGCTCTTATTCTTTCACAACATGCCTTGAAAAAAAATGAAAGCCCAACCAAAACCAAACAGAAATTTCCTCCCTTTGCCTTGGAAATGGTGGTTTTTGTTGAGCCCAGCGTGGTGTGGTAATAGAGATTTGCTCGGGCTGTTGAAAGGAACGAGCTCCGAAGCTGCTGGGAATGGCACTGAGCCGTGGGAGGAGGAAGGAGAAGCTGAGGGACAGCTCAGGGTGTTTGCATTAACAAACACTGCTGGGGCTGCCGCTGAGAAGTTGAAAAGGTGCATTTCACACCAGCGTCTCTGTGAGTGCAGCGGGATGAAGGAACGCTTCATCATTCAACACAGGGTTTTGTGGCACACAATTGGAAGAATTGCTGCAGAATGGATGGGGATGAGCAGGGAAATGGGATGTGAGGGAGCTCAAGCAGCATTTGAATTCATGACAGTCCAGACAGAGAGGAGAAAGCTGCTCAGGGAGTTTTGCAAGACCTCTAAAATCAGTGTGCACGTAAAGGCATGGAAGGATTGTTGTGTCAGGCTGGAGATCAGGGCAAGGTTCTTTCCCCAGAGGGTGCTGGCACTGCCCAGGCTCCCCAGGGAATGGGCACGGCCCCGAGGCTGCCAGGGATGCCAGGGTGGGATTGTTGGGGTCTGGGCTGGATCGATGATCCCTGTGGGTCAAATCCCTCCAGCTCAGGACATTCCATGGGGGTGTGATGGGATCTTTCCAGCCCCCTCTGGCATTTGGGATTGTGTCGTTCCCAGCTGTTTTCCTTGGCTTTGCCCCCCAGGCACAGCCTGTGTGTGCCGGGCCTGGCGAGCCCTGGGGCACTCCCAGGTTTGGGGAACGTCCACCAAGCTGCTTCACCCCCTGCCCCTGGGATTTCCTGTGGAACTCTGATACCAGGCACGGACAGCCTGCTCTGTCAGAGCCCAGGGAAGCATGAAACAGGAGAGTTGGAGGTTGAGGGTTAATTTGCTCAGGTTTTGCCTCGAATTGCTGCAGAGTGAGAGTCTGCTTTGCTTTTCTGAGGGTGGTTGAGTCCAACCAGAACTCAAATCAGAGTGCGATAAATGTTTCTTGGAAATGGGAGTAGGAGAAAAGTGCTGATTCCTCCGGCTCTGGGAAAAGGGACCTAAGGAAAGTTTATGGTGAGGACTCAGCAGTTGCTGAAGGAAACCCCTGCCTCGAGAAGATGAGATGGGCTTTTTGTTACACTGGGTGGAGGAGTCCCAGCCACAGGTCCTGACACTGGGAAAAGATTGTGTGGCATGCTTTGTGTGAAATCTGTGTGGCTTTGTAACAGAAAGTGTTTGTGGTGTTTTGATGGTCAGAGCTTTTCTCTAATGAGAAGAAGCAGGAAGCTGAGCAGAAATGAAAACTCTGTCCTCAGCTGTGTGCCCTGGGTCAGGAGAAATTCAAGGATTCACTTAATGCTGTTGTTATTAGTTAGAACATCTATATGCTGGGAAAACACTCCTAGAGTATTAATAAAATGACTATAATTTTTTTTTTGCCAAGAAATATTCAAAACCTTTTAAGTAAATACTGGAGAAAAGCATTTATTGGAAGAAGAAGGAGAAAAAAAGGATTGATTCTGAAAAATGGGATTTCAAATGCTTCCCTCACTCATGGAGAAACCTGGAGCTGTGCTTCATCAGTAGAAAACCAAAAATGTGGCTCCAGTGCCACAAATCCCTAAACAAATGTGGCTTGAATAATAGATTGACTTGCTTAGGAGAGCTTTTCCCTAAGCAAACTTAGGGATCAATAACTAATTATTTGCAGGAATAGCCTTGCGAATTTCCCATCATAAATAGATCCAGGAAAACTCTCAGTTGCTCCAATCCATTTGTGACCAAAAGAAGTAAAAGTAATTATTCTCTTAGCTCACATACTGATTTATCCTTGGTTTTTTCTCTGCTCGTTTTTGATGGAACAGCTGTACTTAACCCATGCCCTTGTTTATGCTGGGAAAAACAGATCCTTTAACTGCAAACACATCACTTGAAAAGATGAGCCAGTTCCTCAGCTGCAGGTTCCCAGTGTAGCTTCCATTGCTTTTTAGAAGCTGAGTGCCCTGGGTAAGGGTTTGCATGAATGAGCTCCTGTGGGGTGGGGGTCTCTGCTCCGAGCAGGGCTCTGCACCTGGCTGACTTTTGCCTGCTGTGGAAGCCTGTCCTGCTGCTGTGGGTGCTTTCCCTCGGCCTGGCTGCTGTTTCCATGACCTTGCAGAGCTTCCTTACCCCTGGGGTTTCTCTCCTCCAAAGTGATGCCCTCCCATGAGCTCCTGGCTCTGCTCGAGGTGTGGCCTTGGTACAGGGGAGTGCCCTGAAGCTTAAAGCTTGTGACCACCAGTGTTGTAGGTGTGTTCTTCCTTGCAGAGGACAGAATCTGTCTCAGATATTTATAGGTGTTTTTACTTGTTCTTTCCCCAGATATAAATCTGCTCACAGGGGCCAGGCAGATCATGTGTCCTGATGGGTCTCTGTCTCTGCAGCTGAGCTGCTGCTTATCTTATCTTGATAAAACCCCTCCAGAACATCTCTTTCCAACTCGATGAGTTGCTGTGCAATATCTTCAGTATTTGCTGTTGCTGCTGTACTGGAAGCAGGCCTGTGGAAATTCCTGTCTGTGGAAAATGGAGATGTAGGAGCATGAATGGGATGAACCATCACCCGCCTCACCTGGAGCTGCTCTGATCAGCCCGAGGCTGGCAAGGAGCTGCTGCTCCTGCCTCGTGTACAGAGCCTGTCCTGGGCATCTCTGCTCTTCATTCAGTGCTTTGCAGTGCCTGCTCAGCCTTTCATTTCTCCAGTGTCAGCCTCTGGCTCCATCCCGATAACAGTTCCTGGGGCTCAGTCTCCTGTCAGGCACTTTCTCTCCACAGTATTTTATTTTGCTCATTGACAGCAGCAGCTTTGTCTGGAGAAGCAAAATCCCTCCTTTCCTCCCCCTTCTCCCCTGGGCTCCTGTTAAATAACCTTGTGCACAGCCAAGCCAGAAATGCTCTGGGAGAAAAAACAGGCTGAAAGCCCCAGTGCTGCCTGGGCACTAACCCAGGAGCAAATCCAGCAGGAATCCATTGCTGAGGATGATGAGGGACTGGACCATGAGGACAGACTTGGAGGGTGGCAGAGCCCCAGAGTAGCTGCCCAGGATGCTGTGGGGTCTCCTTCTCTGGAGATGTCCAAACCCCACCCAGGCTCCTTGCTGTGCCATGGTGACCCTGCTGCAGCACAGGTTCCCTCCCTCCCACCCTGAGTTTTGGGTTCTCCATGGTGACAGAACCTTTGTAATCCTGTGCCAGGCTGGAGCAGAGTCCTGGCCTGTGGTGCCAAAGGGGGATCAAAGCTCTGAGCATGGAGCCATCCTCAGGGGTGTGAGTTTCTGTGCAAAGGGAAAGGAGGGGACGAGGCAGATGCTCTGTGGGATGCAGGGGCTGCAGAGGGCTCAGGGCTGGCCCCCACCCTGTCCCCTCAGCTCTGAGCTACAGCAGCCCCTGGTGCTCTCCAGAGGCTCCAGTCTGTGCTCCTGGCATTGTTTTGCCAGCTGGGCTCTGCTGTGGCCTCTCTTCAGCCACAAGGATTGAGGCAGCTCAATGTCACTGCAGAAGGAGCTGAAATTGTTCCCAACTTGCCTGATCCCATTGCTGGTTGGTGTTGGATCTGTTTTGGCTGCCTCCAAAGCACTGCCTGCAGTCAGCTCAGGAAGACTCTCTGTCTTGTTTCAGCTTTCTTTGATCAGGGATACTTGGTGAAAATTAGTCCAGATTAACTAATGGCACGGATTGAAGGGTGAAAATTAGTCCAGATTTAACTAATGGCAAGGATTGAATGTGGATCACTTCACCTACACTGGCTTGGCTGCTCTTGGTCAGAACAAAAGTGGCCTTTAATTATTTACTTCAGAGCTAAAATAAATTTAAAAATTGCTTCTAGCTGTATCCACACAAGGTTTAATCCAGTTTATCTATGCAAATCTTACTCAGATGAGCTGCCTTGGTCATCTCCCTGTCAGCAAGTTTTCTGAAAGCAAGGATATTCCAGAGAAGGGGAGAACTTGGTCCATGGATCCTCAGTGTGTGTGTCACACACATTTCCCTGGGGAAGCCTATGGAGTGTGACAGCTTTTGCCATCCATGGCAGGAGTCAAAGTGGTCCTTTTAAGACATCTGTTTAGCCCCTTAAGTCCTGGAGCCCCCCATCCCTGCCCCCTGTCTTGGTTTCTTTATCCAAGACCTCTCAGTGGTGGATAAGCACCAATTTCCTTGTCTAGAAGAGCTGGAGAAGGGAAAAAACCAACCCCAATTTGTATAAGTATAGGGAAAAGCAAGCACTGCTAATATTAGTGTTGCTTTTGTATTAATAATTCTCTGATAAATGCCTGGGTTTTTTTCTTTGCCAGTCTAAAAATATTCCCCCAGCTTGGCAGCTTGTTGTGACTGTGATAATGAAAGTGCAGCAGCATGTGCCTGCCACAGCTCCTGCCCTTTCCTCCTGGGCTGGCAGAGCTCTGGGGTTGTCTGAGGGAAGAGAGGGCACACATACTGAGATGAAGGAAAGCTGGTCCTGACTCCTGCCTTCCAAAAGGCCACAGCCTGGGAATTATCTCAATTTCAGAGGAACCCGGTGTGTTATGGAAATGTCACGTCCCTGAGCCAGTGAGAGAGGTGGAGTACAAAACCAAAACAAGAATGCCATCAAATTTAAACACAAGCAGCTCCTTTTGAACTGATTGAAGTTAAATATACATTTTTTTAATTTTTTTTTTTTTTTTTAATCTCCAAGATTATGGAACTCCTTGCTAGAAGCACTTTTGGAGCCAAAGGGACTCTGCTTGTGTTTAGGTGACGAATGTGTGGTTTGGCAGTGCCCTTGGCTGGGAGAGGGCCCTGTTGTTGTTACAGTTTAATTGTTGTTTTTGGTGCTGTACTGTACCTGTGCACCACAACTTTCATTCTGACACAACATTCAAAGCAGAAGCTGCAGCACGAGGTTGACTGAGTGCCTGCCCAGATGCTGGAGATCATCCTTGTGCTGGCTTATGGCTTGTGCCCACACAGGATGTTTGGGGTGCAGCTCTGCCAGCTGAGCCTGGGCAGGGTTTGGGGTGAGCTCCTGCTGGGAGGTGTGGGAAATGGATTTGTAGGGAGTTCTTAAAGCTTGACAGAAGGCTCATATAGCCTGCATCTGTATTGGGTATTGTATTGTGTCACCCTTCACATAAGACTGAAAATAGAATAAAAGTTTTTAAATGCCTCTCAGCTGCCCCCATCTCTAGATCAGAAAGGAGCATAACCCAGCAGGAGGCAGCTCCTTGCTGGGAGCTCCAGCTGGTGCCAGGAGGACTCTGCTCTGCACTGGGGTGTCATTCCCTCCCTCCCAGGCTGAGTTTTGGGTTCTCCATGGTGACAGAACCTTCGTACTCCTGTGCCAGGCTGGAGCAGAGAGTCCTGGCCTGTGGTGCCAAAGGGGGATCAAAGCTCTGAGCATGGAGCCATCCTCAGGGGTGTGAGTTTCTGTGCAAAGGGAAAGGAGGGGACGAGGCAGATGCTCTGTGGGATGCAGGGGCTGCAGAGGGCTCAGGGCTGGCCCCCACCCTGTCCCCTCAGCTCTGAGCTGCAGCAGCCCCTGGCTGCACCCTGCAGAAGGTGCCAGCTGCATCCCCAGTGCAGGCTGGAGCCAGCACTGCTTCCTGAGGCAGCCCCTGGCACTGGGAGAGGAGCCAGGGGTGGGGAAGGATGGATCCACAGGGATCCATCCTTCTGCAGAGATGCCTCTGAGGAGCTGTGTCTGTCCCTGGGGCTGCCTGAGCTGCTCTCCCTTAGCTGGGGCTGTTGTGGTGCTGAGCTGGACTGGGGTGGGTGGTGTGGATTGGGGTGCATTGGGGCAGCTCCCCTCCTCTCTCTTCCTTCCCTGTTTCAAGAAATGAGGCAGTTCTGTTTTATAAAGCTGCTGTCTCATGGCAGCCAGGGTGCTGATGGTCCTGTTGGCACCTGGGGTATTTGAGCCCCCAGCAGCCTCCTGGTGGGAAATGGGGGTGGAACTGCCCTCCTAGAAATGATCCACAGATCTTGAACCCACTCTGTGGCCTCAGAGGCTGTGGAGAATCACTTTGGGTGGCAGCTGAAGGATTTATTGCTGCTTGCAGAGGCCTTGGGAGACATGTCCTTATCTTGCATGTTTTCCTTGAGGTTTCAGTTTTGGATTGATGACTGAAAGGAAGAATTGCATTTATTTCCCCTCCAGCTCAGGAGGCTGCTCAGGACAAGAGGAGCCCAGAGAGGGGTGGCTGAGGGACTGGGGGAATTTGCTGTGGCCACAGCAGCCAGGCCAAAGGAAGTTTGAAAGGGCACAGGAACAGGTCAGCTGTTCCCTGTGTGCCTCCTGCCTCTTTCCACAAGGACACAGAGCTGCCTTCCAGGGTTTGGATCCTGGGAAGTGTCCCCAGTGGATTTTCCTCTGCAGGAAACATCCACCACTGACCTTGTCCTTGACAGAGCAGGGCAGGAGGAGTGGGACCAGCAGGGCAGTAACAGCTTTTTTCTCTCAGGTAGGGCAGAAACACTCAGGAATTGACTCTGGGGATGGTCCCAGCACAGTCAGGGCTGGTTGGTGGCCTTGGGCCCCGTGACTCCCGTTCAGAGTTTTGGGGCTCAGTAATTTGGTTTTTCCCACTGTTTGAGGGGTGTCCAGTGGCACATGGGTGGTTTCCAGGAACATCCCAGGAGTTCCTCTGCAGAAAGGGGAATGTTGCCTCACCCCCTGACTATGGCTCAGGGAAAACACTTAGATGAGTGTTTAAAACGGGAGATGTTTTTTACACAGTGGAGGAAATTCACAGGATTTGAATGGATAGAAAAAGAACCTCTTCAGACTTAATTGCTTTGACATTTCTATTCCTCAAGTGCAGAGTGCCCTCCTGAGCTCAGGATGCTTCAGTGGGATTCCTGGGAGTGTCCTAAAGCAAACCTGCAGGATGGGAAAGACTGAGCAGAGGTCTGTCCCTGCTCCTGGCAGTGCTCCATCCTACTCTGCTGCCTGCTGAAATGGAGAGAATAAATCAGATTTGTATGTTCAGCTAGTGATTGGGTGCTTAATTACCTCTTAAGGTACTGACTTGGATGCTGGTTCACCTGAACCTGGGAGGTGGGCTTTGAGGGCTGAGGAGCCTGGGAAGGGTCTGCAGTGGGACCTGTTCCCCACCACTGTACAAGAATAACCAGGAGAGAATAAACCTGGAGTCTGCAGCCAGGAAAATGGGCTCAGTCCCTGGTGGCAGGGTCCCCTGGGGCCACTGATGTCTGTGGGGTCCCACTGTCACATCCCAGGTACTGCTTGACTCCCTAAACTCACTGAGTTCAGCCTCTGGTTTTCCTTCAGTAAAATGGGAGTGAAATCTGCTTCCCAAGGCCTGGGAATTGGAAACTGGAGTGCTTTGAAATCCATCTTCATGGAGTCCCAGAATGGTTTGGGTTGGAAAGAGATATCAAAGCTCATCCAGTTCCACCCCCTGCCATGGGCAGGGACACCTTCCACTATCCCAGGCTGCTCCAAGCCCTGTCCAACCTGCAATCTTCCATTCCCCAGTCCTTTAGGGAATGGTGTTTCACAGAAAAATTTGCATCCCTCTCATGAGCTGGGAATTTCTATGAAGGTGCTGCTGGCCCAGGTTCACACTGCAGGACCCCTTCTCCTCATGAATGAGGGATGCTGTGAGCAGGGTTTTACTGTTAGTCAGTAATTAGCCTGTGGTAATGAAGCCCTGATGGGGGAAAGGCCTCCAGAGGTGAGGATGGATCATCTCTAAGGCACTGCCCAGCTCAGGGATGCTCCAGCCCATGGCACCTGGCAGGACATGGATGATCTGGATCTGAGCTTGTCTGTGTTACACCCAGAAAGCCCCAGTATCTGTAGGGGAAAAAGGAATGTAAACCTAATTCCTTGTTCTCGTTCTTCCCTTCCATGATGAGGGGCCTTGCCAGAGCCTCCTTCCCGCTGGTGCTTTTGTGGCGAGACTCAAACCATCAGGGCTTCCTGCTAAGTCAGGTGCTGAGCTCCTCTGTGCCTGGCCTGACTCCACACAGGCATTTCTGCTCCTTCCTGGTGCCCACTGCTCCATCCTTCATCCTCCTGGGCAGAGCTGGAGGGGAGCAGGAGCAGGGACACTGCGCTGAGGTGGGGCAGGACGAGGTGGGGGTGTGCAGGAGCAGAGGGGGCATCTACAACACAGACCCACAAAAGAATCCTGAGGTGCGAGGTGAGGGACTCAAAAGCTGGGAATTGCCTGCAGAGGGATGGCTGGGGAGTCCCAGTCTGCGCCTTTGTGCCTGAGCATTGTGATGATTTTTATCCCTGCAGCTCTACTGTCCTTTCCAAGGCTGCCAATCCACCTCTTGTGGGGTGCAGGCTGGATCATGTTCACCTGCTCAGCCCCCATTAAATATTCTTTTTTTTCCCATGTCAGTCTCTTTATTACTCAAATCCTACTCTGGAAAAGAGAATTATTAATGTAGAGCCTTGTGGCCTTTTATGCCATCAATTGCTGCTTCACCAACAGCAAAAACCCCTCTGGCTCTTGGGAAGGAGCTTTTCCTTATTTTCCTGATGGCCCACCTGTCCTTCAAAACATAATGTGAAAATCACTCCGTTGAGCTGAACAAGATGAGCTTGAGGGGCTCCTTCACCCAAACCATTCCATGGTTCCCCTTGCCCTGCAGATTCCAGACTCTGAGGGAAACCTCCACTCCCTTCCATGAGAAGAGTTCCCTGTGGGTGGGAACACGGAGCCTGCCCTCCTCCTTCACCTTAAAATCATCCCTGAGGTGCAAGGCTGTGGGCTGGGGCTGTTGTTACGGTGGGTTCATTTTGCTTTTGAACTTATTTCGTTGATCGAGGGAAGTATTTTATAAAGCAGTGGCACTTTAACATCAGCTCCTTTTCCAAGAGCCTTTCCCGCAAGGAAAAAGTGAGGACGTTTGAGGCAGCCTGTCCCTCTCCTGCAGCAGTTGGTGTGTGTGAGCTCTGTGGTGTGTGAATGTGCCTTTTGTATTTGAGATTAGTTGGGAAGTTGCTGCATTACCAGTGAAATTCCACTTTCTCCACATCTGCGGGGTTTGTGGTGGGATCCACCCCCCTGCTTTTGCTGTGCAGCCGTCCCTCTCCAGCTGGCTTTGGCCACAGAAGATGAGGCAGATCCTGCTCCAGTTCCCACCCTTGTGGGGCGGATCAGGGGAGAAAGGCAAAGCTTGAGCTGGACTCAGAGAAAAAAACCTAAAGGCTTGAAACAAAAACCCCGTGGGCAAGGTCATGCAGGTCCCCCTCAGAAAGCAACCGGGGGAATGTGAAGAAAAGAAAAAAGAAAAGATGGGAATAAATAAAAAGCAGGGATGGGGAGGAGGAGGGGGCAAGGCAGATGTCTGCCCGTGCTCAGTGTGTTTGTGCTGCTGGCTGCCTGCCTGCTTGTCTGAAAACCTGGCCCCGTCTGGCACCTCTTCTTTTTTTTATTCTGATGTTTGAATTTATAGCTTGAAGTGCAGCAGAATGAGGTTCTCTGGAATATTGCTGTGGATAGGATTGGTTGCCTGTGAGGGCGAGGGTGGATTTGGAGGGGGGACACACTTGGTTTTTTCCCTTGCAAGTTTCATGTGGGCTGCTGTGTTCTCCTTCATCCCTCTGCCTTCCTGCTGCATTTCCGTGTGTGTTTGTTTGCACCACTTCTTTGTGACCCCGGTGGCTCAGGAGCAGCTCCTCCCTGGGTGTACCTGAGTGCATCCTGCTGGGGTTTTGGTGAGGTCTGGGGGTGGAGGGAAGCAGAGCTGCTGTGAAGTGCTGGAGTGCAGAGCAGAGCCCCAATCCATGGAAACCATGGATTCTGCCAGGAGGACAAGGATCAGCCACACTTCCTCCCTGGGAACGTGCCAGGAGACTTGTTCTCACTGAAGATTTCCAGGTCTCCAGGCTTCAAACGTTCACACAGTTTGAATAATGCATAAAGTTCCAGCACTTGCTGGAGTCAAATACTCTTCTCCAGCATCTTTAAAAAACGGATGAATGCATTTTTACTTGAACACCTGCCCCTTTGTGTAACCTGTTTTTCCTTTCTCACCTGTCACACCTACAATCCTTGTGTCCTCCTAAATGCACAACCCCATCAGGCTCAGATCTGTATGAGGATCTCATTCTGCTGCCTTTGGTATTTAGAAAGGCATCTTTTATTGTTCAGAAAGGTGGGAGCCTCCTGACTGCATCTGCCTGTAATTAATGAATTCAGACACACTATGGAGGACATTTCTGGGGAGATCCATCTCCCTCTTCCCCTTGTCAGGGAATCAGAGCAGTGAGGCTCCCCTGTGACGCTGGGCAGGGCGTGGAGGAGGCTCCATGGGGCACAGAGACCTTTCCAGGCAGATCCTGGAGGAGCCTGTCCTGCAGTTTGACCATAAAACAGACACGGTCTGGACTCAAGGTGTCTGTCTGAGGCTGGTGACTTTCCTTGGCCCATTGGGAAGGATCTGGAGCTGGAAGAATTAAGATGCATGGGATGGAGTTGAGACAGCTTTAATTCCCTGTAAAGTGCACCAAACCCCACCTTTTTCCAGGACAGCTCATTCCCTATTCCAGGGATGCTTTCTGCAGGTCACACCTTTGGTTTGGGCTCTGCTGCCTCTTGAATTAATGACTTTAGGAGTGGGGTGCAGTTTGGTCACCCCACAGGACTGCAGTGACTCAGGGTGTGCTCAGCAGCCCCCAGGTTTAATCAGGCGGTGGGCAATCCCTCCGTTGGGACACCCCAGCCCTTCCCAACACCCCTGACTTCTCCCAGTGCCTCTGAGCATCCAGATGGCTCAGGATTAACAAAAATCCTTCAGGAAAGGTTGATGAAGTGACGGCAGAGGGGCAGGGAAATGGTGTTGTGACAGTTCCTGATGCAGAGCTGCCTCAAAGCTTTCGCAGAGGCAAAGCAAAGGGCAGGACCCTGCCCTCTCAGCTCTTCCCGAGGGAGGAGTGGGAGGAGGCTGGACAGCCCTGGAACAGGGAGCTTGCTCCTGCTGTCCCCGGGAAGGATGAGAGGAGCATGAAGGATTGCTTTTCCCATTCATTTTGGTTGCTGCTGTTGGCCCCACATCACGAATTCTCCCTTAGGAGTGGCTGCTCTGTGCCTGGGCAGGATCCTTGCCCTCCGTGCCAGCTCTCTGGAGGGGGTAGCAGGCAGTCCCTGCACCAGGAATGCCAATCCAGGGGATTTTTGTGACCTCTCCACCCCTCCTCCGCTCCTGTGACGCTGCCAAACTCCTGTCAAGCCCTGCTAGAGGGGCACCAGCAGCTCCAGTTTGGAGGGATCTGGGGCAGTCACCTCTGTCCCCTGCCCTGCCCAGCCCCCAGGCAGGTGATGGGAAGGTGAGAATACGAACAATAAAAATGCTCGGCTGTGAGAAAGGAGGAAGGGAGTGGGAAGGGAGGCTCAGCCGTGGCACGGCTGGGGATGTATTTGCCCAAGCCTTGCTCTGGCAGGTGCTGGGCTTGGAGCCTGTTCTGGGGGCTCTTATGGTTCTGTGAGCTCATAATGAATCTTAGCAGGGCATCCGTGCACCAGCTGGAGGGAGGAAGGAAGGACTGAGCATCTTCCCGGCTTTTCCAGCATCAGTTGCTGGTTTTGGATGACTTTTAGTGTAGAAGTGAACATATTGTTGTGTTCCTTAAGGATGGGGCCGTGGAGCTTAGTGGAATTTAGTGGCTTCCCTGCCGAGGTCCGCAGGTCACCTCCCGGTGGGGATGCTCAGGTGTGGGGGCAGTGGGGCTGCTCCTCAGGATTGCCTTAGGATGCTGCCGGCATTGACCACTCTGCAAATCCCTTCTAATACGAAAAAATTAAAAGGAAACCCATCCTTAGACACAAGGAGTTGGAAAGCCGAGCAGAAACTGCTAGAAAGGAACAGCATCATCTGTTTCAGTGGCAGGTCGGGTTTGAGAGCAAAGGCGGTCTCACAGCGCTGCCTGCTGGAAACTGCTCGGGAGGAAAAGCGATTCTGCGCCCCGGCTTCTGCCACTCCTTTGGCACAATTTAAACCCTTCATTTTCCCTTTTCCTCAACCTGCTCTGCCCACAAACCTCAGCTGCTCGGGACAGGCTGTCAGAGAGGGATGGAGTGTCCATCCTGTTTGTCCTTACAGCAGCGGCTGGAGAACTGGGGGTAACTGGGCTGCTCCCGGCGCTGCAGGAACACCCCGAGCCCTCTCCTGGTGTGTGGAACCCCCAGCCCGCAGATCTTGGGATGGGTTGCTGGAGGGACCTTGCAAGGACAGCAGCACCGAGTTTGGATGTGCAATAAGCAGATCTGGACTGGAGTGAGGATTTGGGAGCAGATGAGGCAAAGGTTTCCAAAGGCCTGATGCAGCCCCTCTGCAGTCACACAAAGCCTCTGGGCAGAGCTGGGCTGCACAGCAGGAGCCAGCCCACAGGTCCATGAGCAGTGGGGTCACCTGTCCTCCATGCAGAGAAGGATTCCTGGCAGCAGGTCTAAACTCGATATTATTTACTGGATGAAAAGACTGTGAGAGATCCTTAGGGTTAAAAATGTTTGAAATTCACTTCCTTTAATAATCTTTTTGCTATTAATTAACTATGAGCAGTATTACTGTGGTGCCCAGAATCCCTCCCAGCCAACTCAGAGGTGGCCTGTGCCATCTGTTTGTCCTGACTTCATCTGCCCTGTGCCTTCAGTGCCAGGGCCAGGCTGTTTCTGCTTGTGCTGTCGTGCTGGGTGAGAGGAAAGGGGCACTCAAACAGCCCAGGCAGGTTTATTTATTGTTAGGAAGCAGCAATGGGCACAGGTGGAATGGCACAGATAAGGCCAAGCCTTGGCATGGCAAATCAAAGTCACCTCCTCCATCCTTAGCTGCCTGCCAGCATCCCTCCCTGCAAGGCACGGCCCCAAGCTGGCTCTTCCTGTTTTGTTTTTTAAATACGCTGTTCATTAACGAGGCAGAGGAAAAAATACACACAGGCACACCTGAGTAGTTTTTAACCTGGCTTGATTAATGCTGTCAAGTTGCACATCTGAGTGTGAGCTCAGTGGGACTGTTGCTTTTGTTTAATACCACAAGACACCTCAGTCTGGATTGTTGCATTACAGTACAAATAAAAAACAGAAACAAAACCACATCTGCATCATACAAGGTGAGAAGAATATGAGAATTCTAAATATTTACAGAGAAGGGCAAGTAGGGAAACCACAAAAAATATTTACATAAAAATACATGAGCTTGTCGGCATATACATTTTACACCAGTTCACAAAAAAAGACACTCTATAAATTAAAGTGAAGGGAACTCCAAAGGTAACCCAAGACTTTCTGGGATGTTTCTCTCATGCGGCTCAGGGAAAGAAAAAAAATCAAGTCTTCTACAGCAGGAAAATGAACGGCAAAACAACCCTTGTGTCGCCGCTCCCTCCCCCCGCTGGACGCGGCAGGGCTCAGCGCACAGGAGGAACCGCGGTTTGCTCACACACACCGTGCCCTTCACAGGGCTCCGCGAAACAGCAACATGCCTAAGCCGCCACAACCTAAGGAGGGAAAACAACTTCTCACCCGATTTCCCACCCAATTTCCTGACATTTAACACACCACTTGAGTCAATGCCCTGCCACCAGCCCGGGGGATGGCAGAGCACACTTGAGGTTCTGTCCCTTCTGGGCTCAAAGAGGAACAGAACGTTTTCAAGTCGGTTTTGGTTTTGTGTAGCAACTTACTACCACTGTGCAATCCTCACTGATCCCCCAGCGGTGAGCAGGGGCGGGGGATCACTGCAAGACATAGGCACAAAGTTGTGGGGGTGTTCTCAGAGATGCATATAGATATCACCTGATAAAACTCTGCAAAAATCAGAAATTAATGCTTTCCTTAAGACTTCATAGGGGCCAAGTCCTCATTACTCACCTACGGCTGCACTCCCCTTCCCAAGGAAGGTCTCCCGTGGGTCACGTCCTGCTCCAAAGCAGAGGTGAAAATCCAGAGCCGGAGCACACTCCTGGAGCCTCCTGCATGCACTGGGAGCCCCTCTTCTGGAAACAGAGGGAGTGGCAGCTCAAGATGCAGACAGTGTCCGTGTGAGGGAACTGCTGAGGAACAGAGCTGCTGTCACCTCGTGGGGATGTGGGCAGGCAAGGAATTACTGAGCCTGAGCACAACTGCACTTGATCAGAGGATTATCTGCATTGCTGTCCCCCTGCTCTCTCCACTCTGGGTCACACGACTGGGCTGTCACTGTCCTCCAGCTCACCCACCTGAGACTCCTGGTGTCACCTGCCTGCCTCACTCCGATGCATGACACGCTTTCCAACCTCACCTATGAATTCTGGGGTTAATGAGCGTGTAAAACTCTCTGTAGGACCAGCACACTGAGCCCAGAGCAGGAGCAGGACTGCATAGTTCACTGTATGGCTTGGCAGGGAAGGATCATGCAGGATGCTGCTGAAGCCGTGGGCAGGAGCAATGCTAAAAGAAAGGTGTTGGTCTGTTACCTGGGAAAAGCTGGTCCCTTCACCTTTTAAAATCCTGTACTGTGGCTCAGCAGTGCTGGACATGAGCTTGGGTTCTTGGAGAGCTTCCACCCTTGGAGCACACCTGGCTGTGACTGTGTGCCAAGGGGGAGATGGCTGGGAGTCACTGCTCTGCTGTCTTCTTCCTCTCATTCCCAAAGGCTGTTTGCAGCAGCCCTCTGGGGTAGGGGTACAGGTATGCACTTCCAGGAGCCCTTTGGGGAAGGTGCTGAGGGTTTGTCTCCAATGGGATGAGCGGGTGCTTCGCACCTGGCACTTGACACAATGCGGGGAGAGCAGCACAGCACTGAGGAGCAGAGGCTGTCAGGGATGGCACTTGGGCTCTATAGGGAGACAGTGGCTTCGAGCAGGAAAATCCAGAGGCGTTTACAATTAACAGGAGCTGGGAGCAGCCCCTCGTAGTGGCAGGATAGTCCTGGCTAATGTAAGGCCCAGGCAGAGGGAGGGGGAGGCTGCGGGGCAGGGGGAGAGTTAAGGCTTTCATGGAGAGAGAGGTTGGACCTGCAGCTCTCTTTACCTGAATCCCAAATAGCCTGAACCAAACACTTATCCCTGCTTCAACTGGAGACCTGGCAGGGAGCCAGGGGCTGAGGCTGGTCCTGGCCCTGGCACAACACAGCTCTGCTGGGGAGCACAGATAATCCAGCCTGGCTCCCGAGGAACCAGGGCAGCTCAGCCTTGCCTGGGAGTTACTGCCAGTGGAGACAGGGTGGCTCACCCAGTGGTCCCTTTCTGTGCAGTTCTGTCAGTTTTCCCTAAAAGAAAACACTACAAAAAGCATTCCCTCACCAAAAACCCCAACCCCTCTACCTGGGAATTCCTTGTGAGGAGATTGTGGTAACCTGGATCACAGTGCTGCTTTTTTATTTTTTTTTTCTTTCTTCTTTTTTTTCTTACTGCCAGATTTCGTTCCATAACATGTGAGAACTCTTCTAAACAAAATGCTTAAAACACCAGCATTGCACAATAAAATAGAACCAGAAGGTAGTTACTGAAACAGCCCCAGACAAGGCTCCAAGGTTAAAAGAAGCGAAAAGCTACAGAGTAGTCAGCAACTAGAAGCAGGCTTTCCTTAGGATTTAAAAGTCCCAAAATAGCCATGAAACTTTTTGTTCAAACAGCCCCACCTAAGCAGCTGTGTGCTAACTGCAGGACTTCCAGGTTTTTCATAAAACATTAGAGATTCAAAACAGGTAGAGAAGTTCTTCAACCACACGGAACAGGAATGGCCTTGGAATTTATCAGTGAACATTTAAAATCTGCTAAATCTCAAGTATTGCTTGCAAGCCCTACCTAATGGAATGGATGTGCTTTATTTGTACAGGGGGTGTGAGTCCTAGGGGGTCTGAGAGGCAGCATGAGGGGCTGCCAGGCTGTTTTTACAATACCAAAGCTTTTCAATAGCTTGGACACCACTTTTTGGTGTATTTTAGAGTGCACTGGCCTTCTGTCCCTACTCACTGAGTCCTGGGGGAACTGCACCTGGGCACATCACTGCTCCCTGTGTGCCACAACTCCACAGGGATCTCTGCCCAGCATGGAACTCAGAGGCTGCAGAGAGTCTGGAGACCTCCAGCCTAATCTCAGCAGGAGCAATCCCTGATGGAATTGCTGCAGGACCTGGTCCAGGGCAGCTGATTATGCAGACCACTTGTCACAAACAGCTGGCAAGGTGGGCTCTGATTTACATAATGCTACAGACGTTTTTTAAAATCTATTTTTCTAGTATTTTTTGCAGTGAGATGACAGAGTCTTGCCAGCCACAGGATGGAGTGAGCTCATCTGGGCCACAGACAACCAAGAGGAAGGACTGGCATGGAATGGGTGTGCTGTTCCCAGCTCTGGGGGTTGGGTTTGGTGTAGTTTAGTGGTTTATTTCTTTTGGTGTGAGAAATGCAAACCTGCCCTACATGGCTCCTGCAGCTTACACAGAGAAATGTAAAGGAAATGGACTTCTTGTAGGCAGAAGCAGCTTGTTAATAAGCAAGAAACATAACGAGTGTGTTGTGTTCTGAGCTGGCTTCAGAGCCTATTCCTCGGGCTTGAAGTCAAAACAGGCCCCCAGCTAGCTCAGAGCAGCTGCAGTGGGTGCAGCCACGGGAGAGGCAGGGCCTCAGCAAGGAGAGGATCCCTGGGGAGCCCTGCCCAGCCCCACTCTCTCTGTGTAACTCCAAGGTTCCTCCACGGCCCTTTCCTGGGAGCCAGCCTGGGATGGGCAGTTTGCAGCAGGATGGAGCTGCAGGTACAGTCCATTGTGCACAGCCCATCATACCTGGGACCCTGGGCATGGGGAGGAGCAGCCAGTGTCACATCTGGGAAGGGAAAATTCCTTCCCTCCCTGCCCCAACAGCATCTGTGTCAGCCCTGCCCGGCCTCTGGCAACAACTGTGTGCCAACAGCCTGCCCTGCCCTCCCAGGTGGCTCAAAACTACATGAAAATCTATAGCTCTACTACATAAAAACAGTGAGTGGGGGCCAAGGGAGGGCTGAGGGGGGTTTGCTTTGCTCACTGGGGCAAGGTCAGGGAGTTTTTTACTGTCACTGAAAAAATAAAACAGTCCACTGTCCAGCAGAGGCTGCTTAGACTCTATCCCTCGTCCCCCCCCCCCAGCTCACTCGACGTGCACCTCTGTCTCGGGCCTCTGCAGACACAGCTCTGTGGGGAGGAAGGCTCCCTGCCCCAGCGCCGTGGCGTAAGTTCTGCTGTGCACATGGGGGAAGCCGGGGGGCACGAAGCCCCCCGCTCCAGCATAGGCCCCTCTTTGGTGCTGAGGCAGGGTATGGTAATCCTCCAGATTATCGTACTGGGACACCACAGTCATCGTGCTTTGGCGCTTGCCCAGGGTTTGGTAGGGGTACAGCAGGGCAGAGTCCCTCTCCATGGGCTCAGGGTGCTCCCGCATTCGGAGGCTGTGGCTCCGCTCGGGCTTGGGTGGCGGCGCCACGGGAGGGGCGGCGTGTTCCTCCTCCTTGTAGCAGTCTCTGGAGTGCTTCTCCATGGATGCCCTGCCTCGGGGCCTCTCCAGGTCTGGCCTGTCCTCTGCCAGCCTCCCCTCCTTGTGGTTCAGCCTCAGGGTCTCCTGGCTGGCCGGGATGTACTTGCTGCCCGAGTGCTGGTAGCCCATGGGCTCGGAGGGCTCTGGGCCGCCCTTGGGCCTGTACTCGGGGTAGGGGGGCCCATTTTTGGGTTCGGAAGGCTGCCTATGGTTGGCTTCCTGCTGCAAATACGTCCTGTGCTCGCTGCTGCTGCTGCCTGCTTCGTGCATCTTCCTGTTCCGGATGCTGCTCTGCTTCTGGGGCAAGGATGGCTTTTCAGGCTGCCCATTCCCATAGCCCCCGCCGTGATAGACGGCTCGGTCCAGCTCAGGCTCCATGTGCTGCCCGTAGTAACGCTCGTCCCCTTCGGGCGTGGCCGCCTTGGCTGGGTACCTGCCCTCCTTCCCTTCTGCCACCGTCAGCAGGCCGCTCTTGCCAGGATCCGATTTGCTGCGCAGGTGGATGGCATCCAGACCCCCCAGCTCGTCCTGCAGCAGTGGGGCCACGTTGTCGTACTGGGACATGAGGGGCCCTTTGACCTTCTGGCGCGTGCGGCTCTCCCGGCGGATGGACTGCATGCGGTACTTCTCCATGTCCTCCAGGTCCCAGGACATGTACATGTGCTTGATGTCCGGGGCGGGGGGCACGTCCCTGCTCACGAAGCTGTGCTCTTTGCCCAGGTGGTTGATGAGCCCTGCCCGGGGGTAGGCGGCCAGGCTGGGGTAGCGGTACAGCCCCTTGCCCTGCAGCCGGGACACGTAGGGGCCGAACTCGCGGCCGGGCAGGCCGTGGAAGGGCCGGACCCGCACGGTGCTGTAGGGATCCAGGTCGTAGAAACTCCCGTCGGCCGCAGTGTAGTACGGAGAGCTGGAGGAGCTGGAGTAGGGACTGTAGCGATAATGGACCCGCCCGTTCTCAAAGTAAGGCTGGAGCTGCGTGACGTGGTAGTCGGAGTGGGGCTGATACGGCTTGTACTGGTAGAGGGGCCGCGGGCAGTACACGGGCTCGTCGTCCGGGGGCACCTCCGTGCGGGACGTCGGCACGGAGCGGATGGCGGCGGCGGCGGCCGGGCCGGGCACGTGCAGCGACTGCACCCTGCGGATGGTGGGGTACGGGGGGGCCTCCTCGGCATAGCCGGTGCCCCGCAGCCCCGTGGGGCTCACGGAGGACATGAAGTCGGTGCGGCTGCGGGGCTTGGGGTGCAGGCCCGTGGCAGAGCCCTTGCCCTGCGTGCCGTAGGAGCCGTAGCGCGTGCCTGCGGTGACAGGCGGCTCCGGGCGGGGTGGGTAGGGCTGGTGCTGCTCGGCCTTGCCGTGGTAGCCGTGGGCAGGGACGCTCTCGGGCCGGTACTGGTGCTTGGCGTGCAGGTAGCTGTCAGGCCCCACGGGCTCGGGGAGGCTCTCTGTCTTGGGGTGCGGTACGTACACCGGCTGCAGGGACGAGTGCTTGGGAGGTGGTGGCGGTGGTGGCGGCAGCAGCGCCTCCTCCACGGAGGACGCCAGCATGGAGGAGGCCAGGAAGGAGTGGTAGTTGGAGTTGTTGATGGCGTCCGTGTTGTTGGAGTGCATGGCTGCGGCGATCTTGCTCTCCAGTGTCCTCACGGGCGGCACGGGCGGGGTGAAGCTGTAGGAGGAGGGGGCAGGGACTGACTCGGAGCGCAGGTGCAGCGGGGGAGCCCTTGTGCTCTCCCGAGGTTTTTCCAAGTGGCTCTGGTGGCCCGCGGGCACAGAAGAGGAGGCACGGGCACTGGAACTGCTCTCGGAGACAAAGCCAGGTGTGGGCTCTGGAGGCTTTTCAGGTGCAGCTGTGCTCCACATCTGCAGGGAAGAAAGCAGACAAAGTTAGGGACAAGCAGCTTTTTCCCTGCTGTTCTGTAGCTGGAACATCCCAGACACTTGTATGGATCAGCTCCATTCCAGCATGTCTGTGCCTTGGTTCTGTTTGCTGGGGACTGACAGATGTGTAGTTCCCTCTCCCAGCATGGGAAGGCAGGATGCCACTGGGCAGTTTTTTGGGACCCAGCAGAACTGGTGTGTTCTGCGAAAGCCAAACCAGAGGAAGGGGAGGAGGTGGCTGTGTCCTCACACAGTACCCTCAGTGTTTTGTTAGGTGGTCTGCTTTTAAATGTCTCATATTAATGAAAATGCTTCTGGATTTAACCTCCTCAGGTTAAATCCAGAAGCTCAGGCCCTGGTGAGCAGATCAAGAAGCACAGTAAAGTAGAAATTCCTGCCTTAACTGTGGCTGCAGGGCTTAGGATGGGCTGCAGCCAGGCGTGTTTCATGGGCTGGGGGCTTTGGATTTCTGATGGAAATGTTTCAATCCTGCACAAGCAATGTGACCTGCTTAACAGAATCACTGAGTTTGGAAAAGATCTCAGAGACCACTGAGTCCTACCTGAGACCAATCCCCACCTTGTCAACCAGCCCAGAGCACTTAAGTGCCACGTCCAGTTGCTCCTTGCACACCTCCAGCGATGGGGACTCCACCAGTTCCCTAGGCAGCCCCTTCTAGCACCAAATCACCCTTTTGTGAAGAAATTCTGCCTGTTGCCCAACTTAAACCTCTCCTGGTGCAGTTTAAGACTGTCTTCTCATCCTGTCTCTGACTGGACAAGAGCCTAACCAGGATGCTGGAAGAGGACCTTGTCAGAGGATGCAAAAATTCTTTCTAAGCATTCTGAACTATCAATCCCTCTGTCAGCTGCCCCTGCAGATACTTTTTCCCTTAAAACCAAGGAGAGTGGGTATTCTGGGATGCTCCCTTAGGAAAGCAGCACAGGATTTTCTGCAAGGCTGCGTCTGTGTTACACCCACATCACTCCCGGTCTCCTGCAAATCCCCTTCCATGCCATTTGGATTTGGACTGACATTCCCAGCGCTCAGCATTTCAGAGGAGCTGTGCAGGGAGCAGCACGTACCTGCCCGGAGCCGCTGGGTGCTTTGGCC
Source organism: Onychostruthus taczanowskii (assembly GCF_017590055.1). Lineage (NCBI taxonomy): Eukaryota > Metazoa > Chordata > Aves > Passeriformes > Passeridae > Onychostruthus > Onychostruthus taczanowskii. The sequence continues at coordinate 6,641,394 of NW_024501792.1, forward strand.
GCTGGCACCTGTCCCACGGCTGCCTGGTGCTCCTGTCTCTGTGCCGGGGCCGTGCGCGGTGCGGGCGGGACGGTGGCATCTGCCTGGGGGGCGGCCCCGGGCGGGGCACGGGGCTCAGCCACCGTGCCCGGCAGGGTGCTCAGGTACGGCACCGCGGCTGGGGCGCCCTTGTCCCCAGCGGGACCCACGGAGGGAGACTGCAGCTTGTCCTCGGCCGTGCAGGGAGCGTGCAGCTTGTCCCCAGCCAGGCCCGTGCGCAGGTGGGGCTGTTCCACAGCCAGCTCCGTGCCGGGCAGCTCCCGCTCTGGCAATGTCCCTGGGCCGTGGAGGGCCGCGTGCTCCCAGTCCCCCACGTGGGCCGGGAAGGCCTCCTTGTCCCCGGCTCTGCTGAGGTGGAAGCTGGACTGCTCCTGCTCGGCATCCCTGCTGCCAGGCGTGTCCCCGGGAATGCCCGCGTTGAGAGGCGGGGGCTCTTGGCCTCCAGGTGCGCCGGGTGGGTGGTTCTGCTCCCCGGCCGTGCCTTGGCAGTCCTGCTCTAAAGGTGCCCCAGGCTGGAAGTGCAGGCGGTTCTCGGGCAGAGCAGTGAACAGGTGGAGCTTGTCGGGAGCGCCCGCAGAGAGATGGAGCTTTTCTAGAGCTGTGCCAGCTTCAGCCTCTCCATAATTTGTGCTTTCAGCATGAGCATCTCCTGGCCTTTTGTGGGACTGGGCGGATGCTTGCTGTGCGGACTCGGCTAACGCTAGGGCCAGCATGCGCGCTGCGTTTTTCGGAGGAGGAGGAGGGATAAGAGACACAGAACTGACGGGAACAGGATCCTGGGGGGAGTCGAGGGCAACTGCTCCTAATGGGGGGAAAATTGAGAGAGAGAGTGATTTTATGTTACCCAATAAGGAGAGTGACCTTAACGACTATTATAAAAAAATAGATGCTCTCCACACTTTCACAGTGGCAGTTCCTTCTGATGTGAAACACTTGTGTCTCACAGGCAAACGCTGCTCGACAGCACAGCAGTTCATCACAAAGAGGAAAAAACCCAAGAGATTGTCTAAAGGCTCCTCTTGCATTTCTAGAGGTAGGAAGGAGGTAGCAGAGAATGAGATACCCTTACACAATTTTGATCATAAGATTTAGGCGGAAAGGTCCCTTCTTCGAGTGTTGGCAGATTTTTAATTTAAAAAAGGAAAAGTCTTAGATGGTCTATTGGCTGAAATGATTGAGAAGGACATGCTAGAGATTTTCACGTATGAGAGGATGGGGAAAAAAAAAGCGGAATATAAAGCATTATGGAAATTATCCGAGATTTGTGTGATGTAGGGAGAAGGCAGAGGTTAAGACTTTACTGATCTGCACAGCCCTGCAAGACACTCGTGACCAGAACTGACGGGCAATCCCCTCTCCTAAAGGCACGCAGAGGAGGACGGTTCTGAGAGCAGCTCCCCTTTGGAACTTAAAGAAAGAATGGAGGAAAATGCACTGTACCTGGCTGGGTGTGTCCACTGGGTACAGTCTTATTCTGACTGCTTGGCATGGCTCTCTCCCCTTCTTCTGGCAATTCTGCTTTGCAAGCAGCCACTAGCTGGGGATGCTGCAGCTCTTGGTGGCCTCCTTCCCCTGTTCCTGTTTCACTGTTTTTCAGGGGCAAGGACATCTGGGTTGGGGACCTGTTTGTGATCTCAGTGATGCCAATCTCTTTGCTCCAGCTGGAAGCAGAGGAGTTCCTGGATGTGGTGGGCACTCCTCCCATGGCCTCTGGGACACGGCTGGGTAGCACAAAGGAGGTGGGTTCTGTGCTCAGTGGTGGAGATTTGATGGGCTTTCGGGCTGTCTTGGGTGAGAAGCTGAGTGGTTTGCAGGCCTGCTCTTCCGTGGGGCTCAGGTCCAGCGTAAAGAAGGGACTCATCTTCTCCTGGAAAGGGGACACTGGCTCAGAGCTTGTGGCACTGCCTGGGGTCTGGGACTGGCTGCCTGATTCTAAATCCTTCTTGAGCAGGCTTGGCTTCTCCTTATTGACATCGACGGACTCCAGCAGGGAGGTGCTGCTGTCCAGGCACTCGGACTCTGCCTGGGGGGGGCTGCACTGGAAGGACATGGGGTCAAAGTCCAGGCTGGCGACGCCGATGTCCGGCGGGCTGAGGTCCACGTCCTCGGAGGAGCGGGGAGAGATGAGGGCAGGGACGTGGATGAGCCCCTCGTCCCCGTCGCTGTCGTCATGGGGGAGGTTGTCGTAGGAGTTGCAGCGGTTCATGTTCCCCAGCAGCTCCCCATTGAAGGAGGCAGACAGGGCATCGCTGCTGGACCTGGGCCTTCTGGGCCGGAACAGTTTGGATTCACCTGGAAGTGAGCAGACACAGTGGGTCAGTGACAGGACCTCCTGCCCAGGCGGCCAGGCCCAGTCAGGGGCTGGGGGCAGTCAGAGCAGTCCTAAGGCAGTGAGAGGCTCCCCTGGCTATCTCTGCACACAAAGTAACATCGTTGGCACAGTGACTGCTTAATCCATTTGCTTAAACTCTGTTACAGCACTTGCCAGGTGTGATTTAGTGTGAAACTAAGCTGTGTGCACAAGCAAAGACACTTTAAATGTGCTGAAGGCCTTTCTCAGAGGGCACTTTCCTCCACAATGCTGTCCTGTCAACCTTGAAGTAGCAAGGGGAGGAGCCAAGGAATGAATATAAGCAGTGTCAGCTACACCAGAGCAAGAGGTTTGCTTTTTCTAACCTTAAAAGCAGGAAAAGCCATGAAGAGCATTTCTGTGAGACCCATCTGTGCTGGGAGCAGAAAGCTGCTTCATCAGTTAGCAAGTTTAGCTTCCCCTGGAGGGGTGGAAAACCTGCTCTGCTGAATATCCTCAGCCAGAGATGTCAAATGTCCCTTAATGTCCCTTTCTTGGAAGTGCAGGTAGGATTTTGCCTTACCATCCACAGCATGCAGGGAGGTGAGGGACTCCTCGCTCTTGGCCGAGCGGAGCGTCCCGCTGTCTCCTCGTCCTCCTGAGGGAAGGAACCACACAGGGAAAGGATCGGTTAGAAAGGGGTTCACACTTAGTGGGTAATGGTGGCAGGAAAAACACAAATGCATTTCTAGCACCAACATCACTGTCCCGAGAGTAATCTTATTTTGAAGGTGGGTTTCTGATTCTCATTTTACCTGGAAACAGGAACCAACCCAAGTGATGACTGCTGCAGGTGACAGGCTGGGCAACTTCCCACAAGCAAAACCCCTCAAAAAGGGGGAAGGAAGGAACATTTACAGACCCTGTTTCATGGGCACTAAACAAGTATAATTTCAGTTTATGAGGAGAGAGCCCTGAAGGGCATCATAGAGAGTGTGAAGACTGTGAGGGTAAGAATTTAAAGATCGACCTTGGGAGATGAGGGGATAAAAGTTCTCCCAGGCCCATATTTTGGGATTTGTGATGTGTTTTACTGCAAAAACACGCGGTTGCTATTTTTAAGTTTGGAAAGAGACAGAAAATTATATATGGAAAAGGCTGAGAATTCCACCTACATATCCAGGCTGTGGCTACAAAGGGTTGTTGGCTGCCTTCTCTGGGTACTCTGGTACAGCTTTTGGAGGGAATGCATTTGTGGGAAGCTGCCTTTCCCTCATTTCATCTTCTGAGAGCAGCAAGGAGAACCAGAACTGTATTCTCATTTCATAATGAGAGTGTCAGAAGGAATTATCCTGTGACTTATGACAGCAGCAGCCACATCTTATCTTTCCAAAGCTGTTCCAAAAAGCGCAGAGGTGTGAGCCCCGGCAGGCTCCAGAGCTGCCTGAGATCCATAGGGAAAGAACAGCCACCGGAGGTGTCATGCACAGCTTGGACGCTAGAAGGAGATAAACGCCCACTGGAAACATCACCCTGCACTGCTGACAACCCCGGGATTTGGAAGGGGACCTCACCTGCCAGGGCTATGGCTTTCATTTCTGAGGGCTCGCTGGGGTTGCGCTGCAGTTTGCGCTTGGACACGGAGGAGGATTTTCCCAGGTTGAAGAAGGAACGCCAGCTCCCCACTGGAGACTTCTTCATCTTGCTGGGAGGCCTTTTCCTGGGGAGAGAAAATGGAACACATGGATGGAGGGTGGGCTGCAGCTCAATCCTGGCTGCTTGTTATCAGCACTCTGCTTTCTGCTCAGAAACTCCTGGCTTCTGCTTGGAACCTCCCTCTTTTCCACAGCTGAGTATGTTTTCTTTTTTCCAGCTCAGCCCTAAAGTCTTGTTGTGTAAATTCCCCCAAACTCCACAAAGCAGCTGCAGTGCATGTGAGGAAAGGCTCTTCCTTGTCCAGTGCAGCAGCCAAGGAATCGATTTTCTGGAAGAAGCCCCAGCTCTCTGGGAAGCTGGGCAGCCATAAAGGTGCTCAAAAGCATCTCTCACTCCTGCTATAAAACCACCTTAGTCTCCTCCACTGCCATATTTAACTTCCAGTGTCCAACTTCCAAGCCTGTCCAACTGCTCCATTTCAAGGGAACCTGGATTTGTAACAAGCACTTATTCCTGGAAAACCCCAACATCTGCAGGTGTTCACCCTGTTTACATTTCTGTGTGTGACTGTTCCAGGCTTCTGCTTGGAACCTCCCTCTTTTCCACAGCTGAGTATGTTTTCTTTTTTCCAGCTCAGCCCTAAAGTCTTGTGTAAATTCCCCCAAACTCCACAAAGCAGCTGCAGTGCATGTGAGGAAAGGCTCTTCCTTGTCCAGTGCAGCAGCCAAGGAATCGATTTTCTGGAAGAAGCCCCAGCTCTCTGGGAAGCTGGGCAGCCATAAAGGCGCTCAAAAGCATCTCTCACTCCTGCTATAAAACCACCTTAGTCTCCTCCACTGCCATATTTAACTTCCAGTGTCCTCGAGCCTGTCCAACTGCTCCATTTCAAGGGAACCTGGATTTGTAACAAGCACTTATTCCTGGAAAACCCCAACATCTGCAGGTGTTCACCCTGTTTACATTTCTGTGTGTGACTGGTCCAGGCATCTCTGCATTACAAAAACCATGGATTTATGTATTAAATGATATCCCTGATGAAACAAGAGGGAGTGGAACACAAATTATTTAGCTAATCCAAGACCACTGATATGAGCTGAATCCTCCCAGAGTCAAAAGCAGGTGGAAAACTGGCCACAATATTTACATATATAACAAGTCTCAAGTCAATATAAGCAAATTCCTGCTGTATTCAAAATAACACAGTTATGACACATGCTGGAAAGGAAACCTGTCTCTACCTTTCAGATGGGAAGTCAATGACTGTGTGGAATTTCCCCTGCAAAGCTGCTGGGCCTTCTCCCACTTCAATGTACTTGCTGTCTGCCACGATGGGAGAGTTGATCTGGGCCTGTGTCCGTGCCTGAGCCTCCTCCAGCGTGAGCAGCTTCGTGGAGGGGGAGGACACCAGCAGAGACTTGGGCCGGGATAAAGAGCTGTGCCCTGCAAGGGAAAACCACAGGCAACAGGGAGAGTCAGCAAACGGCAGTGCAGAGATCAAAGCTCAGCTCTGTGTGTCTAGGGAGGTGCTGTGTTTTTCTGAATCTTGGTTATCCCAGACACTGAAAGATGTGGACAAAACGTGGTCACAACGTCACAAATATGGTGATGACTAAAAGAATAATGGCTCAGTGTATTAAACAAAAAAGCAGAGGCAAGCAGGTAGGATGGAAACCTTTGTGACATACTTTCCTTCATCTGTACGCAAGAGCCTGTGAAGAAAATGATGTTTTTCCTTTGTATAAAGCTTGTCTGGGTCATTCCCAGAGTTCACCTCTCTGTGCAGCAGGAAATGCCACGTGTGACTGAAGCTGCTACAAACCAAAGTGCACCTGGACACAGCAAACAGAATCTGCTGTGTGGCCTGCCCGTGGCCTTTAGAGCTTGTGCCTGGTTTTGGTGATGAATGTGCAAAACCTGAAAGTAGCTGCTGCTGCCTCCTGCTGCTGACAGCTTCAGTGGAGAGATTATGGGGAGTCTGTTGTAGAAGCAGCTCTCCTGTGTCTGCCATTGCCTCTTGTACAGGTGTTTCTAGGGTTATTCCCAGGTGAGTTCAGGGCTTTGGGGCAGATGTACCAGTGCAGAACATCCCGCTTGGTCCAGTTCCATGACTGTCCCTGTAGCACCACAGCTCTGTGTGAAGGATGCAGAGTCTGTGGGGTGGTGTGGGAGCTGTAAATGCTGTCCTGGGTGAACTTTGGGTTAAAACAGGTTTGGCAGCACCATCTCCCCCTCTCACAGGTGGGTGCAGGAGCTGTGCTCACACCCAGAGGCTCCCAGGAAGCCGTTCTGGAATGCAAAATTCCTGCACTTAGGCAACCCAACAGCCTGACCCTCCTCCCTGCCAGGTCTGTGTCATAGCCACTGAATGCAAATGACCAAGTCATTAAACAATTAGCCGAATTTACATGGGCCATTCTAAGCCTGGATAATCATCTGGCTGGGATTCTGAGCATGCTTATCTTCCTTCCCCTGGCAGAGTCAGCCTGCTGGGGCTGGCACTGCTCAGCCAAGCTAACCTCTGGCTTCCATGGACTTAGAACTGCCCTACAGCAGGAGAAAAAGCTGGACTTGGATCAACTCTGCCAACCTAAGCAGAGGTAAGGTTTGTTTAAAAGAAGGGAGCAGCAAATACAGTGGAAAGCCAGCTCTCTGCAGTCCCCAGGTGGTGCTAACTGCAGTAGCTGTGCATGTTCCAGGCACAGGCAGGTTATCAAGGCAGATGGTGCAGCCCTAATGCTGCTTAGGAGCAGGAACAGCTCCTGCTGTTCCTGCTCCTAAGAGTTTTAAACTTTCCTCCTGGTACAACTCTGCTCCTTCTCGATAGAGAAGATACATGGTCTCAGTTACTCAAGGGAATTTGCAGGCTCCAAGGCTGGATGACAGGTGCTCCAGGTTCACTCCTCATCCTAAAGCAACACCAGCCTGAGCAAGTGCAAGATTTCAGTTTTTTAGCCTCAACATGACTGAATGCAGAGACTGCTTTACACCAGCTCATTCTATTTGTGTTCTAAGGTATGGATGAGGGCAGACAGACTTAGTTCCAATGTGTAAGTATGCAGGAGCACCAGTAAAGATGGTTTTAAAACAGAGAGGGAGCAGGGGAGACAAAGACTGAAGTGATTCCTTGCAATTTCTCAGTGGTAGGACATAAAAGTAGAAGCCAAACATTCATCTCTGCATTCCTGTGGGGCATCCTTGGCTTTTAAGAAAGGTACTGACAGCAATTTCTAAAAGCAGGCCATCTCTGTCTGGGTTCTGACACCCCAACCCAGAAATGTGCCCTCCAGGTTAAAATAAAACCCATTTCCATGTCCCGGAGGAGGCTCAGCCAGCCACGGAGTGCTGCTGCTCCCACCCGAGTGCAGCAAGCCACGAGACACACCTGCCCCATCGCGGATGACGGAGCTGAGCTTGGAGCTGAAGAGCACATCCACGTGGTTCAGGATGAACTCCACCACCACCGACTGGATCCGCACCTCCATGAAGGCGGCCGTGCCGCTGAAGCAGGCGGACTCGATCTGCTTGGACCTGCAAAGGGACACGGAGAGGGAAGAGGCTCCTGCTGGGCGAGGAGGCTCCTGTGGGGCTGCAGGGCCTGGGGCTCGGGCAGAAAGGGCTTCAGGGCAGTTCTGGGGTTAAATTTCAGCAACGCTCACTGACTCTGGGGATTCATGGCCAAACTTCAGATCCAGGTTCAAGCCTTACTGATGGGGCAAGAGGAACGCTGGGTTGGGAGGAACGGGGAGCGTGGGACAGGTCTGAATTGAGGTTAATACACTGAACACCCAAAATCTAAAGCTTTTTGTTAACTCATTTCCATGACTGGCACAACTTAAGGCAGTGCTGTTGTACAAATCCACTGTGGCCTCTAAGAGGATTTTCCCTCAAGCAGGGAGTGTCTCCACCTGATCCTACTGACCGAATGCCCCAGGACAAATCAAAGCCAACTCAAACATGAGGTCACTCCCCTGCTTGTGGGAGAACTGCCAGAAAGAGGAGCTCACCTGCATGAACTGCAAGTGTCCAAGGGCAGATTGGACAGAGCTTGGACAACCTGGGGAAGGTGTCCCTGCCCATGGCAGGGGGTGGCACTGCATGAGCTTTAATATCCCTCCCAACCCAAACCCTTCTGGGATTCCATGATGAACTGCACACTCAGTTCTCAGCTTGGTAACAATAGCAGGTCAGAAAGCAGTACAATAAGGGCAGGAGGATATTGTTTTCTTTTAAAGCAAAATTTTTAAGTTACACCATTAATTTTCAAGTGCCCTATTCCTGCAGATTCAAAACAGATTTATCTAAGTTAATTTCTGAAAGTTTGAATTCTTGCAGCCAAAAGCTGTCAAATTAGACTCTAGAGACTTATGCAGTGGGAAATCAGTGATGCCACTGCAGAAATTTTCTTGGATGATCAAGGACACATCAGTCTCATCTAACCAGGAGAGGAGAATCTATCCTCTAAAAGAGGGTTCAGGGAATTCTTCCTTGTCACTACTGACAGAACTGCAGCCAGTGGAACTGTGTTGTGTGAGACAGGTTAATACAGGGGCTGTTTTACATCACTAGGTCAGGAACTCACCAGCTGATCTTAAATCCTGCTTAGAATAATTTCCCGTATTTTACAGGAGGAGAAGACCACACTGGGTGAAGAGAGGAAGAGCTCTTTCCAGCTGCTAAAAGCTGGGATTTTCTGGAGTATCTGTTGTTTATGAATGTAAACATTTCTTTTGTATTGAAATGGGAAAATCCCAGAGTACCTGAGGAGGTTTGGAGCCCAGACGATTGCCAAGTTCTTGGTGTGCATATTTGTGATGGAGCAGTAATCAGCCAGACGAGCCAAGTGTCTCATTAGGAACTCCAGTGTCCTGGAAAACAGGAGAGAAGCAAATGTTCAGCACCACTGAGCAAAGCCAGGCCGTGATCCACAGCATAAACCCAACTCATTATTTCCTTTTGGTTTGACAGCTCCCAGAAGGGAATGCTGAACTCCTTCCCCTCAGCCCCACGGTGGGCCTGGCTTTGGCAATACTGACACAGGCTGGGCTGAGGGGAGTCTCTGGCTGGTCCAGGCTCAAGAAAAGGACAGTTCCAGGAAAAACCCTTTGCAGATGTGTGACAGCCATGAGGGGCTGCTCAGGGATGTGTGGGGAAGGATGTGGAATGCTAATCCACAGGGACTGGGGGGAGTATTGCTTCAGACACCCCAGAACACTGAAAATACTGGCTGCAAGTTTCTCACAGGTGGGTAAGGCAGACAGAAGGTTAAACTTCAGAGGGTTCTGTCCACATTAAAAAATGGTGGGATTTGTATATTAAGCACTGTTGTGTTTAATATATGCTAGGGAGCAGGGAGCAGGCGGTGGCAGTGAAAATGCTGCTGTACCCTCCTGGTGCCCCTGGCTTGTGTCTGTCTCACAGCCTGTCCTTTTCTGGGGGAAGGGAGATGGAACAGAGAGGGTGTTTTGGGACTCAAAATTCCACAAATAGGATTGGAAGTGAAGCAAATGGCTCCGTCTGGAAACCAAAGAGACATCTCCTGCCTGCAACTTCTCATCACTGAGTAGCAGAAAAATAAAGTGTTTTTTCCTTTCTCCAAGCAAACCCCAGGAAAGGAGAGCAACACCCTGTGACCTACAGCATTCCACATCCTGCTGTTGGCTGTGCCCCCTCTCTGAGACTCATGTGCTGCTGCTGGCAGAACTCAGTTTAACCAGCCCCATAAAGTAAAAATAATTTCAGGGTAAAGGTGAATGGAAAAGAAAGAGATCAGTTTGTTTTTGAAAGGGTCACACCCCCTCAGTTAACATCAATATTGCAATTAGTTACTACAAGACCTTATTTGAAGAGCAAGTAACACGGTTGTAGTTTATAACACATCAGTTAAATCCCAGTTAACTTTTATTATTAGTTAGTTATACCACTCATTGCAGCATTGCAATAGTCCAGCTAATCACCACACATCAAAGTAAGTGAAATTTAAACATTTATTGGCAGAAATTACTATAAACAGTTATCAATAGCTGTCCTCATGTGTTACACCTGAGCCCTTAGACCAGAATTCTGACTTCACCTGCAGATTGACATACATTACAATAATCAATTGATGATTACAATGAAATATTTTAATTAGGCATCAATAGCCAAACACTGCCTGCATTCACCCCAAATTGTCACCTAAACCACTGGGACACATCAGGGGAGCTGACCCAGCCAATTAAAACATGCACCTATCTGTAAATAACTTCCACTATATGTTGTCATTAGCTATTTCTACCAATTACAATTCACAATTAGTGAATGCTACTTACCATACATCATACATCAATAGTTATTACTATTTAAGTCTCATTAACATACAGTACTCTATACAGTTATTAAAGCTAATCACCAATACCAATCTGTCTGATACCTTTACACCATACCCTGCCATAATTTTTAATACTGAAGACTGTTAAAATGTTGTTGTTCTTAGTCAAGACCCATTACCATACAGCATGAGTTCTTATTACTACTAATTAGCTGGAATATGGTATTTTAATTGGTGATTTTTAAACACCATATTATGCTACTCTAATACATTACACTAATATAGTTAATTACATCAGTTGTCTCAGAGTATTTTTGTTATTTCTAGTTACTATTATTGCAGGGAGGGGCAAACTGGAGACAAAATACAGTTGACCAAGTCTGGCTGAAGGCCTGAGCAATTTTTTGGCTACATTTCACTTTTTTTTAAAGTGCTCTTAGCACTGGTATTGTGCCCCCCCACAATAAAACTGTTTCCTTACTCTGACATAACAAGCTCCTATTTCCCTCCTAGATGGAGTTTCCAAGGACCTGAATTAAGACCATGTTTAGTGCACAGTGTTTGGTAAGGAGCTAATTAAAACAGAAACCAACTTTCTACAGCCACAACCATTTCAATATGCAGAGGCACAGTGTGGCTGTCTTGAGAGGGAAACTGGAATTACAGAATTCCTCTCACAAAATGCCAAGACCCCAAAGGCTGCACTCACCTGTAGTGGGGAGGGGGCAGCTGCTGGATCACATCGTGGATTTTAACCAGCCTTTCCTCATCTGTAGCAGCAGAAACAGCATCCTGGAATGAGGCAGGAAAGGATTTAGCTGCGAATAAATCCGCAACGTGCCAGCCTTGGCAGTGAGATGGGTTTTGTTGCTCTTCTCCCCCTTGGGTAAGGGGGTCTGTCTTGGGGACAGAGCAGCACATGGATCATGTAAGGAAGGGCAAGTAAGTCATGACCTGGGGCATGTTAATGGCACAGAGAATTCCTGTGGAAGACATTCAGCTCAGAGCAGCATTTGCTTCCAATCCCATTCCTGGGAAATGGCAAACAAGAGGGGAATTCCTGCAAAGCATGGGAATTGTGCCAGGGACCATCTGCTGTGGCCCCACAAGTGGAACCCACACAGCGTGGCACAGGGGACAAAGGCACCTCTGAGTGACCTAAAGGGGACACAGAAGGGGCCCCTCAGACCCTGGGCACTGCCAGCCCCTTCTGGAATGGCAGGGTGGAATCAGGAGTGTGGGCAGCACAGAGTCAGGCTAGCAATTTTGGTGACACACCCTTCTGATGGCTCTAAAAACCCCAACTGAGGCAGAGCAGCCAGAGAGGGAAGTGTGTGAAAGACAGGTCCAGCTTCCAAGGATTTCTCTGCTCTACCAGCTGAAGGCGCCCCCACATTTGCCTGGCACTCACTGAGAACTTCTCGTAGAGCTGGTAGGTGAGCAGGGGGTTGGGGAGCTCTCGGAAATACAGCTTGCACAGGGAGCCCACACAGTGGATGTCCTGGATGTAAATGTCCTTGGTCAGGTCGGGAATCTGCTCGGAGTCAAACTCGTGGCTGGCAATGAGAACAGAGAAATGGGTAAAGGGTTTTGAGAAGGAGGAGAGAAATCAAACCCAGCACAAATTACAGCAAGGCTTTCCTGATTTACAGGAAAAAATAAACACTTAGTCACCAAAACCACATGACCCATGGCTGTGGGGCAGCCAGTGGGGATATTTTTGAAAAAAGAGACTTTTCCTTTTTCTAATAAAGCATTTTCAGTAATTTTACAACCAACTGGCTGCAATCCCTTTTGCTGCATCAGGGCTTTTTGCAAAGTCTCCAAAGAACATCTTCCAAGACCACAGGTTTAACTCCCAAGGGCTGTGACTGGGATTGCCCATAGGAACGATGAAAGCTGCTGTCCCTCTGCATTTCAAAGGCCTGGAAATGGCAATGATAAAATCCTGCCAGCAGCACTTCCATCAGCAGCACATGGAAACCAGTGAGTGCAGGAATTCCTGGGGGATGAGCTGGTGAGCTGAGCCTGCCTCTGCTACAGGGAGAAGACAGCCAGGAACCACATGAAGAAAACCCCATAGCACTCCCTTGGTTTTCAGAGAGAGAAAAAACCCCAATCACCAATGTTTATGAAATAAAAGCTGAGCTCAGAAGGCCGAGGGCTGGCTTGCTGCTGGCATATATGCTGGGAAGTGCTGTTTCCAATTAGCAGGACACTCCAGGGGGATGAGAGCTGTGAGCCAGGCCCTGGGAGCTGGAGAACCTTGGGGTCCCTGCCAGAGTCTTCAGGCTGCTCACAGCCATGGGGACTCCTCCTGCCAGCACTGCAATCACAGTGAGTGGGCTGAGTGAGGTGGCCCATCCCTGTCCCTGTCCTTTCCCCCACCCAAAGCTGGCAGGTTGTGCCCAGAGGGTCACACAACCCCTGAGCTCACCCTGCCTGAGGAGCAGAACATGCCCAGGGCTCCAGCTGTGTTTGCAGCTGAGTCCTCATGGAATCAGGATGAACTCCTTCCATCCCTGGACATGGACACTGCTCATGGGAAGCCTTTCACTCCCACCAGACAAGGAGCAGGAGAGGTCCCCACCTTCTCAGGGTGAACAGCCCATCCCTTCCTCATCCTGAAGACAGCAGGAGGAAAGGAAGAATTCAGTTTTCCACACGCCCAGTGTCCAGCACACACCACTTCCACAGGCAGCTTCTGACTCATCCCTTGCTCACATGTGGGACAGAAACTCAGCTCCCGAACTTGGCTCCACAGAAAAGCCCAGGAAGGCACCAGCCCACCCCACACAAAGACACAGCCCTGGCTCAAACTCCCTGCCCATATCCTGCCCTACTCCGTGGTTTTTCCTAGGAATAAAGCTCACACTCTGTCAACAATGTTCCCTTCTGAAGTGAATATGGAAGGAAGAGAGGGATGCCCCACCACATTTAATCCTCCTCCTCTCTGCACTGACTGTTTCCAGAGCTACAGGTTAATCCTTCTGACCCAAAGGAAGATTTTGTTAGGTGAAGAACAACTCCACAGCTTCTCAAAAAGAGCCAGGATACCAGGATACAGGGATCAACACCCCAAATCAACAGTGGCTGTTTGTCAATCTGCCAAATAAAGGCAGCTACTGCCCTACTGAAGAGCCAACATCTGTCCCATGGAAATCTCACACGTAGAATAAATTCTCTAACCTTCTCTCCAACCAAAAAGCCCTTTAAATTCAGGAGATCCTGTTCTTCTATGGGAAACCTAAGCACAGTGATTCATTTGTAAGAATACTGCAGTCCCAGCTTTGGAATGAGCGTAATGCCCTGTTTATACAGCTGGGAACTGCAGCAAGATGTGTCTTATATTCATCAAACACTCAAAATCTGTAGGGATTTACATGAACAGGACAGTGTCAATAAGTTATGCCATGTACTCCCTTCCTTTTGTCTTTGGAACATCTCAGAAACCTGGAAAACAGGCTGTAACTTCATTCTCTGCACTACAACAGGAAATTATGCCATTAGAATTTTAGAAAACCATTTTAAACCATTTTTGATACACAAGGACAAAATGGTCTTGGCAACACAAAAGGAAAAAAATGGACTAGGGCAGAGATTATATGGATGGACCAGCACAGGTCAAAATGGGGAATAAAGGGATATAACTGAAACAATGGCAAATGTTTTATTCAGTCACAGTTCCAGTCAGAGCCTTTAGATCCTGCATATCAAAACCTTGGGACTTGCTGAGATAAGGAACAGGATTAACAGCTCAAACCTGCCCACTGAACTGGGGAACAGCTGGTACAAAAAAGATACTCTGCCCATGGCAAATAGCCCTGTGCTGCCTCTGTCAGGCCGTGGGCCCAGGAGCAGTGCTGGTGAGTCACATCCACTCAGCACATCAATGCTCCACAGCAGAACATTCTACACCAAACCACAGGAGGACAACAGCCTCATAAAAGAAGAAAGGAAGTTTGCTGAGATGGGAACAGCTCCTAACCAGAACACACTCTTGGCCCTTCCCTGTGCAGCACAGCAATGCCACCCACCAGACTCAGGCATGCATCCTTTGCACATTCCCAATTAACTGCTGCTAAGCCAGGAGCCCAAGGCAGCAGAGAGAAACATCAGCTGCTCCAAAGGGCTCCTGGAGAGAAAAAGAACAGAAATGAAACATGCCAGCATAGTGACACCAGGATGCTGATACTTCATGCTGAAGGAAAGCTTCCTGCAGGACGAATGTGGCAGAGGCAGCCCAGGCTGTGCCCTGCCCGTGCCAAGGGCTCACAGCAGGCCCTTACCGGAGTTTCTGGATGTTGGAGGCGATCCCGGAGAGCCGGTATATCCCATCCACAATGCCGTGCTTCTCGATGAACTCCGTGCAGCTCTTGAGGACCTGGGGCACTGAACAACAACAGCTATGGTTAGTACAGACCTCCTGGCAGGTGCCACAAACTGCTCCCACCCAGGCCATGGCTTCAGTTCCTCCTCAGGGGAGAAAGCCTGTAGGAAATTTAACTTCAGGAGTTGATGTGGAAACTGGCCAGAGGAGTTCCTGCTTTAACAAGGGAATGCCAGAATATGAATCGGGTCAAAAAAAGCTAGTTCTGGTCAGAGACAGTGCAGGTCCCATGGCAATTCTCACAGGAACTATGGTGTGAAATCCCATTCCAGAAGAGCTGTAAAATAGAACAAATACTGTCTTTCAAATCTATACAGGATTAATCTATCCTGCTTGGTTTAAGGAAATATAAACATCAGGGAGATGCTACTTTTGGTGGCACAGACAGGAGAGCTTTTACAACAGATAATTTCATCCCAAATGTCTGCCAGAGCATGGCTGGATACGGAGAGCTCCACAGCATCCCACATTAAGTGCAGACAGAGCGGGGCATGACAGAATGGAAAAATCAGCCCAGGGGATATAATTAGGTGTCAAGTTAATATTGCAGCCGCTTCACCACCCCATTCCTTCCAGCTGGCTTCCCAGGCTCATGCACATCCAGTGCTGGAGCAGTGTATCCATCCATGTAAGCTTGAGGAGGAACAAATCACCGGATTTACAAAAGGCACTAAAACTGCCCCGAACACAGAGAGAAAGCCACGATCAAGCTCCTGTGAGCAAGCTTTCATGGACAAAGCTGGGATTCCTGTGGATCCTCCTGCCAGCCAGCGTTTTGCAGCAGCTCCTCTGCTGATCTCAGTGTGTTCTTTAGATGCCAGGTCTGATCAGTGTGCCACGTGACACTGATGCCAAGCAGGTCATATGGCAAATCCCCTTACACCACAGCAAATGCCACCTGCCAGGCAGTGTGCTCCCAAGTGCTGCTGCACTTGGATGCTCCGTGCTCCCCCCAGCCTCCACAAGGCTGCTACCCCAGCCTGCAGCAAACCCTCACAGCTGGAGGAAAGGCTCATTTCAGATGGCTCCCTGGAAATCAGCAGGTGTATCCAGGATAAGGCACGTTTGCTGCACGCTGGAGCACAGGACACGGTGAAAGCTGTAAATCCTGCAGCACGTCACCCACAGGCTCAGCAGGAGCAGATTAGGCCCTGCACCTGGAATGCTCCAAGGTACCCAGAGAGAGCCAGAACTGAGCCAGCCAAGCTCCAGTGTTACATTCCCAGGGATGTACAGCAGCTCTCACCATTTTCCAGTTGGGGCAGACTTTGAGGCAAGCAGAGTCCTTGAACATTAAGCCAAGAGCCTTGGGAACCAAGTGCTGCTTTTTGAGGAACAAAAACCAGTGGAGGTGAAGCCTTGTGCTACCTCAGCATCCAGGAGCTCTGAGGAGGACCACAGCTGATGGCTTCAGGAACCAACAGACGCACCCTGAACTTGGGAAAGCTGGGAAAGGCAACAGGTTCTCACTGAACACACACCCAGGGCACGCTGGGAACACGTCCATCAGTCACCCACAAGGACAGATCCCAGCAGAGCAGGTGGAACACGAGCCCTGAAATTCTCATGCTGTCTCAAAAACACTTCTGGAGGACAACACTTAAACCTTTATTCAAACAGGTTCAACACCTCTTAAAGGAAAAATTTTTTAAGGCTGGAAGTGGAAGGAGTTCTATCCTGCTCAAGCAGTGGCCAGAAAGGGCTGAAGTGTGCATTGTAGCAGAGGTGGAACAGCTCCGTCCCATGCGGCAAAGGACATGGACAAGGCACTATGTGCTGACACAGCCAGTGTTTGTCCTCTGTGGGAGAAGAACACCCCAGACTGCCAGACACACCTGAAGCAAGACCCTGTCGGACATCCCTGCATGTCTGTCCCACAACCACCCCTTACAATGGGCCAGAGATCTCAGATCCCACCAGTGACCTGCACAGGGCTGAGCCCCCATCAGCAGTATTTCCTGCAGCCAGGAGTCCCAGAGGATTGGGCAAAGGAGTCTGCCGAAGCTTGGAAGTGCTTTGGCAAGATCTGCTAAAGCTGCAAATCCCAAAGACCTTAATAATCCCTACTGCAACAACAGGAGAGGTCCCCTGGAATCAGTAGAGCCTGCTAAATAAGTAAATCAAAATGTAAATAATAAAGAAGCAAATAATAAATAAACAAACACACCAAGAGGCAGATAAATAAACAGCACTTGCCCTGCTTGCCCCATTCCCAGCAGGAAACCTGGGAGTGACAGTGGAGCAGGGCAGGGGAGCCAAAGGGAATGCAAGGGCTGCAGCACCAATGCTCTGCCTAAAGTTCTCTTCTGTCATGCCTGGGCACAGTGAGAGTAATTAACATACTCTGGAAAGATCCCAGCAGGCTTGTTCCAAGCATTTCCTCATCTGGTTACCAGGACGATCTGTTCTTTAAGCTAAATATACCATACCAGCACCACGGATATTTTGGGGGAATTCTGCAGGGTTGGAGAAGAGACTTAAATTCATGTAGGGCTAAAATTGTACCTGAGGGACCTTTGCGGGAATGGTGACTTCATTTTTCAGATTTCTGAACAGAGATGACACCTGCCCATTGGGTGTGTGTTTAACCTCCCTCGGCCCTTTGAATACCCAGCCCTTCAATACCCATTTTAGAGATGCACATCCACACATGGAGGGAATAGTGACTGTTCCCTCAGAAGGAAAAGGCAGGATGACAGCACAAGACTTTTGCAAATGACAGCACAAGAATTTTGCAAATGTCAAGTGTGCCCAGACCAACACCTACAGCAGCTTCTGACACCACACTGTGACTTTTTCAGGTACTGTGTCCATCTGCTGCAGAAATCCCTCCCCTGCAGGTGAACTTCTCAGTTCAGGAACTGATTTTGGCTTCTAGATCCCAAGCCACAACCCAGATTTGAACCAGACAGGTATCTCAGCAGGGAACCAAAGGAGATTTCCTCTCACAGGATACACCAGCAGCAACACTAAAGTTCTACTAATGGCAGTTAATTACTGTGGTTTCCTGCAATTACAACAGCCAGATTCAATGGCACACTGGTTTGCATTAGGAGCCATAAAGGCCCACCTGGGTCAGCTCCTGGCAGTGCTCAGGAGCTTTGGGAAAGGCAGGAGGAGGGAGCAAGTGACACTCAGTGCACTCCTGCAGCCCCATGCAGGGAACAGGGTCAGGGAACCTCTGAGCCCAGAACTGCTGCCTGGGTTACCCAGCCGAGCACACAGCCCTTGCCAGTGCCACATTCTCAGGCAAGTAACAAAAATCACTGATCCTCAGTGGGACTTTAGTCCTTTTCTGAGCCGTGGGGTCTTCAGGCAGGACTCCAGAAAACCTCCCAGCAGTGCAGTTGCTGTCTCAGCTGCAGGCAGCTGAAATGCACTGCCAGGTGCTGCCTGGAACACCCAGCTGTGCATGGACACTGCACATGCCTCCCACTCTGAAACAATGACCCCTCCCTCCTTCCCTCCAACATCAGGTGCTTCCAGGAGACAAACGCAGAGGGCTGGAAATGTGGATGCCTCACCAAAGGGGACTCCAGCACATTTCATCATCACAGCAGCCAAAGGAATTAATTCAAGTCCTTCCAAAGCACCTCTCAGCTGGTTTGAAAGGTTTATTGCATCTCTGAGGGCTCGTTAACTGCTTAATTCTCTGCCATTAAGAGGAAGCAGAAATTCTACAGTTCTCATTCTGAAAAACATTTTGATTAATCCTCACATGAGGCATATTTCCTTTCCTATCATCTTGCTGGGTGGGGTTTTCTTTTTTAATATTTTGTAATGTTCCCTCTCTGGGCTTTGAGAGGCTTGCTTGTGTTGTGTATTATTTTATTTTATTTTATTAGCACGTTATTGGAACCAGAAGTGTTTGTTCAGCCCGGGGCATGAGGCCTCCCAGCAAGCCCCCGTCTAGCATTGGCATTTTCCCAAAATACAGCAGTGGGGTGCAGGTCCCACAGGCCAGGCCTTGGGGCTGGACAATGGCTCAGAGCACCTGGGCTGCTGCTCCTCACTGAATTCCACACATAGCAAACCCACAAGGGAGCATGGAGAACAGACTGCCCGAAGCTCTGCTCAGCAGAGGTGACAACCAGCATGCTTGGGACACACATGGAAAATCCAGACCTGAGCAACGGTAGGTTAAAGGCTGCTTTGAGCCACCAGGATAGAAACTGGAACAACCAGCCATCAGATAAAATGCAGGTGGAGAAGCTCACCCCTGGTTGTCCAGGCTGCTTTTGGGAACAGCTGGGCAGGACAGGCAGGGGAAAAGCCAGCACAGCACAAACAGTGCTACTGCAGCAGGATGAGCCCCTTTCTTGGAATTCTGTGCCTGGCCAAGACTGACAACTTCCAAATATCTAGAATGAGCCACATAAATCCCAACTCCCTTGCCATTAATGAGGGATGTAAAAACCTAACAGGGAATATCCCCTCTTGAAGAAATACAGTTGCTTTTACTCCAAAAATTTCCTATTTTAACTCGATTTTAGAACCACAAAGATTGGAAAAGACCTCTAAGATCAAGGCCATTTTCCAAAAAACTATCCAAATATTTCCTTAAAAAAATATGTGACTGTGACTTTTAAATTTCTCATTTCTGAAGCTCTTCCCTCCACCTTAGTTACACAAAGGTGTGAAGCAGCAGAGGAGAGAGATTAAGGATTTTCTCTTTATTGCACAAGGAGCTCTCTGTCACACAATACTGTACCTGCACATGCCATTCCACAGGCACACCGACCCCACCAGCCCCTGCACATTCAGAAAAACATCAAACTTTCAAAGACTCTCTTCTCAGGACTTCTGTCTCACTTTTGTCTCATTCCTAAATCTCTGTCCTCCTGTGTGAACCACCAAGAGAAATACAAGTCCAACCAAACAGACACTTTCCTTCCTTTCCAAGATGCTCAAGGCCTTGTTGGATGGGGCTTGGAGCAACCTGGTCTAATGGGAGGAGTCCTTGCCTGTGGCAGTGGGTGGGATTTGAGGTCCCTTCCAACCCAAACCAGTCTGGGATTCCACGATTCTTCAACCCCTGCCCCTCATTTCCAGGCTGTGAGCCACACTGACATTATCCACACTGGTGATGAGTCGTGTAAAGTCCAAGCTGCTCCAGTTCCTGGTCCCACGCACGCAGTTCTGATCTGGAGTGGGACTTTTGCACTTGGGAGAGTTCAGCCACGGCAGAGCGAAGCACAAGCCCTGAGCTGGATCCCTGACCCAGGCAGGGCTCACAGAGGGAGCAGCACTGGACTCTGCTTCCTCAGCCTGGAATTCTTTTATGGCAGCTCAGCCAGGACTGTGGAAAGCAAAGTGCAAAGTTCAGGCCTGGGGAACAGAAATCCCCCTGAGCTACACCAGGCAGGGCAGGTCACTAGCCACGTCTGTCAGGTCCTGGCAGATGAGCAACATTCCCCTGGCTGTGCCAGGACAGCCTGGAATCTGAGGGCTGCAGGGGATCTCCCTGCCCACTATCCATGATGGAGATGTTGCACAGCCAATCCCTATCCCAGGCTGCACCCATCCATTTCCCAGGGCTCGGGTTTAATTTGTTTTAATACAAAATATCAAAGAATCATTAAGGCTGGAAAAGCCTCTGAGATTGAGTCCAACTGCTCTCCCAGCACTGCCATGGCTGAACCATGTCCCAAGTGCCATAACCCCACAGCTTTCAAATCCCTGGGCAGCCTGAGCAGTTCCAATGCTTGACAGCTCCTTCAGTGAATATCCAACAAGACACTACTAATACTCAGATTTGGCCAGTGTGTTGGAGCTTTTTTGTTTAGATCAACTACACTCCCTCCAATAAATTGAGAGGGGGGAAGCTCTTCCCATGCTAAGAGCAGCAGGATAAGACCACAAGCAATTCCTGTACTGCCTTTGACATTTTTCCTCATGTTTGTTCCCCCCACAGCTGTAGTGTTTCGAAATGCAAATTAATTTTCAACTCCCAGCTGTCCTCAGGGTCACTCAAGCACAAAGAATCCTCTCCTGGCAGCTGCAGGCAGGGCAAGGGAGAAGGGGAGAGACAAACTGAGTCTTTTTTAACAGCAAAGGCTTGTGTTCCCTGCCCAGCAACCCCAAGGATGTCCCCCCAAACAAGAGAGTCTCCACAGGGATCCCATGTACCCCTTTGTAATGCTGACCCCATACCCAATAATCTTGAGTTCCAGCAACTCACAGGGCAGATGGTGAAGCAATAACAGTGCCTGTTGTGGTTGGAAATTTGCCCAAAATAACTCAAAACTATTGGCCTTGAAAGTATCAACTTGTGTCCAGTTAGTTTGTGCAGCAGAGAATACATCTGCAGTAAGGGGACTTTTCTACTCATCTCCAATTTGGGTCAACTGTTCCCTTTTTTTTCCAGGCTGCTGGATCTGCCTTTGATGTCACACAGAGACACTCGTTGCCACATCCAGGGGGACTTCAGGCACCTAAAACACTCTTCACAAAACACAGTTCAACATCAGAAATGTTCAGATTTGGGATGCAAACCCAACCCGAGAAACACAATAAATACAGGGGGAACACACAGGTAAATTTTCTTAATTTTTACAGACAATCACAACTGGATGTCATGTGCCAACTTGTGCTGGCACTTAGATAAATACTATTTGATATTTCTATCCCACTCCTAATCTCCCAAGTACTTCCTGGGTATTAGGAATTTACCTTGTGGCACCTTGGGGGCAGATATGGGTTATTAGTTTGATTGTACAAGCCTGGAGATGGAATGGGAGATAACAAACGAGTTCCCCAAGGCCAAAACTTTGTGGCAGGGACAGGTTTGAGTTCCCATCTCAGGGCCAGAACTCTGCAGCTGTGACCACTGACTGCCCGAGTCCTTTGGAGATCGATTTTGACTTTAAAAATTACTGTAAATCAGGAAACACCAAAAGGAAATTGGTCTTGGCATGTTTGAGGCTGCCTTGGTTTCAATATCCTGCCAATTCAATTAAAAACGGGACAGCCGGGACAGCAGGATGGAGGGAAGGGGATGGCTAAGACCACCTGGGAGCCCAGAGGTTGTGAAGTCACAGCAGTTCCACAGAATTCCTGTCCCAGAGTGCAACTTTCAAACCTTTTCTGCCTCATTTACACCACGTGTACACAGGGCTGTGCACAACAGGGACTCAGGTGCAAGTGAAAATGCTGACACAGGCCAGTGTTTCCTCCGTGTGTGACAGAAAACTGTTTATAGATACACAAATACTACTGAGGGAGGCAGAGCAGAGCATTTCCAGTGTCCCCAGTTAGGTGGCCTTGTCAGGAAACAAGATCCACCCCCGATTTGTGAACTGCAGCTCTATATACAAACAACCAAGCCCAGGTACACAGGAGAGCATTACAGAAATTACGGGATGAGTAAGGATGCATTGTTTATCCTGCTCAACAGAGAAGTCAGGATCCCCTTTTTTAAAAAAACACCTGGAATACGGGAGACAAGGTAAATCACCTCCAGATATCCCCATCTGCAAGCATAACAAGCATGAAGGAGGCAGGGACTTTAAGGGACTTGCCGAAGTCACACAAGGAATGTCTCAGCAGAAAAGAGAATTGCAAACAAAAACTTCAGAACTCTGAGTTGTGTCCTAATCACAAACTGGTTCAGGCATCTAAATGCTTAAAAATAGAGACAGAAGGAAAACTGGGATAGCAGGATGCCAGAGCTGAACCTACTCGGAGGTTTGAAACTTTTCAGTTCACATCCGAACTTGTCAGCTTGGATACTCTGAAAATACCTACTGAAAGCACAAAAATGCCCCAGGGGTTCATCATTCCCAGAGTGAGCACATCCAACACAAACCCCAGCCTCATGCAGAGCCAACACTCCCTCCCATGCTGGAGTGGCTGTGGCCCATGTCACCGTTCTGAGGGAAATGTCACATGCACGTCACACAACACCAACACTTCAATAAACCTTTGTACAGGAACAAGTTGTTATTGCCTGAACAAACCCATTGATGTGGCAGCAAGCATTCAAGGCATGTCAATTCTAAACATACCTGGGAATCACAGGCCAGGCTGCTGAGCTGCCACAGAACTCCATGGAGCTGCAGGTAAAAACTGAGGGGCTATTCCACATGGAAGCTCTGCAAATATTCCAAAGTCTTTCTGAAGAGAAAACCTTGGAGCAAAGCCATCACGAGCAGAGATTGGAGCTGGGGCATCAGAACACTGAATCCCAGACAGGTTTGGGCTGGAAGGGACCTTAAAGCTCCCTCAGTCTATCCCTGCCATGGACAGGGACAGGGCAGTAACAGGGAATGGGAACTGGTTACATTCACTCTCTTGGAGTTTAAACAGCAAGAAAAACTGAAATTATTTAATCTCCACTGTCCCAGATTCCCAATCAAGGCTTCCTTCAGGATGGCAAAGATTCCAAGCCAGCCAGGCAGCCTTTTATTATAATTACAATTCTGAGCTGGTAAAAGGGGCTCCTCACATCAATACCAGGAGCCAAAGGGGTGACACAGATTGCCAAACCTGTGCTTGAGCTAAGGGGAACCAGGCTTTCAGAGATGCCAGCCAAGAGGCTGCCAAGATCTCATTCTTTGTGTTTCTCTGTTCTGGTAGCAGTTCCCTCTATACCCACCCTGACATGAATTCCTGTCAGAGGTAAAACATTACCCAGCAGCAGGGTGGGGATGGCTCCAAGGGATGGATATAATCCAGAGGACCCCAGACAAGCCATGATGTCAGCAGGAACCCCAAGGTGCTGCTATGAACCTTCCTGAAGAGCTTCAGAACCAGCAGAGGAGAATAAAACCATCCCTGGAAAACCTTTGCTGCTCCTGGCACAGTATAGAAAAGTATGCAGATACCTTATCTGCTATTTTCTGCTATTCTCTTCCACTTTATTTTTCATTTAATTCTACCCACTTGTCCAAATTAATTCTGAATAAATGTGGAGAACTGGAAATACAGGAAGGACACAGAGCAAGATCAGGTGAGTTAGTGAAGTTTGTCTCTTGTAGGCATTTACATCTTCAGCAGAAGTCAATGCCTCTTCCTGACCACACGGCTCAAGCACTTTATAACAATTAAAAAATCATGCATAGATCCTTCACTACAGTAAACTTTTAAACTAAAAATTCCATTTGTGAATATATCTTTTCCAGTGATGGCAGCTGATGATGTATGAATATGACAAATGCATAAAGAGGTACAAAAAAAGCCTTGTGCCATTAGCCTACAAAATCATCTGTGGATGCAGCAGGTTGTATGATGGATTATCTCTGGAGGTGGATCTGTGACACACCTCACTGGGGGACCCCAGAGCTGCCTTGTGCTTCAGTCCAATTGCTAAGGGAGAAAGGATCATTTCCAACAAGTGACAGGAACACTTCAGGCTTGGAAGAACAAATGGTGTCCCCGTGATCTGCAGTCCAAGCAACCCAAGCACATGAGCCCAGCAGTATTTGAATAAAAAGTACATTGTAAAGTAACCCCTCATGTGCAGCAGCTCAGGAGAGAATCACTTGCAGAACAGCAAAGTGGCTTTTGGTGGGTGCAGACTCTTCCTGCTGGGTGCTGACCCATCCCACCCCTGAGAGCAGCCCCAGCCCTGCCTGGGCTCCCTGTGGGCATTGTGGCTCCATGTGACTCCTTGTCCCTCCATCAGCTCTTCAAGAACACGCCCAGCTCCCCGAGCCCTGCCTTTCCTGCAGCCCAGCTCCACGTTCCCCCTCACTCCCACCCCTGTCACACCCCCAGGAGCTGTGGGGAGCTTCCTAGCCAAACATTCCAAGGCAGGAACCAGGGCACGGTGCAGCTGCTGCAATGCAGCACTCCACCAGCTCCCACACTCCACAAACATCCTCTGCCAGCACAATCCTGCTAATTGGGGTCGGGCTAAATTTAAGTTCTATTTAGTTTCCTTGAAGAGAGAAAAACTTCGGGGAAAAAAAAAAGAATCTCTGCCTACAAAGGGAATAAGAACAAGGTCTCTTGAGGAGTCAGAGACTGGGATGGATTTGCTGTATCTCACAGCTTCATAAAATTGTGACAGGACATGGGATTGTTGGGGTGTCTGTGCAGGGCCAGGAGTTGGGCCAGATGATCCTGTGGGTCTCTCCCAACCGGGAATGCCCCCTGAATTTGTAAAACAAACCAGCAAGGCAGGTGGCAACTGCACCAACCCAACTGAGAGCATTTCTGAGGGCAATGGAGAAACAGCAACTCCCAGCTGAGCCTGGTCTGCTGCCAAGTGACGCTTCCCTGGCAGGGAAGCATCCCAAGCCCAGCAGGAGCCAAGAGATGAGTAAGGCACTGGATGGGATGCAGACAGGACCCTTCAGGCAGGCTCCACGGGGTGTCTGGAGCTGACTGGAGAAATATTGTGCAAACCAACATACTTGAAGGGAGCATTACCACAGGCTCTGCCAACAGAGAAGTCCAAAATCCCTCATATCAAAACTGGTTTTACTCCTGCAGGTCCCGCCCATCATTCAGTGCTGACATGTGACAACAGAGAAGAAAAGGACACCCTGCTGAGACTTTCACTGGAAGCAACACACCTATGCATACCCAGCCCCATGCCCAGGAGCCTTGTGACTCCCAATTCCCTCTTTCCCAAGCAGCTTGGAGCACAGACAATTTTGAAAAAGAATCCTGTGATCTGCCCATGACTCAGAACCTCACCAGAGAGACTGGACAGCAATGCTTCCTTCCCTCCATTCCCTTCCCTCCAAGGGCCTTTAGGGAAGGACTGCTTGGCACCCCATGGAGGTGTAACTCTTACACTGGAAGGGCTCCAGCACTGTTTGGACAGCTCAGAGTGTCAGCACAAACCAAACTGGAACTGAAAAGCAAACACAGCAAATTCAACCCCCAGGACACTGCCCAGTACTCACCATAGTCCCCACCATGAATCACCAGAAACACAGGAGAGTTTGGAGTGCAATGCTCATCCTTTACTCCTGTTAAATCCTCACCTTCCCCACTGTAGCTGCCTGGCATTCTTGCTCAGACCCACACAGGACACTCAGGGAAATGACAAGGCACACCCTCCCCAGGGCAGCAGCACCACCAGCCTGCCGCTGCGCTCTTCCTGCCTTCCCCAGGCACCCTGCCCTAGGGAGAAACCTGGGCACAGACAGATCATACCCTGATCCTCAGAGCTGCAGGTTCTGTCCTGCCAGCCTGGGAGGCACCTCCCAGCAGGGAGAGCATGGCCTCACCTTGGGTACAGGCCCATCCCAAAAACTCAATGCCACGATGGCACACTGGTTTGCATTAGGAGCCATAAAGGCCCACCTGGGTCAGCACCTGGTTCCTGGCAGTGCTCAGGAGCTTTGGGAAAGGCAGGAGGAGGGAGCAAGTGACACTCAGTGCACTCCTGCAGCCCCATGCAGGGAACAGGGTCAGGGAACCTCTGAGCCCAGAACTGCTGCCTGGGTTACCCAGCCGAGCACACAGCCCTTGCCAGTGCCACATTCTCAGGCAAGTAACAAAAATCACTGATCCTCAGTGGGACTTTAGTCCTTTTCTGAGCCGTGGGGTCTTCAGGCAGGACTCCAGAAAACCTCCCAGCAGTGCAGTTGCTGTCTCAGCTGCAGGCAGCTGAAATGCACTGCCAGGTGCTGCCTGGAACACCCAGCTCAGACAACCACAAAATGCTCTGCTAGGTCAGGGCTCGGCAAGTGCAGCATGTGGAGCTTTGCAGGATGGCACCCCAGGGCTCCTGCTTCCTAACAGCAAACCAGGGCACATCCCTGCATCACTTTCCTCCTGTGCATCCCATGCCAAATTTATCCTCCTCCTAACAGCAGCTCGGAGGATGCAGAACAAGGGATTACTTGCTGAGCCCACAGAAAGACAAGGTACTGCAGTAAGTGAAACATCTCCTCTGTGTTTGCAAATCCCCTCTGGGTACACAGCAAACATGTTCTTCTCCTCATTAAGCAATCTGAGGCAGCTGCCTCGGTGCAGCGTTTATTAAAAAAATGCTAAACTTATTGCAGTTTTTGTCCTTATTCCTTTTATTCTCTCATTCTGCTTCCCATTCACTAAAACTGAGCACAGTTTCAGAGACCCCTGACTACAGAATTTAGGCTGCTCATGTTGTTTCTCAGCAAATTCTTGAAAATTTGTCATCGTCACAAAGCTGATAACTAAGAAAATTCTTAGCATAACTCCAGTTTGTTTCAGTATTGCATTTCTGAGGTGCACACGATGCCTTGTCACTCACTGCAATCGCTAGGGATGGTGGCATTTGCTCCATCAGCCCCAATAAATATTTTCGGGGAGGGACATTGACCCAACAAAACCATCACAAGCTTAAACAAATCAATGAACGTAATGGGTTTTTTTCCTTTTTCTGAACTCCCACGTTTCAGGTTGTGATTCCAAAGTATCACCAGCAGGTACCACACTCAGCCACAGCATGCTCTGAGCTCCTGGAAAAAGCACTTGATGTTCTGATTATGAGAAGCAGCTTTTTAAATTCACCTCAGGCCCCTTTCAGCAGGTCAGTGCTGCAAGAGGCTCCATGACTGAGCTACACTAGTGCTACAGGAGGAGAGAATCTTAAAATGCTGTGCATGCACAGACCCAGAAATGTCTCCACGAGCCCCATCCTGGGGCTTGGAATACAGGTCAGGGAGCTGAATCACATGGAAAACAACAATCCTGCTGTGGGAAATGGAGTCATGCCCCTGTTGGCAACACTCAAATTGGATCTGCTTCACTCCAGGGAGCTAGGAAAGGGCTATTAAATCGAGGGTGAAAGCAGCTGGTGACTCCTGAGCTGAGGGACATCATTAGGACAGCTCAATCAGTGTCACCCCAATGTGTGGGATGGTGGGCAGAGACCAGGACAAGGACAGAGCTCCCAGAGACCGTCAAACAAGAACCTCCAGTGGAGTTCAAGCAGTTTAGTTCAGCTCAGGATGTGTCTTTGAATGGTAAATAAACCACCCCTTGAAGCTAGGGGAAGAAGTCGGCACAGAGGGCAGGGAAAAGCTTCAGCCATCACTGACTTGTGCCTAAGGAAAACAGACAGGAGAAGGGCTGGGGTGGGAGGGAATTCCCTCCTGCCCATCAGTGAGCTCACTCTGCTCTCATGGCTCCTGCCCTCAGGAGTGCTGCACAGCGTGCACATAAAACCAGCTCCAGAGCCACATGGTGCTGTGAATTACCCACTCCTGATGCAGTTCCTATAGGTCAGCGCCTGCTCCTGACTCCAACCATCTCTGGTGCTTTGCAAGCTCCAATAAGGATCTCTGCTGGCTCCAACTGAGCCACTGCACATGCTCTGCACCAGCTGGTGGTGAAACACTTTTATGTGAGGTGAGGGAGTGCACATCTCTGTTACCAGCCAAATCAGCTGGAAAGACAGCAAGAAATGCCCTTTGCCAGCCTTTTACAAAAAGCATTTCAATGAACAAAAAGTCTGAAAACTCAGTGAAAACTTTTAACAGAGAAACTCCTTTCTGGCCCCACGCATCCTGTCACTTCTCCCTCTGCCTGCACATCAAAGCTGGGAGACACCAGATTGACAACTCTGGCACAAGGGATCTGCTGCAAAGCCACCCAACAGATCCCATCACTGCTTTCCGGACGGCCCTAACTCCTGGGCAAACCACCTACAGCCCACAGCTGCTCCAGGCTGCGTTCCCAAACATCCCTGGGTGTGGGAACAGCTGAGCCTGGGGATCTGGGACAGCAGCCCAGTGCTCTGGCTGCTCCTCAGCACTGCAGGAACCTGGACTGGAGGTGGCACAGGGAAAGGGCAGGAAAGAGCCCGTGAAATCTACATTCATCCCAGTAAGAGTGGTAATGATTGTGTAATTTTGTTCTTGGAATGGACAAGTTTGCACCCCTGCCTCCCTGAACTGTTGATGGGGAGGGAAAAGGCTGAACAGAGAGGAAAAGTCAGCTGTGAGGAAACACAATTCAGTTAATTCCTGTAAATCCTGTGAAATCCAAGGAAAAGGCAGATGAAGGATTTACCATGCAAACTGTGCTAGAACCATACGAAGGTACTGAGTTAAGAGAAATGTAGGGGCTTAACATACCTGTTAATTAATCACTGACACTGACATACAAATAAAGCCTATATTCCTGGAAAAAAAAAATTGAAGACTTGAAGAGGTTGAAAATCCATCTGCAGGAGCTGCAGCCGCCTTCAGTGTTCCCACATTGAACCACGACACTTCCCACCTCGAAGCACAGTGTTTGCTTCTCATTAGCCTCAGTTTCCCATTCAGCCATGGATTTGTGCCACACATTTGTGTCCCAGCACCACCCTGAACAGCCATGGTCACCCTGACAAATTCCCAAGAGAGGAAGAGCTCAGGAGCAGGTTGCTTCTTACCATCATGGCCAGAGTTGAGCAGGTGCTCCCCCAGGTCACAGCCAAACACCCTTTCCTTGAGGATCCCCCGCTGTTTCAGTTTCTGTTTCGTTGGGCGCGACTTCATGAATGTCCGGAGGAAGGTGATGAGCTTCCCGTGCTTCTTCGACACTGCACAAGACAAGGAACAACCAGCTCATTCCACACCTGGCAACCACTGAGCAGAACTTCTACAGAGCATGCAAGAACAGTAGTAGCATCAATACCAATTATTTACAGGAACAGATTTCCCAAGGTTTGACACTAAACAGACACTTGGCTTTTGTCCCAGCCCTTGGCTAGTGCGGAGTTACCGGGAGCGAGCTGGAATGGAAGGACTAGCACAAAGACGCGTTTCCTGCAGAGTAGCTCCAGGCAGGAGCCACCTGAAAGGCTGATGGTGGGCAGCACCTGGGAGAGGCAATTTCATCTCTGGGAAAGGGAATGAGGCTCAACTGAGAAATCAGGTAATCTACTGTGCAAACCAGTGTGTAATCTACACACAGAAATAAAGCTTTGTGATCGGCCCTTGCTCTTGCCTGAGGCCCCTGCAGAACAAAGGGCTAGCTATAATCTCTGAGGCTGAGCAGGCAGAGCTCCCTCAGAGCCCAGCCTGCCTTCCCAGCACACCAGGGCCTCACTGCCCCTCACTACACCTGCACTCACTGCACCCTAGAGCCTCAGCAGCTCTGTTCTCAAGCCATCACAAAATAAAAACAGACTCAGAGAGTCACTTACAGAGGTTGGAAAAGCCCTCCAAAGCTATCAAATCCAACATGTGCCAATTCCCCCACTGTCACCCTGCCCAGAGGGCTGAGCACCACACCCAGGTGTCCCCGGGACACCTCTAGGGATGGGGACTCCACCAGCCAGCCCACTGAGCAGGTCACAAAGGCAGCTGATTGAAGAGATGCAGTTTGTCCTCTCCAGAATGAACACAAGCAGCCTCCAAAGAGAGGAGGATGTGGCTCAGGAGCCGCCTTCCAACCTCCTGCTCTGTCCCTCTGGGCTGTGCTGGGGAATCTCTGGTCCCTCTGCTGAAACCACCTGCTCAGGAGCTGAACCCCAGCGCAAGGCAAAGGAGAGCAGTGGGTGACAGCAATGACTTGGCCCTGGCAGGAGAGGCCGGGCTCAGGTTGAATGGGAGCAGAACAATGCCCTGGAATGTCAATGTTCCTCCAGAGGCCCTCAGAGCCTCCCCAACAAAGGTGCCATTGTGTACACAATTTAAAAGCAGTTTAATTCAACAGAAGAGCTCTACTGAAGGGAACAAACTGCTGGGTACAAAGGGTGTCTTTTGTGGAAGCCTTTGCAGCTCGGGAAGTTGTAAAGGCTCTTGCAGCAGCAGCAGCAATCACCCTGCCCTGCTCCTCCCTCTCATCCCAGGCAGGCAAGACAAGAACCGTGTATTCCACCTGCATTAACACTGCACAAACACTGCAATCAGCACAGTAACACCTTCCACAGCAGCGAAGATCCCTGGGGACAAAGGTTCATCCCTTCAGTGTCACCTCTGCTGCCCAATGAAATGTGAACTACAGAGAGCAGTTCTGAAACTGGGACTCAGCAAAGCAGAGATGGATGGACACTGCTTCACTCAGCGGGTTCTTCAAGCAGGGAACATGAAAAACCTTGTCCCAAGATCGTGGTTATACCACACAATGCTTCAGGATGCTTTAATCCCTTCACACGGCTGAATATTTCTCCTTCCATTTTACCAGACACTGACACAGTCCCTCTACTGATATAGGTAATAAACCTGATATATGTATATTTATATAATAAACCTGATTCCACTGACCTTAACAAATTTCACTGATGTGAGGAAAGCAAATGTCTCCTTCTGCACAAAGTCCCCAGTTGCAGTACAACAGCAAACTGACCCTCAGCACCACCTGAATACCTGAAATCCCAAAATCCCCACCAAACCAAACCCCACATCTGCATCCTCAGCAATCAAACCCAATTTATTTAACAACCACAGGAGCCTTAAGCATGACAAAGTGTGGCTGTGGGGGCTTTAATTAAAGGAGTGTTTGCAGTTTGATGGGGTTTTTTAATTGCACGCAATAAAGGAACATATTGTGCTGACATGCCAAACAAAGTTAGGATGGGGTTTGGTTGTATCCATCATCACAGGAAAATAAGGGCTCATTTATCACCTGCTATCGGCCTCAAGGATAAATGGAGACTGTCTCATCCTGATTAGTGTGGAATTTCCATGGTTAGCAGCCTCGGGCTGCTGTGGTAACACCACTGGAGGTGAGAGACCTGAGACAGATGCTTTTACAACAGGCAAACAGAGCACCTACTAATCCAAATAAAGCAGTCATTAATATGTGTTTATTCACTTGAATCAGTTCACACTCTGTATACTATGTACCTTGCTTGACTTAATGAAAAACAAGCCAATCAGAGAATGGATTTTAAGTGGAGAAAAATGCATCCAATTCTAGTCCTAAAGAAATTCTGCTACTAATGGAGATCAACAAATGACTTTTTGGTGTCACCTCAGCACTAAAACCAGAAAAAAACCTGCAATGGGTGCACTTCCATGGTCTAAAGATGTATTTGGGTTGGTACTGGCATCACTGACCAGAAAAGTGAGCTGAGTTTTTAAAACACAGTAAATCTGTTCTGCCTTTAAGCCACTCAGTGCAGGTTAAAATAATTGTCCTGCTTTCTGCACCATTAAGCAGACTCCCACAAACTCCCTGCCACAGAGAAGTGCTGCAGCAGCCAAGGACTCTGCGAGGGCAGGTTCAGCCACCAGAAATGCCCTTGTCCCCAGCCTGTGGAAGTGTTAGCATGGCTCCTTGGTGCCACAGAGCCTGCTCTGGCTCACTGCCTGCTCTGCAAGCCTCTCTGAGGCTGAGCCCAGCTCCGAGGGCTGTACCCACGCAGGAATGATTCACTCGGGCTTCTGCTGGGAGGGGGAGAACAAGAGAACGGCAAGAAAACCCAAGCAGCCACCTCCCTGCTGACAGGTTATTAAGGAGAAGGAAAGCAGGTAGGTGTCAGAGCGGGGTGAGCTCTGCTCCTGAGCTGCGGGAGCTGCCTCCTGCAGCAGCAGCAAAGGTGGGATCCCCCCACCCTCAGGCACTACCGACCCTTGAGCACCAGCGCATCCCGAGGGATTAACTCCCGCCGCATCCTGGCTTGGGTGAGCGCAGCACAGCAGACCCAGGCTCTGGACAAGTGCCAGTGCCAAAAGCTGCCAGGAACGCTGCAAAATCTGTGTTTTCTGCTCCAAAACACCCATCCAAGGCTTCGCTGCCCCACAGGTGACAGTGACAGCAGCAGCCAGCAGTGCTCTCCTGCCGCAGCACCCGTAACTGCCCTGCACCCAGAACTGGTGACTGCAGGAAAACCAGGGAATCAAGGCACAGAGTTTAGACCTGAAACAAATCTACAAGTGTTGCAAACCAAGCAGATGTGCATAAAACAATTAACCCTTTCCTACCATTACTGTCCCTCTAATACAGCAGGGGCATGATAGAGCTGATCCACTCACAGTTTGAGTCTCCACACAAGATGCTCATAGAAATAAATTCGGGAACCAGCATTACTAACAGAAAATTTCAAATGGTTGCTGTGCTTTAAGTTACCAACTGAAAGCCAAACCAAACTAAACAAAAATTCTAACATTTATCCATATTACTTTCCACCTCAGACTTAACCAGTAAAAAATACATTGTTTACCAAGAAATGGGAGACTTTCCTAGAAGGAGCAAGGACTGCTTTCCTCAGAAAGGCAGATTTGGCTTAATATCCTGGCCTGAAGAAGCAAAGATAAATTCTCCATCCGGTAGAGAGTGCCTGGCTGCAAAAAACCCCCAAATGAAACCCAACTGAAAAACCCCACCTGAGTCTGGGCCACTTTTGAAGTTTTGCTGGCACAAATATATCAATTAGGAGCACACAAAAATCTCCCCCCCCACCCTTTGCTGTCATAACTGTGCTGGCCAAAGCCTTTACATGGTGGGGAGGGGGGGAAGGAAAAGGATTCCTTGTGCCAGGTAGTTCATTGTGGCTTTGGGAAGCTGCCCAGTACCTCTCCCAGGAACATTTATGGATCAGGCAGCGCTGTTGCTGTTACCACCAGCACTGGTGGTGCAAGTGAGGCCCCAAATCCCCCTGACACTGGTAAAAGCTATTAAATAACAACCACTACATTAAAAGCAAGGCTCCTTCACCCTCAGGACATGATTTCTGCAGCTTTACTGGAGAGCTGTGCCAGCCATCAGCTCCTCATCAGCTGCACACGCTTGGTCAGCACAACTCACCCCTCTGGAAGCCCACAGGGATCCCTCAGGATTTGCTGAGGACTCCCAAGCCTTCCTCTGAGCTCAGCCCATGGTGGCACTGCTGGGTGTCCCCACACCACAAGCTCAGCCCACGCTGGCACTGCTGGGTGTCTCCACACCGTTCCCTGAGGCTGAGCCACCGCTGTGACCTGGATTAGGAATAATCTGCTGCCCCTGATGCTCTTAAGGCAGAGCTGGGCCAGCCCAGGTGAGACAGCCCAGAACCGACCTGCTGCCCCTGGTCTTGATCCCTCCTGTGCCCCGTGGATCCATTAGGGATGCAGTTATTTGGGATTCACAGCACAGTCCAACAGCACCATGTGGCTCAGCCCAAGCTCCACAACTGATGTCTGGCCACAAAATCCTTCCCAAGACCACTGCAATATTTAATTCGAATTGCCCAAAGTGCTGCCAACAGAAGGAAAGGCAGGATGGCAAAGAGCACTGTCTCCTTCTGATTCCTTGGCTTTGGATCATTGAGACCAAATAGGAAAAACCCTTTTAACAAACAAAGGCAGCTTACTGTGTCCCCAGATTTCTTGTGCTCAGCAAGAAAAGCCCCCTGAGACAACAAAGGCTTGAGAACAAAACACAACCCAACCAACCCTGCAGCAGGACAGCATCTTCCAGCTGACTCATTCTGCCTCTTCCCAAAGGCCAGGGGACATCCAGGCAAGTGGTGACCTGGCAAAAGATTCTAGACACAGAATCCCAGAGTGGTCAGGGCTGGAAGGGACCTTAAAGCTCATCTTGTTCCAAACTCCTGCCATGGGCAGGGACACCTCCCACCAGACCAGGTAGCTCCAAGCCCCATCCAGGACAATGGCAGCTTCCTTCAGGACACCCTCCCAAACTCCCTGCCTGTTTCCCAAGCCCTCTGCCTGGTCCCTGCAGCCTCATTAGCCTCTGCCAAGAGAAAACAAGCCCCTGTTCCACAAAGAGCACCTGTCTCATTCCCTGTTGGTAGCACTAATATTTGGGGTGTGACAAAACCCCCTTCCCAGGGTAATAGCACCACGTTTTCTGATACAGGGTTAGCAAACTTGGACTCCAAGAGAATAATCTTAGAGGGTGTTTGCTGACCCACATTCCCAGCACATGGGCAGCCTGTTTGTTGCTGTTATTCCCGGTGATTTTACAGGTCACAGCACCCAGCTGGACCCCGCTGCAAGGGGAGCCTGATGCTCAGACCAAAGCAACAACAACACGTGTGGCTGCAGAGCTTGACAGCAATCCACAAACTGAACTGGCAGGCACAAAATCAAAAACGGACAAAGGTGTGGGAATGTCATAAAGAAAAGCATTAGAAAACAAAAGTGAAATCCATCCTCGCTTAAAGGAGATTTACAGCAAACCAGGCAAAAATTTTTCTAGGCTATTAGTCCCTCCAGAGCCATTCTCTTCTAAAATTAAACTGCTGCAGGGAGAGAAGGAGAAGCAACACTCTTCTGAAAAAAGAGCAGCACCAGGAATCAGGAGATGAGAAGCTGGGGTTGTTTTTGCCACACATTTCCTGCGCTCCTGATTCTGCACACTCAGGATCACACTGAAGGGTGGGAGCAGAGCAAGACCAGCTGGGTCCCCAAACAGGAGCAGTTACCCCGACTCCTCCTGAAAACATCAGCCAATACACTCAACATCCATCCCCTTGCACTTGGAAAAACCCACTCTGCAGACCCACATGTCACCGAGGAAAAGAAGTGATGCCAAGCCAAGAATTGAGTCACATCTCCCAGTTCTCTCTCATGTTCCTTAGCAACAAGACACTTTCCTCCTTCCCTCCTGCCACAGCACATTCTATTTTGGAAGCTCATTTACACAGCCCTAAAAACCCCAAGCCGAATGTGGAACCATGCACCACCAAGCACCATTCCTTAGTCCTTGAACAGGATGCTCGGTTTGAAGAAGGACCAACCAACACAACAATAATCTCACAAATCTCTATACTGGGCTCCCTCAGCAGGCATAAAGATTTTCAAGAGATAATTTAAAATTCCATAGATATGAGAGTCTAAAAATATCTTTCTATCTTCAATAACTTTCATAAATATGTACTGACTGGTCTGCCATAAACAAGAGCAAAATAAATTATGTTTTCTGATGCTGCAGCATTTCTCTAGTGCCAGGCTGCCATCAACTAAGGCTGGGCTCTGAAGTGAAGAAATATGTTAAAGGTGATTAATTTCAGTGTAATTTGATAAAAACCATTCAAATTAGCTAAGACAAAACCAGCCAAGGATAAGGACAGATTTCCAGCTACCACGAGAGCCCCACACATATGGAGAGTAAAGTAGGTCATTGATAAGAGGTGGTGCTGTTTATTTATAAAGCCTGGTAATAAGGAAGCTGCATCTCTTGCATCTGCTCAGGCTCCTGCAGCCATCCTTTGGGCAGTGTCTGTGCAATGACCCCAGCACAACTCCAGCTATTCCCCATTCCTGCCAACAGCAGCCCTTGGCTCAGGTTGGCTGCTCCTGGTCAGCACAGGAACATCTGGCACCAGAGATCCACCAGCCTGGCAACTCACAATGACACAATTCCTTCAGCTTCTGCTGCATCTGGGTCTGGTCACTCCTCTGCCACAGACAGCACACTGCAAATCCAGAAGCTACCAGCATGGTGGCTATTTTCATTTAACTGAAATCACATGTCTGTGGTGACATGCACGAGGATCATCTACAGTGTGAACTGCCTGGAGAAGTTTCTTTATGGCCATGAGAAAACGCAGACGTGAACCAGGAGCTAATGTACAACAGCAAAACCTCCCTCCCTGCTTTTCTGCCAAATTTTTTGAGTGTTAGTAATGGCTTAAGAATAATAACCACGAGGTTAGTCTGATACAAAAGTCTATCACATATGTCTGATACCAAGAAATCTGTGCTATTTTCCAGCCTTGAGACATGACTGATCTTTGCACAGAGTCTAAGACCATAAGGGAGCACTAAGATGATACCTGACCTCCTGAACAGACCCCAGAACATTTCCTAGTTAATCCCTGAAGGACAGCACACCTTCCCCAGGGCAGTGCTACATGGCCAGGAGATATAAATCAGTTATTTATGCAGCTGAAGGCTAACGCAGACATGAGAGAGGTTTCAAAGGTTCAAGAGCTGGCAAGGTCAACCTATTAATTCTATTAACAAGTTTAAATAGTATTTTGGAAAAAACAACAGTGCTGACTAACAGAGTCCCAGTGATGATGCAGCAGCGACAGGCTGGGACAGGTGACTGGGGGAGGAAATAATGATGGATGGGGCTGTAGTGCAAAGGAAACCAGTTATTAGAGGCTCAATCTGGAAAAGGAGTGGGAGCTGAAAACAAACTGATAGAGATTTAGCACACATGGCAGTGGGGTCAGCAGCTCAGGTGACACAAAGAGGTCACAGGGCCAGCAGCAAAACTAGGAGACAAAGGGAGCAAATTGGGAAACACGGAGCTAGGAAAAAAATACCTGGAGAGACACTTAAAATACCTTTCTTCTCCTTCATTCTAGCTAAATCTCTGTTCCAGCAGAACTTAATGCAGCACTTTTGCTTATCTCACCTACCCTGGAGACTGAGGATCCTTTAGAAAGGCTGCTCTGACTCAGGTAACTATCACAGGCAGAACTGAACACCAGATCTGCCCATCAGGGAGATGGTGTCAGCCTCCTACCCACATCCACTTTGGCACGTCAGAATTGTTTGACTTCACATGCCCAAGCTCACACCACACCCAAAGATTTGAGCTCTGACACCAAAATGTGCAACCCTACATTCACACTGAAGAGGATGTGACACTAACCTGAGGGTACCTCTGGTACACAGTTTGCATGGTTTGAGAAGAAACCCAATTTCAGAATGACCCCAAAGGTTGTGTTGTGTGGCCCATGAAAGGTGGCATTGGTTAAAGGAATTTCTGGAACCTCAGCTGGCGCAGCAGCATTAAGGGTAAGCATGAACATCAACAACCAGCGCCCTGTGCTGGGTAACTCTGCAGACACTTGCAGCTCAGGGAGAAATGGAACAACACTCACGAGGCAAGGTGTCACTTTGGCTTTAGGTGACACCAGAGCAGGGCCCTCTCTGCCAGAAGCTTCTCCAGCTCACCAGTCATCACCAACAGGAATGTGATCCACAGGGAGACAGTGATGGCAATGCCACACATTTCCCGTTGGAGCTGACTGGAGCTGCTGGCCATCCATACAGATGGAACTGCCTAATAGACAACCTCAACCTCCCTTTAGGACAATCTAAACCAAACATTTTTTCTCCTGGCTTCAATGGCCACGATCTTAGAGAAGTCAAGAGCTGGCTGCTCCCAAACTCACACTCACTTAAAGGCAAAGTGCCTTTGCTCTGCCTAGTTCACAGCCCAGCTGTGCTTCATGCAGCTCCTTCCCTGATTAAAACACTTCCCAACAGCCCCGCGGAGCTGCAGCTCAGCTGAGCCTCGCCCACGCAATTCCTGCAAGTGGCAGCAGCACTGCAGGAGATCTTCCAAAAACTTGACAGTAACCCAAGCTGACCCTGCATCACACCAAGCACTTTGGACACAGGCAGGCAGCCCAGAGCCTTCCCAGGCCATTCCAACATGAGCGTGGCATCAGCCGGGTCGGGATCACCGCAGTGACGGCGGCACCGCGCTCCTCCAGCCCGCTCTGGTGGGAGGGGGCGAGAGATGGAAAAGGATCTGACAGGAATCAACAAACAACACAAGTGGAATAATGAGGAGTTTGGCAGATGGAGCCCGATCCCACAGCGAGAGGGTGTTTACTCTTATGCAAGGCCTTGGGAA
The DNA here is from genome assembly GCF_017590055.1 of Onychostruthus taczanowskii. Taxonomy (NCBI): domain Eukaryota; kingdom Metazoa; phylum Chordata; class Aves; order Passeriformes; family Passeridae; genus Onychostruthus; species Onychostruthus taczanowskii. The sequence goes on from NW_024501792.1 coordinate 6,679,497, forward strand.
GGCACGGGGAACGAACAAACCCTTTTGATTCCATGGGGAAGGGGCATGAGCGATCCCCCTGGAAACAGGAGGAGGCCCGGGTCAGGGGGACACTGCCTCGCTGCTCCTGATGCCCATGGCACAGCCTTTGCCCTGGGTACAGGCTGTCCTGAGGTACGTGGTACTCCCAGTATGACAGGCAACATCCCTGCTGCTCTCCCAGTCCCTTCCCAAAGGCTGCCTCTCCCATCTTCACTGGCCCGAGGGCAGTGTTTGCAGCCCAGACCAGTTACTTCCAAACTGCAGTGACCTACCCTTCCCAGATCCACACTGCTCTGGTTCTTCTCCTATTTACAGCCCTAAACTGCTCATACTTTGCTATTAACCCCTGAGATGATTCTGCCTTTGGAAGTTAAGTTTCCACTCACCTGGAGCACAAAAAGAATACTGAAGACCATGACCACAATTTTCATTCACATTACAGTCACTTTATACAGCACAAGAAGGATACAATAGCTAAGAGGATAAAAATTACATTTTCACATGCCTCCTCCTTACACATCTGAAAAAGTGTAAAAAACTTCACTGAAAGTGAAAATTTGACCTAAAAGTTTGGGGATTTGAGGTGAATTAAATCTGCTTTTTAAGGCTTAGGAATGCAGACAATGTATTGTTTTGCCTGCTTTATATTCTTTTCCTTTCACTTCCCAGGGCAGGGCTTTGATTTCAAATGAGCCTCTTTTATCATGCCTGTGTGGTACCCAGAACAAAGGAGGCAGGGGAAGAGTGGAAAGGGAAGGCCTCCTGTCTTCTCTGTCACAAATAATCAGATCCTGCAGGGCATTTAGTCCTTAAAATGGGCTCTGGCTTTTAGGGGGTTTTCTGAACAAATATGAACAGACGAGCCATGGCTACTTGCAAAGTGTCTACTGTGATCACAGTAACGTCTCTCCCTGGGAATTTTATTTTCCAGAGTGTGCATTCCCTGCCCCAGGGCTCCAGCAAACAATGGGCTGGCAGTTTTAATAGGAAGCCCCTTTCTCCTGACCAACAGCATCAATAATATTAACGCTTAGGAATGTGCCAGTCTGGGAAGGGAGGGAAGACAAAAAGATAAAGTGATATGCAAAAATCTATTGAAATTTAAATTGTAGACATTCCCTTCTGTCAGCTGCTTCTTTGGGAGGGAGGTATAAATCTGAGAGGGAGGCACTGAACTCCAGCCCTGCAGCCCCCAGGATCACGGCTGGGGTGGAGGGGGTGTGCACGCTGGAATTCCTTCTCTGCTGGGATCTGGGTGGGAATCCTCACACAAATCATCCCGGACATGAAAGAGGCTCCCTTTAACAGCTCCGGTTTGCTACACACCCATGACCCGAGAACAAATCCAATAAAACAATTTACAACTACAGACCCAACGTGGAGCAAGGTGGAATAGAAACCTTTAGGCAGAGATTAGTTAGAGGGAAACATAAGTAAAACAATTAACAAGGAGGGGGAGAGGGGTAAGTATGTAGATTTAATCGGTATTGGGTCACCAAGCCAGGGAACCTGCCCAAGTGCACGGATCCCCAGGATCTTTTCCCACTGCAGAAGCACAGGTCTGTAACCAGCAGCCAGGGAAGAGAGAGATATTACTGACACCAGGCTGAAAACACGATCCCAGGCAGGGAGGCATCTGAGCACCCTGACGGCATCACACCCGTGCAGGACCAGCCCTGCTCCAGGCAGTGCCCTTCCTGGGCAGGACACCCCAGCACAGCGCAGCACCCCTGGGCCCAACCAGGGGGTGTTAAGTACCATCAAATCATGGAGTTTGGCTTGGAAGGAACTTTAAAGCCCATCCAGTGCCACCCCTGCCATGGGCATGGACACCTTCCACTGTCCCAGGCTGCTCCAAGCCCCGTCCAACGCCTGGTCTTGGGCACTGCCAGGGATCCAGGGACAGCCACAGCTTCTCTGGGCACCCTGTGCCAGGGCCTGCCCATCCTCACAGGAAGGAATTTCTTCCCAATATCCAACGTGAAGTATGTACCAATAGCCTCTTTCCTGACGCACCACCACCGGGAAAGAAGAATCCTCATCCAAAGCCACTCATTCCCCACACGCACATTAAGTACCTGGCAAGTTACTAAGCAACAAGTGGCGCAGACACCTCGGCCCCCTCTCCGAGCCCCGGCGGGGTAACCCGGGCTATCGCTGCCTCACCTGGCCCTGTCCCGGCCGGGTCCCCGCGCCCGCTCCGCGCCGGGCTGCCTCGGCTCCGCCGGGATCCGCGGGATGCGCCGGACGCTCGCAGCCTCTGCGGCTCTGCCAAGCCCCTCCCCGGCTCCTCCTCCGCAGGTGCCTCCTTCCTTCCTTCCTTCCCTCCTCCCTCCCTCCCGCCCTGGCTCTCGCAGCCGCTCCGGCGCTGCCCCCGGGCCGGCACCGCCGCGGGACCGTCGTGACCCTCCTGCCGCCCCGCCCGGGGCCGGGCAAAGGGCGCAGGGTGGGCAGGGAGGGATGGGGAGCAGCACACGGCTGCTCGTCCGTGGAAGGTGTAAAATAGAAATGTAAAAGAGTCCCAGGTATAAAAATCTCGAAGGGGGTGCTGAGAAGATGAATCAGGCTGTGCTCGTTGGTGCCCAGCAATAGGACAAGAGGAACAGGGCAGTTCCAGCTGAACGTGAGGGGAACTTTCCCTGTGCAGTCATCAAGCACTGAACAGACTGGCCAGAGAGGGTGCGGAGTGTCCCTCACTGGAGACATTCCAGAAACATGGACACAAAACTGTGCCCTGCTGGAGCAGGGAGCTGGGACCTGGTGACCCTCTGAGGTCCCTTCCAGCATGAGCCATCCTGGGATTTTGGGAAGGTCTGACCACTGGCTTTGCCCCTTGTAACCCACAGCTGCTCTGGAACTGCCACCATGGGGATGGGCCCGGTGCCATCACCTCAGCCTGTGAGCACCTTCAGGAAAAGACGCGGGACAGGAAAGCTGCACTCACCTTTATCCACTTTCTCCTTCCTTGCTCCTTCATGCCACAAAATCTACAGAGGACACTGTGGTGAGGGCCACAGCCCAACCCCACCAAGACTGTGGAGCTCAGGGGCACATCGGTGCCACCATCCCTGTCCCTCAGTCACTGCTCCTGCTGCAAATCCCTGAGGCCACACTGAAGATCTGTCTCAGCATGTCCAGAAGGAAGGGAAACACACCAGGAAGGCCTGAGTGCTCTGGTGGAAGCATGTCCCAGCTTGCAGATGTGACACAGTCTGGGCCCCACAACCGCACCTTGCACCCACCATGTCCCGGATAATGTAATCACAGGAACAGTGTCCCCTCCCAGTCCGAGGGGCTAGTTGGCATTGAGCTGAATCAATGATCACTGAAAACAAACCAAATTAAAAACTCTCCAGGAGATCTGCTGTTTGAAAGCAAAGCCTAATGACAGGATCATTTCCCAGTGACCCAGCTGCAACCAGACTCCAGCCCACGGCAGAGCACAGAGACCCTGAGACATGACCTGACTCCAGCACTGCCATCAGTGCCCAGCCTCAGCAGCACCTGAAGCAGGAACAAGAGCCAGGAGGGCAGGAAGCCTCAGCCTTTTCCTAGTGCCAGTGAAGCTGTGACCTTACCTGCATTTACTGCAGGTTTGTGGGCTAAGTTCTACCGTTGTGCTGTTCGACCTTGAGCTCCCCCATTAACACCAGTTCATCAATCTCAGTAATTGCTGTCACCCACTTTAAAATGTGGGCTTGCCAGCTAAAGGTGGGCAACCTCAGGATCAGAAGGATTAAGGAGGAATTTGCCTCTCTATCTGCAGATATCTTGATGAGCAGGAGGGGAAAACTCATTTCTTTGGGTGCTCACAGTTTCTCCTCTGTGCTGTTTTCAAAATGGTTTCCTGACTCACATCTCCCGAAGATCCTGTTCTCCAGCTTCTCCGTACACTTGGTATTCACTGCTGGACTTGCTTGGCCTGGACAGTGAGCACGCTATCTCACCAGGTTTACCTCAGCAGCCAAGCACAACCTCTAAATCCACTTCTCTCTGAATAATCCCAAGTGCAAACCCTTTTCCCTGGTACCAACTCACCATTCTCAGAACGTTCTTCCTACCAAACCCACTGATCAAAGCTGGGAAAATCCCAACACAGATGAATACAGCAGAAGCAATGCTATTCCAAATTAACATGCAAAATGCACATAGAACTCCAAGCAGCGTCCAGGGCTTCAGAGCAGTAACTCTGAGCTGCCCAAAGCTGCCAGGATGTGCTGTGTGCTCCCTATATATATTTTTTTTCTTTTTACTGTAGGCCAGGCTTGGCTAGGAAGACTTCTTCAGGGCTGGTGACCCCCCATTCACGCACTTTGCTGGTGCCGTTTCAAAACTAAGGCCAGGAGTTGCCCAATTCTATTTTTGCTAATCAGAGCAGGAATGTAACAGCTGCATCCTCAGTAACAGAGAGCTGCCTCAGCTGCAGCCTTGGGTTTTACCTTTCAAATTACCACTCTGAGGAGGTATTTTACTACCTGGTGTACAATGACACACCTTTCCCTCATCTGCACTTTGTTTCCTGTAAAGGAAAATCTTTAATCCTTCTTAGAAACTGCCTTTCTTTTAGGAATGAAACCTGAGCAACCAACATGTAACTCCTCTGCACCTGGGACCTTCTGCACCTGCACAGGGGTCTCTGCTCTCCACTGCACTGAACAGCACTGCAATGCCTTTTGCTGCTTCTGAATAGTTGATTGAAAATAATAAAATAATCACATGAGCCTCATTTTCTGTTCTAATTTCTTCTGCCAGACAATTGTAAGCTTTTTTTTTTTTTTTAATTAAGCAAGTGAGATGCATTCCCCACTCCTGAGGAGTTTGTCTGCTTGCCATGGAGCAGAGGAAGCAGATAATGAATATCTTTTAAACCCAGCTAAGAAACCCAAGCACTTGAAAGCACAGAAAAAAGGGTCCATCCATGTGCCTGTCACAAATTCAATCCTGAAATTCACACTATCCTCCAAAAGTTATTTCAGACAGAACTGGGAAGGCAAAGCAACCCAGAGAATGTTATTAGTGCAGCCTGTAGCTTCTTCTGCTTTCTGGTTTTGCAAATGTAACCACCCTAGGAGGTTCAAGCCATCATTAGGAGTTGGGACAGTCAGGGTTTTCCAATGCTGCTTCATCCTCTGCTGGATTTATCCTGCAGTCAGCTGCTCCCAACACACAGACACACACTCCACAAACAAAAACCCCTTTAAAAATAAGGGGTGTTGCTGATAAATTATAGATGAAAGCAGAGTGGGGCATTTAAAAAAAACCAACAGAGCAGCACATAATGGCATGGAATGCCTTAAAATGATTGGATTTGATTCAGAGCTGTCAGCAACCAGGTTTGGCATCCAGGTATCTCATGTCACAGAGTATGGAATCACCAAATCCCAGAATGACTTGGAAGGGACCCTAAAGGTGTTTCAGTCCCACCCCTGCCATGGGCAGGGACACCTTCCGCTATCCCAGGGTGCTCCAAGCCCTGTCCAACCTGGCCTTGGACACTGCCAGACAGCCACAGCTTCTCTGGGCACAGCGGTACCATGTGGTGACCGAGGTTTTCAAGGTTTTGGTGGATGGAGCCATGGTCTGCCATGGCTTGCAAGAAAAATATTCCAGCTATTCCATTTATGAAGTCTTTGTGTACAGAGGGGTGGTGGTGCAGCTGCTCAACCTTTGTGAGTTTCCCAGGACCAGTTTCAACGGGAGAGTTGGGCTATGCACTGGCACAACCCTTGATAAATCCATAGACCAGGAAGAGATCAGAGCTTTGTGCCATCGTTTATGGTTAAAAGTGCCTGAAGTAATTTCGAGCCACAGTCTGGCTCCTACACTAATTTACAGAATTATTCAGGAGAAAAGAAGAGGAAAAGCAGAGCAGAACAAACTCCCTCTTGCCATTATTTCAGAGGTTTTAGCATAACTGCAGAGTTTTGCTAAGCCAACTATGACTACAGTTAAGTCCCATTTTGACAGTGCTTGTGAGAAAGGAAAAAACCAACTCATTTAAAAATAACAGCCCCCCCAACCTGAGTAAGTGGAGAGCAGGCAGAGTGAGAAAGCAGCACAGAAGAAGTGAAAAGCAAAGTGGCCTTATTAAAGCACATTGGTGCCTCCAACACCCTGCACTCGGCCAAGTTTCACTGCTCTGCTTCGCACCACTCCGCCTGTTCTGGGGGATCCAGCCTCTCAAACAGCAGCAATGTTTTCATTGCAAACATCAACACAGCTCTTTCTTACCTGCACAGAACACAGATGAATGTCATTATTCATGAACTGATGTATACAGACTGTGCACAGATCCACATACCATGCTTGTTCCTTTCCTTTTCCAATTAAAATTCCCCAGGAAACATGGTCAAGGCTTACCACAAAATTATCTGTCAAAGTGTGAGATGCCTGGAGCTGCTGTTTATGGGCTTAGCTTCTTTCCAAAGCCTCAGTGACCACACTCAAGGAGAAACTGCCCAATAGGGAATACAGGAATGAATCTGGCTCTTCCCTCTACCTGTGTTCCAGGCATTTCCCTGTGCCTGGAGGCTGATTTCCAGCGCTGTAATTACACCAGTAGTGCCTCCCAGTGGGGATGCAGATATACTGGCATGGAGCAGAGGATGCTCCTCAACTGGCAGAGCTCTGCTGCTCCCCTTGCTCCTCGAAGCTGCTAAAGGGCTCCTAGGCCAGGAGGCTGGACCCTGGCAGGGAAGGGGTTTTTTGTGCCAGCTCTGTGTGGGATCTTTTCCATACTTCCAGGGGACTCATCTATGCTAGGGAAAAAACCTGAATGCAAACCTGGGGGCTGGACACAGAGGCTCATTCACTAACACCTTCACCTGTGCCTTACTGGGATTGTTCAGAGAAGGCAGAAGGTCCCTGGAGCATCCCCAGGCTCAGCCTGCACCTGGTGATCCCACAGGACAACACTGGTGTCCACCAACTGTCCTGGGACCACTGGCTTTGCACTCATAGCACTTTCTGAGGGGACACAGGATCCACTCCCTCAGGGCTGGGGGGGCTGCAGAAGGGCTTTCATAGATTAGAAAACTCTCTTTGAGTTCAGCTAAAAATGGTAAGAAGATATGAATGAAGCAGCAGGACCAAAGGGTACCTTCCTCCCGCTCCTGGGCCCCTGAGCCTGTGGGTCCCTTTTGTTTCAGTTCAGCTTCTCTCCAAAGGATGGATCTGCCCTGCTCCAGCTGCCCCTGCCCCAGCTTCCCCTGTGCCCTCCAGGCACAGCACTCATCCCCAAATCCCGCTCTTCCACTCCAGGCTTTCACATCCAAGCCTCATGAAGAAAATGTCAACCAACTCACTCAGAACTTCCTGAGAACCACCCAGACAGTTTCCATAGCACCCAGGAAATGTCACAGAAACACGGATTTGTTCTCACTGCAAATACTGCATAAACATCACCTGAAACTCCTCAGCACTGTGGGGACAAGGAACAGCCAGGGGTGCTCCTAAAGCACTGCCAAAGCGCACTCCTGGCTCCCACTGCCATTGTCAGAAACATCTGCACCGTTAAAGGATTAAAGGGTTACGGAAAAAGGAGAAATACATTAACTCCCGAATGCTCTGCATCCTTAGGAACTTTGTGCAATACAATTCCTGCTCATCTCTCACTTAGGAGTTAGTCAAGGTATAGAGATTTTCATTAGGAAAAGAAGGCAAAAGACAAAAGCAAGCTACAAATAAAAACATGTCCCCATAGCCAGAGGGTGTAGAAAGAATATTTCACACTTTTTAACTCTAAAACCTGCACCTTGTAATTCCACTACTTGTCCCAGTTTGGTGAAGAACTCCCCGAACTGCAACTCGCTGCCATCCTGTGTGCCTGCAAGTCTTACCATGGTACTCTATGGAGAACCCCCAGGTGGATTTCCATGCAGGTCTAGAGGAACACCCAAGCCCTGCCCCCTTGCAAAAGGGAAATGGGACATTTAGAAGATCATTCACAGCTTCAGCCCACAACTGGGAGTGCTGTACTTCCATGGAATGCCAAGAGCATCCTGTGCCCAGTGGGGAAAGGGAGAGTGCAGCAGCAGCCCCAGATGCAGAGCCCTGCTGGTTCCTTCTCCCAAACTACTGGAACAGCAGAACAACACAGGTGGTGCTGCCTGGCTGGCTGAAGCACAGCAGGACTTTCTCCAAATCCAGTCCTGCAGAGAGGGCTGCCAGCAGCTCCTCATCCCAGGCAGGACAGAACTGCTGCTGCTGCTTTTGGGATGCTCCTACATCCAACTCCTGCCTGCCCAGGGAACACTGAATTTTTGCCATGTCTGTTCCCAGCACACAGGCTCAGGAAGCTCTTCTCTCCAACTCCTACTTTTCCAGCAGAATCTCAGATTTTGTGGTGCAAATTTCATAGAGGACCAGATGAATCCTGTATTTAGCAGCACTTCCACAGATCAGCCTACAGCTCTCATCCCTTTCTGCCAAAAAATGGGAAGGAACAAAAGACTAATCACTTAAAACAAGCGAGGGATAGCAAAGAGAAAGAGAAATGAAATTAAAAACTCAGGAAAATGCTGCTGCAGTTCTGATCTGCAGTACAGACCTAAAAGTTAAAGACCTAAAAGGACTAAACAGTCTTCCAGTCCTGAGCAGTCCCTGAAATAAATCTCCTTTTCCTGAAATCTGGTAATTACTGGAGCAATTCAGGGTAAATAAGCACTTTCCAGAGCTCACTGCACTGAAATCCAGCATAACAGCACAATTATTGAAGGTGAAGGTTGACATTCCTAATGTATCCAAGATCCACACTACCAGCAAAATATTCTTCTAAAGCAAGCTTTCAGCACTTCTGATGGGAGTGAAATAAAGCCCTAAAGCCTAGTTTAAAAATAAATCCTCCTCTGATGACTGGAGAAGGAACAATGGGCATCCAGACAAGGACTACAGAAGAAGCAGAGCTTTACACCTAAACCACAAGAAGATGTGCAATCAGCTCAAATACAATTAGAAGAGAGGCCTGGCACCTACCAAGCACTTCAGTCACCAAATTGCCCCAGCACTGGCTCCTTCATAAACTGCAATGTTCTACCAGTGCTGCTGGGTATCAGGAAAGGTTCCTCCTCTGCCTGGAATGGTCACAGCCCCAAGGCTGCCAGAGCTCCAGGAGTGTTTGGAGAATGCTCTCAGGCACACGGGAATGCTGGGGTGTCTGTGCAGGGCCAGTGGAACTGGATGATCCTTGTGGGTCCAGCTCAGGGGATTCCATGATTCCATGGTTTTGTGGATAGCAGGACTCAAATGAGCTCTGACTGGCTGTATTTATCAGCACTGCTTTGATATAAAATATCCAACTTTCACCTTGGGATGACCTCCAGGAAGGTACAGTTCAACCCCAATCCCAAGGGACTAGGTGAAACAAAGGGACACAGGACAATGTGTCTGAAGCCTGTGCAAGAACTCTGCCATTTGCCTTGGTGCCAAGCCCTGCCTAGAAATAAAGCTCCCACACATTGCTGCTCTGCCTCTTCTAAAATCCCACCTACAGTCTATTTCCAAGCACTTATGAGATCCAGGGAAACAGAAGTCCAGCACGACTTAACATAACAAGGGAATAAATGGGAATGTCTGTTGTCAAATACCTTGCAATAACTGAGGATCAAATGTTTAATTACGTAAAATGCACCAGGCACCACTGGAACACTTTAATTTCACCTAGTGCCAGTTCTGACAAGCGACAGCCACGTTGTCATGGCAATGACAACACAACACAGTTGTTTTCTGCTCTCGCAGTGCACTGGGCACACAGGAGGGTTGTATCCATTGCCATAAAACTATATATTTAACCACATTTCTTCTCTCTCTTATTCAAGCAAGCTCTTCCCTCCAGAGCATGGTCACAGAGGGTTTGGCAAACTCCTTGGATAGTGAGGCACAATTGAAAGCCTGGGAAAAGAAGAACGCTTTATATTTAGAAGTGCAGCAGCTGGGGGAGAAAAGAAGCTGATTTCTGTGATACACCCACATGGCTGCTGACACTTCAGAGTGTGCACAAGGCAAGGCCCAGGTGTGCTGAGCAGCACCTTAAGATGTGGATTCACTGGATCTGGAAATCACTTGCAGAAAATCTGCCCCTCAGAAGGTGGGTTCTCAGAACCAGGCACTGGCTTTTCTACCCAACAGGTTTTAAAAAGAAAAAATTCTTATAAAAAGAAATTAATAATTCTCTATTTCACTACTTATTACACTACAGCTAGGTTCTGCCAGCAAGCCTAGGGGTTAGTGAGTGGTTATTGCTACCACATACAGGGTTAGACGTGGTTAGGACAGAGAGTGATGGCACAGAACAGGCTCTACCTGAGCTCAGGTGGGACTGGTTCAGAGCCTCGGTAACAAATGCAGAGCCTGGTTTTACACTATCCATCTCCAAATCTGATAATCAGGGGAGGGGGCACAGGGACAGACAGAAGGCAAGAAAGAGGACAAGGTTAAAAATCTCCCAGCAGGACTGCAGGAGACCAACAATTCAGTGTGGGGAGACAGCAATTAGAGAGACAGAGCCGGAGAAATCCAGAGTTCAGTGCTGGGCGTGCAGAGCTGAGCTTCTCTGGGCTGTTCTAGGCCTGAATTGTTCCTGCCCATCAAAACCTGTGTGCAAGCAGGAGCAGACATTGTGAGGGAGCTGATCCACTGAGCTCAGTGTGAACAGCAAAAACCATGGGCTGAGCTGAACTAAGCTGAGTGAACACCCAAATCCCTGGAAAACTGAGCTGGGGATGAAGTGGGTGGTGCTGGGGCCTGAACAACGGGGCTTGGAGCTGGCTCAGGAGTGAGCACAGTGTGTGCAGGCCAACTCCAACTCCAGTCCCTGCCCATGGCAGCAGGTGGAACCAGATGATCTTTAGGCTCCCTTCCAATCCCCACCACTCAGGGATTCTGGGATGTTGTGCACAGACCACCCTAAGCAGAATTTTCACTGTAAAAAGAGTATTAAAAATGATATAAAATAGATGTCAATTTGTGTTGGCAAATGCTGGAGGAGAAATCAGTGATTTTTAACACAGCACAGCTTGTGCAGGAACAGCCTTTGCTGTGGCTGGGAGACCAAAGATTTTGGGCTTGTGGTCAGGGGCACTTTGTCCCAGTTACAAAACCCCCTTCCAGCCCCAGCCTCCCTGTCCAGAGCTCATCTCGTTTATCTGAGCCCAAAAAAGAACTTCAGTGCCTAAATGAGCCCAGAAAGGAACTTCCCCCTTGCACCCACAAAATGTGAACAGGACCTCAAATCCCCCATACTTAAAAAACACAAATATTTCTAAATTCCTGGTAGTGGAAGCCATGATCTGTGGGACACAGGAATAATATAAAACAGCCCCAGAGCCCAGGAGTGCTCAGCCAGGGGAGGATGCGGTTCCCCAGCTCCAGTGCTCTCAGAGCAGCCACAGCCAAGTTTGTCATCTCTGTGGCAATTCTGTGACTCACAGAGGGACAGGGCTGTCACAAGGAATTAATTTCACAGGAAAAACAAGCAGAACCACAAATAAGCCTCATAGCTTTGAGCAGAAATATTAGAGCTGCTCTGCTGTCAGAACCTTCCTTCTCACAGCTGAGAGAGGAGGGGGACTCAACACTGACCACTGGCATTAAATAACCAAAAATGTGGCCATTCCTTGTTTTTGTGTTAAAAACCTAATAAAAAAGTCTGCCTGAAAAAAACAGACAGGCTAAAGCCTCTCTGTGTTATCTGAAATTAACTGCTGCTGATCCTTGGCAGGAATTGCATCTCTGAAGGGCTCAGGGATCCAAGGAACTTGACTGTACAAATGGAAAAATATTAAGAAAAATCTTTTCTCCAAATTTGTGTGCCCAAAGGGAACTCCCTGCATCTTACAAGATTCACTATTCTGATTCCTCCCAAATTTTCTGTCAGATTATTTACCAGTGGACATGGCCAGTCACAGCAATAAATTCTGTCTTCATTCTTAAAACCTCCATCCCAGTTTCAGTTATTCCCTGGCTCCTATGGAGTTGGACATGGGCAGTGGAAGAAGCCTCACCTCACTCTCAATGACATGTCCCAAATACAAACCCTGCGCTCCCTCTCTGGACATTTCTTCTGCCTGGTGGGTCTGGAGGTGTTGGCACGTGCCCAGGAGGGTTCTCAGGAAGCCAAATGTTGCCACCAGGACCAGGTTTTCCTGTGCTGGAGGGAGCCTGGGAAGGGAGCACTGCCTGCTCCCCACTCTCCAGGGACAGCAGCAGTCTGAGACAGCAGGCTGGCAGTGGGCGTGTGGGCAAAGGATGTATCTGTGTACATTTACATGAATATTATGTATTTTATAATTATCTCTTAACACTATTTGCATATCCAGTTTTCAGACTGACTTAGGGAATCCAAACAACATCCCTGGGGGAGCTGATTTGTACAAGTGAGGAATTTGCTGTAAAAATGATAAATCTACATGACCAATCCCAGGTTTTACTGACACCAGATTATTGCTGTGAGGTTTAGACCAGCACTAGCAGGATCTAAAAGGACCATGGCAACGTGGAGCAGGACTCTGAATAAACAAGCCACATATTAGTTCACTTTGGGCATTGTCAGATGTTAGGCAAAACACCATTCCCTCATAAAAAAATTGGCTTCTGCAGGTTGTCATGTTCTGACAAACTTCAATAACTGTGTTTAATTCCTCCCCATCACCCATTTTTATCTTCTGTTTCTTTCACACTGACATTCATACTTGGTTATCTGACACTTAATTTCTTTTTAATCTTTTCAATCTTTTTATGGATTCAAAATGATTCTATCACCCCCAGAAAAGAGCTATAACCAGCTCTGTTCTTTCCCTGCTGTATTATTTTATGTCCAAATATCTTTTAAAAAAGCACCTTAGAAAAAAAGGTTTGTTTTGGTTTCCCCTAAATATCCTTCAGGCCATCAGTGCTACTGACCTGCATGTACAAAGGAGAAGGAAAGAAAAAGGAGACAGAGAAACAAGGCAAGAATGAAAGAAGGACAAAGGAATAAATGAAGACATACAAGGGGGGAAGTAGCTCCAGGACGCTGGACGGGCTCCGTGGGCAGGGGAGACTGGGAAGGGAGAAATAAAAAAAAAGGAAAAAAGCAAAACAGAAACAAAAAGCAGCTGGTTAAAATATGCTTCCACTGAAAATGGGCTCATTTCACACAAAGCTCAGCTGGGTTATGAATAGCACAATACAACACATCCAATCCTTCAAGTTGTTTGATAATAAACACCTGGGAAATTCAGAGGATCCAGAATTCCCACCCTGTGTCCCAGCTCAAAAAACACCCCACCATTTTGCATGTTTGACCTTTCAGCACAAGGCTCATCCCAGTCCTACCAAACAGCACAGGGTTTGTTATATACTGAATTTTGTTGTATACTGTATTTTCCTGGTACCAAGCAGAGGCTGTTCTTACTCTTCACCCTGTGCAAAAAGCAGAGTAATTGTCTCAGAGCTGTGTCTTGCTGCTGTGCTCCTCCTGAAAATCATGCACTGCAGAGGAGACAGGCCCAGCTGTGCCCCAGCCCCACGCTTGTGTCGGGGAGGGAGAAGTGTGGGATGAGGCACCTGGGGACATGGAGGTGAACGTGGCAGTGCTGGGCAGTGCTGGCACTTCTCCAGCCTAAGGACCCCACGAGCAGGCTCAGACTGCTGGAGCCTGCTGGCTGGGCTCTCAGCTGGGGAAATTCCTGCAGCAGCTCCCACAGACATGGACGTGGGCTCTCCTGGAGTGAGTCTGCACGCTCCCACTGCTGCCCTTTGCTCCTGGATCCCCGTGTCCCAGGGAGCAGGATTCCCTGCAGGAGTTTGGTTCTGAGGCCTGGCAGGGCTGGAAGCAGTTCCTGTCCCATCAGCAGCTCCAGCTGGGCAGCTTTGGGTGCTCATCCCTCTGTGCAGCTTTGGGTGCTCATCCCCTCTGTGCAGTTTTGGGTGCTCATCCCCTCTGTGCAGTTTTGGGTGCTCATCCCCTCTGTGCAGCTTTGGGTGCTCATCCCCTCTATGCAGCTTTGGGTGCTCATCCCTCTCTGCAGCTTTGGGTGCTCATCCCCTCTATGCAGCTTTGGGTGCTCATCCCTCTCTGCTTCCCCCTGCAAATGGAGACCTGCCTTGGCTCAGCACTGTTCCATTTAATTCAGCTTTAATGAGACAGTGGCATGAACACCAAACAAGTGCTTTGTTTCCTTCAGATTAACAAGACTGGTACTAATTATGTACACTTTCACTTCCTCTGTTTTCTTTATAAAAGCACTAATTAAGACATGATGCTCTTATCAGCGACAAATGGCTGCTCAGCCTGGACATCTGCAGAATTTAAGCTCCATTTGCACTTACTTCTTTCTGATTTTTATTAAAATAAATATTGACCACAATCTTTTTATCCAGGTATTAGAAATGAGCCTGTTTCGAACAAGGCATGGCCTTGTTATGACTGCAACAGCTCAGTGAATGTGTCTCAATTTGCATTTCTGCTGTTAAAATTAATTTCTCCAGCACTGACCAGAGCCTGCAGGAGGTCAGGACAGAGCCTGTTGCCTGATCCAGAGCTAAATTTCAATCCTCCTAAAATTCAGTGGATTATTTGTATTGGGTGTGCTGACCCAGATCAACTGATGTTTCAAAAAGAAAATTAGCCATTCACAACAGCCTGTAATACTGACAGGGAACCTTTTAATGTTGTGTCCCATTAAGACACAAGAAGAGCACCTTCACCTCTCAAACATAAATTAAATGGATGAGACAGGAAGTTGAAAACTCCTCCATAAAGTTGGGAAGAGCTGCTGCATTATACATTCTTTGTGAGAATGACCCCTGAGGCTTTAAAAATGCTTATTTGGGGGGGGAGGAAAAAAAAGTGAAACATCACCTTCTCATCCCCCACTTCTCTTCAGCTCTAACTGTCCCCCTGCAAAGTGCAGCTTCATTCTGTGTTTCCCCACTGAAAGCAGCTGCTCCCTAGCAAAGACCAAGTGTAAAACCTTCCCCAAAATGACCATGCCAAGGCCACTGCAGTGAGGCTGGGCCACAGGAAGATGCTGCTTGTTAGGAAAAGACAAAAACAAACTGCAGGTATGAGGTAAGGTGTGAGATATGGGTTAAAATACTGCCAAACTACGAATATCCAGAATTCTGAGGAAGAAAGGGACTAAAAGAGTGAGCTGAGACACTGACTGTGACTGAGGAGTGGGGACAACATGAGCACACGTGGACATAAACGTTCCCAAAAAAAGAGATGGACAGAGGGGGACGAGGAGAGTCAACACAGCACTAAGTTCAGGAGGCTCACAAATGTTCACTTAGAAGGAAAATCCAGAGCGGCTATTCACACTTTTCCTTCTGAGCAGCACTGAATATTTAAACGATTCACTTCTCTCTGAATATCTGAAATTCAAATGCAGCCTCTATGCTGGATCTCTAAAAATGCTCATGAATATGAGCTGATTCCATTTATTCTGGCACTAAAATTCAGCTAAATTGATAATATTAACTATGAAATAGTAGATATAAATCCAATATAATATTTTAGGCTAAAAAATTACCATTAGTGTATTGTATCCCACTAAGAATACTAGGAGAATTTAGAGAAAAGGAAAGTGCTCAAGAAATGTGGGATTTAATGAGCCCACAGAACCTTCCTAGATCTTCACAAGTTTTCTTACATAAATAGAAACAGTCAGGAAAGCATTTGCATCCCAGCTGGGGAAAAAAAAGCATTTTCTTACAGGACTGAAGATGAAAAAAAGAGGGCACAGGTTTAGTCCAACACTGGAGGGAAAATACCTCTCAACAGGTACCTTTCCTCTCCTGACTCCAAACTTTATTGTCAAATATATTTGAGTGGTGACTTGGGGCAAAACTGATATTCTGTCATATGACTCTGACTGTTCAGAATGGAATAAAAAGGCCAGTTCTCTGTATGGTTTTTCTGTTTTTCTGTATTTTCCCGTTTTCCATCACTTATCCCAGGCCCTGGCTCCATCACTGCTGCTACAAAGCACGTCCTGCCACAGTCCATGAAAATGTTGTTTCCAAAAGCAGAGTTTGCCCTCAAACCCAACCCTCCTCTGCCCTTCCCTGTGTTTCATCTCCATGGAACTGCAGTCACTGCCCTGCATTAGAGACCACTGCAATATTTTATGGCTCCATTAAAATGCTGTCCCCATCCCTTGTGCACATCAAATCCTCTAATTATAAATAATAATAGAAACCCAGGGTAGGAAGTTCCCTGCTTTCCATCTGCTTTTCATTAGGTTCCTCAGCCCAGCCAGATCCAGGGACAATTAAGCAGCACGAGGAGTTCTGTGTTTGGAAATTCCTTCGTGGCAAAGAGCTTTACTCTGCACATCCACAATGTCCTGGATGCTCCACACATCCTATTTTGATTAAAGAAATCAAAGTTGGCCTGTTGATAAGTGCAGCTCGTCAAGGCCAAATCTAAAACTTCACATTAATTCAAGATGAAATACCCTGCTAATGTCAAGCGAGGACAACAGCT
Organism: Onychostruthus taczanowskii; assembly: GCF_017590055.1. Taxonomy (NCBI): domain Eukaryota; kingdom Metazoa; phylum Chordata; class Aves; order Passeriformes; family Passeridae; genus Onychostruthus; species Onychostruthus taczanowskii. The sequence continues at coordinate 6,695,986 of NW_024501792.1, forward strand.
CCAAGTGAGACTTTTAGGAAAGTCTCTGGTCCTTGGGGACAGCCAAACTGATGTTTTAAATACAGGAACAGAGAGAAAAGTAATTAATGTGAGTATTTAAGTGCATAAGGTGTGGACTGAAAAACACAAAATGCAGGAATATGGGAATGGCATTGCTGCATTATCCCAGCAATGCCATTCCCAGCCAGCTCTGCAGGGTGCCCTTGGCAAGATCCAGCTTCCCCTCTGGCAGCACCTCAGTCCTGCCCCATGCCACTCCCTGGGCTGTGCTGGCATATCTGGAACTGGAACTCCTTCCTGCCTTCCTCCTCTCACCCACCTCACAGAGCACTTTTCATCCAGCCAAGGAGTTCCTGGAGTCCTCCAGCACCATTCCCAAACTACAGCAACCTCCTCCCTGTCTCCTCTCCCAGCAGCTTTTGCAAGGAAAGAATTCCAACCAACCTCAGGAATTCCTGCCAACCTCACTCAAGTGCTGTCACTTCCCAAGGTGCACAGAGAATGCACCCAAGGAACGGCACCAGGAATTCTGTGTGCAGAGGAGGGGCAGGATGACAGAATCAGCAGCACCATTCCCTCCACCTCAAAGCTCGTTAGATCTCTCCTAGAGGAGCCTTTTAATGGACCCATGGAACAACCATCAGGGAAGGTCAGGGGACACCTCTGTGACTTGGCAATATCTTCCAACTTATGACTTTTCATGATACATGGACTTGTGGTGCCAGCTTTGTACCAAGCATTTCCCAGGGCCGAAGGGGGAAATCCACCCCCATGGTGTTGTTAAAGCCAAACAGAATCTCTTCATCCATTCTGCTCCATTATCTCCCCCTAAAGCAGACCCTGCTCCCCAGCAGCTCAGCACACTGAATTGCCTGAGTCACGTTTAACAATAAACATTTGCCTGTGTTTAGGCTGCAAGTTGCCTTTCCTGTTTTAGCTGATGGAGCAGTGCCTGGGCACAGGCAGGCCCTGGATCCAGGGAATGCCCATCTCTGTGCTCTGATTCCAGATGCACATCGCCAGGAATGCCAGAGGCTGGCAGTGCCAATGGCTGAGGACACCCCTGCTCCAGCTGGACCTGAACTGAGACCCAGCTCTCCAAAGGACACAGATCACTGTGCAGACACTCACAGCTTGGGTATCCATGACGTTCCACCAAACCCCAGAGCTCTGAGCTGATAAAATGCTGTTATTTTCCTTGGCAAATGTCAAGCTTTTGAATTGCATCTATTTGTTTAGAAGTATCAAGTGAGCAATCTGCCAAGATAAGGAACATCATTAAAATAGAGAAGAGGAATGAGAACACCAGTTCAACACCAACTCCACTTCCCAGCTGCTTAACATTTTAAGAAAAGACAGCACATTGAAACTTCTCGATACTAAAGATATACAGAAATATCTTTACCTATATGAATATAGAGATATTTTTTAAAAAAATCAGCTTCCCCACCAGTAAATTTTACAGAGCTCTCAGTTATGCCAGCACATCTAATGCCAATCACTTCCAGAACACACTGAAAGGATGGGAAGGTTGACAGCAGAGTCAGATTCAAAATCCCATTCTCTATATATTATTCCTTCTTTCAGCAGAACTTTGGATTAATTTGCCTGTTTTTCCTACAATACAGAACTGTCCAGAAGGCAGGAGGAAGCAGATGGAGACACGTACCCAGAGCACAAGCAACCAGCACTCAAATTCTGTTATATCTAACTTCCTCCATTTATCCTCAAGCAGAAAGAACCTTCCAGTACCAAAGTGATCTATTCCATCTGATCAGCACAAACACTGCTGCTCATCTATGTTCTGTAGAAAACATCCTGACATGCAACACTCCCTTGACCATCCAGAACTGGGATGTTTCATGGAATCTCTCACTACAGACTGCTCAAAGTATCTTGAAATTCGGACAGGTTTAAATCCTTCAAGTCAGGCAGAAGGTGACACTGACACAAGTCTGTAGAGCAGGTGAAAGACATTCAACAGTGGGAGCTCCCCAGAGAGGGGCAACGTGTGGGTGATCGACACACAGAGGGGCATGAGGATGTGCAGGGGATGATCAACACTCATGACACGTGTGAAGGAGGTATTAAACACAGAACACACAAAGAGAACTCCAGTCCAGTTCACTGCATCAAGAAAAGCTGATTTACACACCTGGTTTTGGTACCGAATTGGTCACGGACTGAGGGACTTTGTCGTTGATGAGTTCTACACATTCACTGGGAAAGAATCCAACCTGGAGTAAAACAGAAAGAGGAAATGGAGTGTTATGATCTGAAGTGTTCAACCAAGATCTCCCCTCAACTCCCCCTGCATGATGCTCCCTGACATTACCCATCAAATGACCAGCAGTCATTGACAACTGCAGGTTCTGCTCTGCTGCCAGCACCCTGAGAGAGAACAATCTGAGAGCCCCAGGCACTGCAAGGTCCTGAAGTGATCAACTTTGAATGCTAATTTGCAGTGTCCCTGCACTGACCTTCAACTCAGCATTTCTCCCTGCAGCCCCTCAAAGGCAGAAAGGCTGGAGAGCCCCTCTAAACCAGCCTAAGGGTTAAAGGCTGTGGGAAGGATCCTAATGTGTTCTTGGAGTAGGATGTGCCTGCAGGCATTCCCATGCCACTCAAAGAGGAGCTGCTGTATCTGTGGAGAAGTGAAATTATTTCCCTTTCCCTGTTTGAAGATTCAGGCTAAGCTGTGAGCAGAGAGGAATTTGGCACTTCCCTGCATCCCCACCTTCTCTCTTATTTCCCAGCATCTTTCTTCTTACTCTCATCCCAGGTGAAAATCAGACCAGAGCAGACCTTTGGTAACTTTAATCCATGGTGCATCTCTGCCCACCTTTTCTCTGTGTTGCTCACCCAGCACAGCTCCTGTATTGTGAGATGGAGCTCAGGCACCAGCACCTCCCAGACTCTCACCTGAGGCAGGGCAGATTTCCTGTCCCATTGCCTGTGACTGGACAGCTGGAAGCACCAAGTCTGCTCAAACCCACAGGAACACGAGGGAAAGGGCCAGAGGATGGCCCCAAGCTCATCTGAGCAGAACTGAGCCAGAACTGTGCCAGTCATGTTGGCACATCCATGAAATCCTCTGGAGGCAGAGGGGCAGTCAGCACCAAGCCTGGCAGACACTCCCTCCTCTATTCATTCATCTTACACAATTCCCTTTTGTCTCCATGGAGAAAGATTGATCTCCTTCCTACTCCAAGTTAATTTTCACCCACCAGCTTCCCACCATTTTGGTGGCAGTGTCACACGTGGGGTGTCCAGACTTAAGTTATTCCAAATTCCCCAAAGGAAGCAACAGTTAACAGAGCCCACACCTTCCTCTTCCCACATCCCAACATCCAACAGGGCAATGCTCTGCCCAAGCACAAGGACAAGCTGTCACCCATCACACAATGCCACAGGAAAATAGGATTGTTGTCAGGACTCTGAGCTCAGGACAGAGCCTGCTGGAGCAGCACTCTGGGCCAGCAGCACTCAGGCTCTGAGCTGGGCTTCCCTGTAACTGGGACTGGCCTGGGCATCGCAGGAGACTCACAGAACCCACCCAAAATCCAACACCAGGCATGGCTGCACCTGCCACGGCCTCAGGTCTGCAAGGACATGGTATCCTGGAGTTATGGAAAACAGTGGAGATTTTTGTGCAGTTTATAGACAGAAATGTGCCCATTAAAACAAGAAAATGAGCATGAACAGCAGCATCACATAGAGAGGCCCCTCCTCTGGCAGCTCATGGCTCAGGGACCTGCTCTGCTGGGAGATGCCAAGGAACAGGCTGAGTGGCATGGACACTGAAGTGCTGGTGTTTAAACAAAATACACTTCATGGTTTTACACCATGAACTACCAGGATGGGCTGGCTTGGAAGGGACCTTAGGGATCATCCAGTCCCTTGCCAAGGGCAGGGACACCTTCCACTCTCCCAGGTTACTCCAAGCCCCAATGTCCCACCCAATGTTCCAGGGATCCAGAGGCAGCCACAGCTTCTCTGGGCAGTCTGTGCCAGGACCTTGCCACTCTCACAGGGAGGAATTTCCTCCTTATATCCAACCTAAAATTCCCTTTTTTCATTTTGAACCATTCCCCCATGTCCAGTCACATCAGTTCCTGATGCAAAGTCCCTCTCCACCTTCCTTGTGGCCTGTCCAGGTCCAGACACTGGAAGGTGCTCTGAGGTCTCCATACAACCTTCTCTTCTCTTCCCCAGGCTGAACTTTAACACTTCACTATGTCTGACAGTCTCTGCTGGACATTTCCCATGTGACAGATACAGGAGGCAATTTTAAATTTAGGAAAAATGCACAGATCCAGGGAAAGTCTCAGCCCACCACACAGATATCATCTGGGAAACTCCACAGCTGGAGTGATGAAGTTTCTTCCACTTTCAGTAACTGCCCACATTGTCTGTGTAAAAAAAAAAAGGAAGTCCTGGGACCCCAACCTTCTATTGTTCCTCTAAATCTGGATCTAAACCCAAGCCCAGACCCCACACTGTTGAACATTTAATCAAATGCTGGACATGAAATCAAAACTCATTTGCCTTTGACTGTTAACACAGTATTCCTCCCGTTTGCGGATGCACTGTACAACACAAACCAGGAATTCAGAAATTAAAGACCCTGGATGGTGATGTCACTACTTCCAGATATCCCAGAACCTTCCCAAATCAAACATTCTACCTGCTCTCCATGTATCACTTTTGCCATGTTCACACCAATAATTACAATGGATTTTTAAGGGGCAAAGAACTGTGCTGGCTCTGTCATGTTAACTCACTGCTAGAATTTATTTACATTTTCAGACTTACTTATTCTAACTTCTTGCACGATCCCCAAGAGATCCTCGTCAGGGTTATAATCCACAACTTGTGCCTCATTCCCACCCACTTAAAAGATGCTACTTCTCCTCCTATGGGAAGTTTTCCATGATTTTGTATAAATAAATGAGTTTAGTCCAAGAGTTAATCTCAACAGATGTAGCAAGGCACTATTAGAGCTTGAGCCAGGATTAAAGGATTTGGCAACGTAGGAAAATTAATAGCCAGGGTAGTATATATTTAGATAAATGCAAGGTCATCTAAAGGTTAAATATATCACTACAGACCTTCAGCAGAGGAGGAAGGTACATGCTGGTGCCTGAGAACTGTTCTGCAACACCTACTACAGCTTTATCTTTTCACTTCTGTGACAGGGGCTGCTGGAACTGGAGGATACAAGAGGCTTTAAAGGGAAAAGTCAGAGTAACAATGGTAATTTTCAGTATGGGGAGCAAATTCAAACAAATGAGGAAGTACATGCAACTTAAATGGCAAATGAAACATTGAGACATTTGGATTGCTTTTTTTGGGTTTGACATAATCTACAGTGTGGATTCAATTTTAGCCAAAAAGTTTTCTCTTTTCCTTTTAAATCTGATGACAGTCTAGCAAAACCTGACAGGGAAACTGCAACTTTTAATGGCCTATTTGGCCTTCCTGAGGAGAATTTTCACTGAGTCTTTGCCAAGTGCCTACACAGAGTGCAGGACACCCTCACCTCGTTCCCAAAGGAGCCCCTGCTGAGATGCCCTTTCACTTTAGGGCACTACTAACAGGAGGAACAGGATTATTACTCCTCTTATCCTGAGCTCCTGTTAAAGGGAGTTGAACACCTGGGCCATAAAAATATTGTGACTTCTTTTTTTCACAAAAAAATGTCTGTATGGGATGACACTTGTTGATTATCCATTCCTGACTGGTGTGGAGCAGCACTTTAGGAAACCAGAGAGCTGGAGAGGGACTTTGGACAAGGGACGGAGTGACAGGACACAGGGAATGGTTTCCCACTGCCAGAGGGCAGGGATGGATGGGATTTAGATTGGATACTGGGAATAACTTCTTCCCTGAGAGGGTGGGCAGGCCCTGGCACAGGGTGCCCAGAGAAGCTGTGGCTCCCCCTGGATCCCTGGGAATGTCCAAGGCCAGGCTGGATGGGGCTTGGACAGCGGAAGGTGTCCCTGCCCATGGGAGGGGTGGGACTGGATGATCCCTAAGGTTCCCTCCCAATCCAAACCCTCCTGGCCTTCTGTGGAACTGGGACCTGCAGTCTCACAATCAGCTGAAGCTGCTGCAATCACAGTGTGATTAAAATCAGCCCTGTCCCCCCTGGCTGCACACCCTGGTTTTGTCACCTCTCCAGCAGTGCAGGTGGTAGGGCAGCTCTGCACCTCGGGAAACTATTCCCAAAAACCAGAATAATTCAGGACAACCAAAGGCAGTCATGCATCAAACAAGGGCCTGTCCCCAATGACTCAGCTCCCTGACACAGAGCTGATTGAAAAGACAAAGAGAGCTGAAGGCTGTTAATGTGGAGGTGGCTGTAATTTAGGTAACAATCTTACAGAGAAAGCACTGACTCACACTGAGGGCATTGGAAGAGAAAAAATCATTTTACTTCAAGCAGAGCAAATGCTCAGAAGCCTCGTGGGCTGTTTTGTTCACACAGGATTAGGTGTGTTGCAATGCAGTCGTGAGCTCAGGTATGCAGAGAGCACAGGCACTGTGCCAGGGAAGTGTGATGGATCCACAACCAGTGAGTCATCCCTGGAGGGCAGCTCTGGCTGCCAGGAACACTCTGACTTCCACGCTGAATCCAAGTGCAGGTGCTTGCAGCCTGTCAGAGCCAGTTTTTGGCTCACATCTGCAGAGCTGCCTCCAGTTCCTCACCACAGCCCTCCCACTATCCCAAGGGATGCAGGACAGGCAGCAAGGAAGGCACTTCTGCCTGGGCACACACAACTCACAACTGCTTCAAATGCACAAAGAAAGGGGAGTTCCTTTAAGTCAAGAAGTAATTTTTTCCCCTTTCAGCAAAACAAGAAGGTTTTTTCCCTCTTCTTGCTTTCCTCCTATCAAGACATGGTTTCTAATGGAAGCTGTGCTTGGTTGATAAAACCCTGCTCCCCCTTAACATGAAGCAAAAACCCAAGAAATAACAGGACAAGCTGCCCAAACATTTGGTGGCAGGACCTCCTCCTTTTATCTGCTCTCAGAAATCACAACTATCTGGCTCTGTTTATTTATTTTATTAATTCAAATGACTGGATCAACAGATTGCTATCATTGCAAAGTTCCTAAACAGGAACAGAACTATTTGCCTCTAACAAATGCTTTAGAGGCTGCACAGCTTCATCTGTGCCTACACTATTGCTGTAACAACATTCTTCACCTACACACTCTTTTTGAGCATCCATCAAGGACACTTTTGCCTGTAACTCATCTCTAGGTCTGATGTAGCAACAGGGATAAATTCTGTGAATTCTTACTGCTTGTATTATCTAAAAACTTCATTCCATCAGGAAATGTACATTTTCTGTACATTCAGAGCTCATGAGCCTTAAACTCGACACACAGGTTAAGACTTTGAGCAAACCCAGCTCCTGGAGCTGTAGGAACACAGAGCTACATCTCCATGGTGTGTTTGGCTGTCACCTGCTCACACTGTGACCACTCCTGCTCGTCATTAAAGACACAAGATTATTCCACCCCTAATTTTCTGTTAAGACAGAATATGGTGCTGTATTTCTGCAGCTGCTCCTATCTGTTGTGTCAGGAGCCTGACTGTGCAGGGACACAGAAAACCCCCTTTTCTGGCAGTTTGTTCATCACCATGTTTTTGTGCTGGGAAAACACAACAGGATCGCTGTGATCTGAGAGGCACAAAGCTGTGACAAACTGCAGAAGGGCTGCCTTGCTTCTGTGTCTTTCATCAGCAGTGCTGTTCTCCAGACCTGGCCCCAGTGTCAGGCAGCCTGAATAATGGGATCTACATCCCACACAGGGCTTCCAAACCCTGTGCAAAGTGCCTACACTCAGGCACAGACCACAGAGTAGCTTTGTTTTGCTTTATTGATTCACTTGGAAGTTAATCATGGCATAGGCTGATCATTCCAAGCAGTATTACAGCATTTAATCCACTGAGGGTTGGAAATGAAGTCTGAGGTGCCTTTCACCCCAAGCCATTCTCTGATTCTATGACAGTACAGCATATTCAGCTTTAAGGTTTCTAAGATTATAACACAAGTCCAGCAAAGGTACTGCACAGTTCAGAAGCAGAAGTTTGTTCAAGTAGTACCAGTGTGTTGACTCTAGAAACAAATTAAACTTCAGAGCAGGTAGTCTATGTCCACGCTACTCTGACTTTGCAAATGAGATGTCACCTGAACTCCCACACCTGACACAAAACCAACACAAGCTGTGTCTCACATGCCCTGGCTGAGCAGACAGCACTAGGATGGTGCACTGCATCCAGCTTGGATTGGGAGATCCAGCCACTGGGCACTGACAGCAGCAGGGCCACAGCCTGGTCTGGCACAGAAAGAGCTGTCAGGGAAAACCTGAGGAGCCTTGAGAAGACTTTCCATGCCAAATTGCACAAGTGTCTGATCAATCCTGGGCCTCTGCAGAGCAAACTCCTCATCCCACCCACTCACAGACAGCAGCTGCAGATGGAAATCCCTGTGGCTGAAAGCAGCTGAAATGTGAGACAACACAAGTCAGCCCCCCAACCCGCAGTGGCTCTGGGGTTTGCTTGGTTAAAAGAGACTTTTAAAGCTTTTACATTTCCTAACGGCAAAATCCAAAGGATTAAAAACTCCTTGGAAGAACTGCCATTTCAACACAGAAAGTTTGGTACCTAATCCCCAGGCATGCTGAGGACCTTTTGAAATTTCAGTCTCCATCTCTGTGCTGTGATGTTTACAGGGACCAGCAACACTGACACCACACAGTGAACACAGGCATGGATGGGTGGCTTGTCTAAGTCAGCAGCACTGTTTCCTCAGCTGGAATTCTCCAAATCCTCTATGTTCTGCCTGAGCTGGTTTTAGCTACTGGAAGGAAGGGGATGATGTGAGTAACAGTGTCAGCTGCCTTGGAGGGGGAGCAGCACAAGCTTCCACTGCCATCAGGCCAGCTGTCCATCACAGGCCACAGCCAGCCCTCCTTCCTGTGGTGAGGGAGGAAGGAAACTTCCAGTGGAGACCCTGTGTCTGCTCCAGCCCCAGCCCAGAGAGAAGGGGAGTCCCCTGACACCAAGGCAGGGACACCCTGCTTGTCCCCTGAGCCACCCTGAGCAGGCACAGCAGCTCCAGGAGCACAGCCCTGAGGCTCCTGCTTTTGTTCCAGCCCCACTGCCACGGCTGGGCTGGCGCCTACCTGGAACCCGTGTTTTCCTCTCCACCACGAGGTCAGCTCCTTTGGTGGCATGTCGATGACAGACACGATGTCCCCCACCTGCAAAAGGTTGACAGCATCAGTCACAGCCAGGAGGAGAGCACAGTTCCAATAACCACAGTCTCAGCACTGCAAAAAACTGCACAGCTCTGGAGCAGCTGCACATCTGCCTTTGCAAAACCGAGCTGTGGGGTGGAGGAGTTCCTGCATTGCCCAGCACACAGGATACAGCTGTTCCTGAGGAAAGGGCCTGAAGAGCAGCAGGCTCCTGGGAAGGGCTACAGAGGGTTCTGGTTCAACTGCAGTGATGTGTCAGCACTTGGGAAAATCTGCTCTAGTAGCTGAACTGATTTTTACTGCCCTACCCACGAGTCTGTAGGCACTGACATGTGTCTCCTTGCTCCCTCTCACAGCACAGTGAAGAGCTGCCTTTGCAACTCCTAAACTGCCTCAGGTGAGCTGCACAGGGTTAGGAAGTGAGCAGAGGAGAAGTGGTGCTACAGCAACAGGATGGAAAATGCCAAGGACACCAGACAGGCTTTCTGAAGCTTTGCTCATTCCCATAAAAATGTAGTACTGCAATAGTTCAAAAGGAGATCAGTATCATCAATACTAAATTTGGTTTGATTTGAATCAAGCTTTGTGTGGCCTCTGTTACACAAAATGAGAAGGGGCAGAACCTAAATAAATACTGCAGGTATTCCAGGTAGGTGGGCAAAAAATTCACGCCAATAATGCCCAACTTTCACCAGATATTTGACAATGATGGATTCAAAGTGTTTTACAGAAAAGACAACACATTGCCCATTTGCAGATGGGGATGACTGAGACATGGGGAAATTATTTCCTCCAGGGAATAGTGAATCAAGAGGAAAGGAAATGCTCATGAAGGAAACTGCTGCCACCACAGGAGCAGAGACACTGAGGATGTTTCTCAGAACTGGGGAGCAAACCCCAGACAGCTGCTTGTGCAACTGCCTACTAGAAATTTAGAATAATAAACACAGAGATAATTTGGGTTAGGGAACAGGACTCAGCATCATAACCCCCTGACCCTGTTCTGTGTCAGTTCTGCTGTGGTGTCTCACTGCACACCGCTGGAAACCACACGTGCCTCAGTTTCCCTTCTGCACAGCGCAAGATTTACAAGCAGGGAGTGTCATTTCAGTGCTCTCATAAGCTGACAACCAGCCTGGATCCTGTGCTGCTTGGATTCCAGCTCAGAGCTGCCATGCCCACGTGTCCCTCTGATCACACAGTGCTTTGGGGTATACCAATCCTTGCCTTGACTTGAACATGAACAAAGCCCTGGCAGCACCAGACTATCACTGTTATTTTTTCTTCCTGTGCTGCACACCAAGGATGTGATCACAAAGCTCCTCAGGGCACTGTTCTCCTTCACACGTTTTGTAGAAACAGCACCATTGCACAGGGCAACCAGAGCACAGACCACTGCTTTTTGGGTAAAACAGACAACTGCCAGACAACCAAAAACTTCCAGGGTCTGATCTGGAGATCTTGGATGGGATGTGGAGCAACCTGGGCTACTGGAAGGGGTCCCTGCCCATGGCAAGGCGTGGAATGGGATCAGTTTTAAGGTCCCTCCCAAGTCAAACCATCCTGAGATTCAGAGATTCACACCACAGCAGCTCCTGCACTGGATTTTCAGGCCAGTTTTAGCTCATCACCTGCCCTTTAAACAGCAACTATTTGCCAGTCTTGTTCTTTACTTCTCATGGAAGCAGAAGCTCCTAAAAATGGTTATGGATAGGGACTTGCTTAAAGGGTGTGTGTAACCTGGGCCAGGAGAAATAAAACTTGTGTCCACACACACAGGGACAGTCACCCTGAACAGAAAACACATGGGCTCTGTTCAGGGACAGCCCAGAGGAGCTGGGAGGAGCTGGTTAATCAGAAGATACTAATGCCAAGTAAAGCTGTATTTTAAAGATGACTGAACATCTGCCCGTATCCAACTCACTGCAGAGCGAATATTTAACTCCATCTTCCAAGCTTCACCTCACAAAACATTGTGGAAGTGTCTGGACATATTCCTAATGGGCACACAGGCCCAGACACCCAGATTACACTCATTTGGAGCTGACAACAAAGAATGCAAGTGCTTTATTTACCTCAAAGGACAGTTCATCTGCTGCTTGAGCAATGTATCTCTTAATGACATGGGCAGCAGCAATAGCAGGGACATTAATGGATGATTCCTCATGGACCAGCAGGTGATTCCCCTTGTTATCAATCTGAAACAAAGAGCACAGGGGACTGTGAGGCAGCTGAGGACAAGTGAGGAGGCATTTTAGTGGTGCAAAGGCTTCAAGCTGATTGAGAGAGACAGCCCAGCCCTGGGCCCCAGGAGAGAGGGCACAGCAGAGCCGGAGCGCTCACTGGGGGCTCCAGGAGGTCGGGTGTGCCTGTCCAGAGGAGAGAAACGCTGGCTTGGTGCAGCTTGGTGTACAAACAGTGACACAGAGAGGGTCTGCACCTCCCTTTAGCCCCACATCATGGTGGTTTTCCATGGCAATACAGATGTGCTACAAAAATCCTCTATGAGGTGGAATTAATGCTTGAGGTACTGAGGCAAGGAGAAAATGCTGTAAACCCAAAACCTAGTGCTGCTTTCCATTTTCTCCCATCCTTTAATTATTTTTTTTAAAGAAAACATGTACCCCCCCTTTGCAATCATCAGCACACTTTCAAAACTCCCAGCTTTCTGTGTAAAATTGTGTAGGATTTTCAGTGAGTCACAAAGGTTACTTGCACTGGGTTTGCTGTGATCTCCAGGCCTACTGTGTTGCTCTGAATGCTACATCTCATTTCTCCCTACAGCTTCCTCCCTCCCTTTGCTGCTTTCCAAGATTTTTCTCATCCCAAAGGATTTCAGGGTGAGAAGGATATCAGTAGGGGAAATTGCAGGAAAACACACTCAATCCTTATCAGATCCATTTAAAAAGGAGCTGCAAGTCTATTAATAGCTGTTTCTATTCCTGGTGTGCAGCGATGGAAAGCCACACGTTCAGGCAGCCTGAGCAGGGACAGCTGGACACTCCTCCAGCCTCCCCTGCCCTCATCCTCACTAAGAGCTATTGTTTAAAGGCTACAAGACCATTAAACCTGAAAGCAGAGCTGCAGCTGCAGTTCACAACACACAAACTGTGCCACTGCAAGCACAAGGCTGCCTCTGTCTGCAGGGGAGCCAACAGGAGCACAGAGTATTTGCTGGGCTTGGAGCTGCCACAGGGAAAAATGATTTAAAAAAACAAGAGAGCAGGGAAACACCATAACAGAGACAGCTGAGTTTTAGAAATGTGCCACGGTTGCAGCATCGCCTTGGCAAAAAGGAGAGCAGGAATAAGTGAGCTTTGAAGTAAGTGAGCCTTCTGTAACCCATCACTAGGAGATCCAGCCCTGAACCTGGCATTCCCAGGCAGCTCCCTGGGACTGCCACCTCCTCTGTGAATATCAGCAGGACAATCCATTTCTGAGAGACAAAACCCAGGTTACAAGGGAAAAAACTCTATACTCTTAATACTGATTCTGTGTGTCCTACATCTTCTATGTGCTGGTAACAGGAGAATAAAGCTTTCAGAATAGAATTTCAGTGACACCAACAGATCTGGAAAGAGCAGGTGTGTGCCTGCTGTGTTTCCAAGGTCAGGAAACAAGGAACACCCCAGGTTTGTGCTGTACCTCCATCCATGTGAGGGCAGGGCCACAGTTGATCTTGTTGCCTGCGATGTTGGAGAGCCGAGCCAGGTAAGCCATCAGCATCTGGGTGACCAGCTGAGACACAAACACACACAGTGGTTCTGTTAGTGCACCTGCCTTTGGAGAGCCTTCTGCAGGCTTAGGGAAGACCAGAAATCACCCACTGCCACAGGCAAGAGTTACAGAGATTCATTCCCTTCTGCAAATAAATGCATTTCTGTCGTTCAAAGGACACCAAGCCACACACAGGGTTATGATGGTTACACCAAAAGAAAGGGTCAAGAAGCAGCTCTCTGTGAAAGTAATGATGTTATTATTATCATTCTGTAAGATTCATGCAGATTTTCCTAACTTCCCTTGTCAAGATACCTTAAATCTAAAGCTTTGCCCTGATTGCGGACACACACACAAACAACTCGTGTCTTAGGGAGACACCAGAGAACCACCTAGGAACCAGGCAGTGAACAATCCCCGAGTGCCACTTCCACATGCCTGCAGAGCCTCAAGAATGCAGCACCTCACAGTGACCCCCTGGCCAAAGAGTAACATTTCAACCAGTAGAAGAGGGGTTTAAAAACACACTTTGCCATGGCCCTTTGTAACAGTGAACTGGTTTTTATTACAGAGAAGCCACTGAGGTCTTTCTGAGTCTCCCAGTGACAGTGGTATAAAGCAGCATTGTAGCCCAGAATCTGTAGGACTGTTCAAAACATTGTTCTCCTCAAACATCTGTTCCAACGTGGCCAATTCAAAATAAAAACTATATGATGAGACACCCCACAGCTGCAGAGCAGCAGAGCTGTTCAGCATCTTCACATCCTCTGTGCTTGCAGACAGAATGCAGATTTTCAGGCTCTTGCTTTGAAGTCCAGTTAAATCAGTGGTACAAGTAAGGATGCAAGAGATAGGAATGCCTAAAATATAATTGAAAATAAACCAGGAATTCATTGTCCTGCATATTGCTGCTTCTGCTGAATTTAAACTTGAAACCCTCCTCAGAAGTACCGTGCATGAAGCCAAAGCAAGTGTTAAATCAGTCTCTCTGCTGAGTGATGGGGGCTGCATGATCAGTTCCTTAAATTCCATGGCAAACACCCTGTAAAATTCCAAGGGGTACTAATTTCAGTGTCCCCATCCTCCAAAACGATGCAGCCAAGATTCACCTGCTTCTTTCCAAGGGATTTTTCTGGACATGAATAAATCTTTCAATTATCAGCAGTGAGAAGCTGAGGTAATTTCAGCTCATCATACTCAGGGTGAAGACAGTAAGCCAAGAAATGAGTATCCCTTAGAGGAAAAAAAAAAACCTCATCGAGGAAAAAGAGCTTTTTAAAGACCATTTAAATAACACACTAATGCAAATGCTCTTAAAAACACTCCAGGAATACTCAGTTTAAAATGGAAGCCTAGCACTCCAAATGGGATTGCTCTTGCAGTGCAGCAGCCTCAGACAGCACGATTCCCTGGGAATGCTGAGTTGTTAACAGAAAGCCAGGAAATACCTACATCACTGACAAAGTTTCCAAAGACAAAACCAAATTCACATCTAAGGGACCACAGGACAGCTGCTTTCTTGACACTCAATTACCATTCCAGATTCAGCAGCTTAATTAATTTGTCTGAACTTGCAGGACATTTCCCTTTAGATCACTGAAATTAGGGGTGGAAAACACTGACTTTATTCGTGGTAGCCAATTTTCAAATGTAACCCAGGCTGCATTAAAACTACTCTCTACTACAAGTAAGTATACTCATTACTAGTATATTACTAGAAGTATACTCATTACTAGTAGTAAGTATACTTGTTATTATAACTCTGTGTCCTAGAAATACATGGAATTGCTGAGGCTGGAAAAGATCTCTAAGTCCACCACTAACCATGTTCCCAGGTGCCACATCTACACACTTCTGAACAGTGCCAGGGATGGTGGCTCCACCACTGCCCTGGGCAGCCCCTTCCAGTGCTTGGCAGCCCTTTCCATGATGGAATTGTCCCTGATATCCAAGAAAGCTCCCCTGGAGGTCACGTCTTGCACAAATCCCATGCCTGAGCGTGCCCTGGGTGTCCCAGAGGGGCCCCTTACCTCGGGGCTGTCCTTCAGGGCATCGGAGCGGGGCAGCTCTGCCAGCTGCGAGAAGCGGCGGTCGTAGATGCACAGGTGGAGGTGTTTGTCCAGCACGCGGAAATCCTCATAGCTCCTCTTCACGATCCAGCTCCTGCCCTGCACACACAAACAGCCACTGTCAGAGCTCCTCAGCACAGAAGGGCAGGAAAGGGAAATGTGAGCACAAATAACACCTTCTCCTTGAAACATCCCAAAGCGATCAAAGTGCCCGAGCAACGTTTTCATGTTTTAATTTGCAGGTAACATTTTCATGGTTTAATTTGCAGGTAACATTTTCATGTTTTAATTTGCAGGTAACATTTTCATGGTTTAATCTGCAGGTAACATTTTCATGTTTTAATTTGCAGCAGCCATTCATGCTCAAATCAGCCATTAGTGGTCCTGTTTTAATTATTTAACCATGGGTTTGGATGTGGCCCAGCAGCATGAGAGCTTTAACTTCCACCTGTCTTACAAGGATTTTGTAGCATTTTCCTACGTGAGGTGTCCTTGCACAAATGTAAATCACCAAGTGGTTGTATAACCGGCGTGAAATTAGATTCCAAACAGATAGAAGCATATAAACGCAGAGATCTGAAGGCAGGATTGAAGCTTGCAAAAGTTCTGCCAGGTGCCTCAGGCAAAGCTTCAGCTGAATTAAGAAAACAATCCATGATGAACAATTCTAGCTGCAGATTTATTCCTGAGTGCATATCATTTTCCCAATTAAAATATAGACAAGATACAGACTGCTCCAGGGGACAAGGAAGGAACTGTGGCAGCACAGAACAGTTTGCTTTGTAAAGCTTTTAATATCTAATGATGACTTTTAAGTGCCCCACGGCCTATTATGATCAATAAAAAATGTTGTAATAATGCAGCAGTTTACAGGTCAAAGCACTTTATGAAGAGTCATTAATCACAGAATTCCACAGTGGTTTGGGATAGAAGGAAACTTAAAGCCCATCCAGTCCCAGCCCTGCCATGGGCACAGACACCTTCCCCTGTCCCAGTTTGCTCCAAGCCCCATCCAAGCTGGCCTTGGACACTGCCAGGGATGTGGAAGGAATCAAGGGATCAGATTGCTCTGGTTTACACAGGCATTCAGAGGCAGTGCCAGGGACTGGAAGTGACACAGGGATGCCAGAAAGTGAAGCAGAAAGCAGGGAGTAAGGGGGACACAACAGGGGACAGAGCTGTAAATGCTGACCTGCTGTGTCCAGCTGGCAGGGCTCTGCCAGGTGCCCTCTCCCCTGAGACACAAAAGCATGGCCTACTCTGAACTCCCAGTCATGATTCCTCTACGCTGATTTCTTTATCAGAGAAGTTCTAAGCATCAGTTTTGCATTAATATCCAAAGCCTGCGAGGCAATTGCAGACATAAACCCTCCAATCCAGCTACATTCTGTCCCAGTGATTTAAGACAACTCCACACTGTGACTGTGTCCATAGACTCTTCTTTCAGTCTATGAGGAATTGCCGTATTTCACAATCCTACAAAGAGGCACCTACACAGGATAAATGATTTGGGATTTCCATATTATGTAATTTCACTTTTTGTCTATAGGAGAAAAACAAAACCAGGAGTGCAAGGCTAATTCTGTTCATGGAGCTGTCAGCCTTCCCCATTTCTCCATCTTTTGCAATTAAGGGATTCTTCCCCTCTCGCTGAGCTGCCAGTGTGACCTTCAAGGTTCAGTCACCAACGTAGGGAACAGCAGCCTGAGAAATCCCTGTGATCCTGGATCTGCCTCTGCCACCAAACCAGGCATTTCATTCCTACATGACCACCCAAACAACAAAATGATCTGTGAAACGATCCTGAAGCTGTCACTGATTCCATTTGATTTCATTCCAAAGGCTGGCCTGTAGCTTTGCAGCCTGGTTGCCATGAATGAGCACAGTAAGAGTTAAAAGCAGCCGGCAGGCAGAGCTGGGTCAGCCCCTGCTGTGCCAGGGTGTGCAGGATCACACACCATCCCGGTCCCAGGGCTGACAGCAGCAGGAAAAGGTGATGGATGAGCAGGGACAGCTTACCCCACAGCAGCAGCAGTGTCTCTGGCCCCACGGGAGGCTCCTGGAACAAGGGCAGGCAGCAGAGCCGGAGCGCGGGCAGGGAACCGGGATCCTCGGCTCCTGCACCTCCAAACTGCAGCTCACAGCTGCTAAGCAACCAGCAGAGCTCTCCCGGAGCTCTGCCATCCCTGAGCCATTCCTGAGCTGTCCCTGAGCTGTCCCTGCCAGCAGCCCAGGCTCCAGGAGAGAGATGCTGTAGGTGCCTGGAGGCCAGAACCTCATCACCATTCCCAGGTCACTCAGCCTAGGATTGTGGATATCAGGCTCTTGTGCAAAAGGATCATAGTTTACTTCATGGAATCATGGAATATCCTAAGTTGGACCCACAAGGATCATCATTCCACATCCTGTCCCTGCACAGATCCCCCAGTAATTCTACCCTGTCCATCCCTGGCAGTGCTGTACAAATTCTTCTGGACCTCTGGCAGCCTCAGGGCTGTGCCCATTCCCTGGGGAGCCTGGGCAGTACCCCCTCTGGGGAAAGAACCTTTCCCTAAATCCAACTTAAACTCCCCTGGCACAGCTCCAGCTGCTCCTCAGGTCCTGTCACTTCTCTCAAAAGAGCTCAGCATCTGCCCCTCCACTTTCTGGGAACAGGGTTGCCAATTCCTGTCAGAATTCCACTCAGAGTGGCGGTGCACAGGCTGTGCTGGCACAGCGCAGCACTTCAGGAGCAGTAACACACATTACCACCCAGCAGAATGTTATTCCAACACCCTAAATGGGAGTATTTACCAATATTCTACAATTTTAATCCCGGCATAATTTATCTCAAAAAGCTCCCATACTTCAGGTTGGACTTCAAGTTGTATTAAGCCAAGTTTTTGCAGATTTGGAGCCTGAGTGATGAATTTTTAAGCCACATTTACATAGGATGCAATTAACTTTACAGGAAGGAATCACTGCAGCAATCGAGGAAGGAGCTGGACAGTACTTAATGCTTCCCCTTAGATCTCCAGCACAAATCACAGGAAAGCAAAGTCTGGATTCTCCCAGCCAGACTCCCAGAGAGCCACAGCCAAAGCAGCAGCAACAGCACCAGCCTCATCCCGGATCCGAAGTACTACAAAGGTTTCAAATATAATTGGAAACCATATAATGTAATTTACCAATATAAAAATTGTACATCTTGCTCCCCTCTCCTGAAAATTCTCAAGCACCAGAAAGGTTTGGCAAAAGGATTATTTTTTTTTTTTTAATTTAGAGAGTTAATAAAATATTAGATACAAGTAAGTGCCTGTTAAGTTGATCTTGTGTTGTCAACTGTGTTTTATAGCAAAGCTCAACATTTCTGGGGCTTCAGGCACTCAACATCCATATGGCAAAAATGTCTTCGTCGTGTCTTTAATGATTTCCATAAACTGTTGCTCAAATGAATTTTTGATCAGCCTCTAATTTTCTAATTCAATAATTACTTTTCATTTCTTTAATTATTAATGGTCCTGATTTACAGAAGCACAAACTTAAATCCCATTCATTCCAGTGGGACATGAGAGGTGAAGTTAAGCACAAAGCGATTTCCCAGATTCAGACCTTCAACTACAAACCTGGCTGTGACTAAGTTCTTTAAAATAAAAAATCAAATATCAAGTGAAGATTTCAATAATGCCATTAAATACTTCCAGGATCTTTAAAAGGAAAAATTGACCAGTGACTTAAAAACAAGTTCCTCTTGAAAAAAAAAAAACCAATGTATTTTTTGATGTTGATTTTTAAAGAAACATTGACAATGAAAAGTATCATGAAGAATCTGGAATTTCTCACAGAATGGAAAATCTGGTCTCATCCCTACTCTTTTACCATCCTGATCTGTTCTTCCTCGCTCTGTTGGGTAGGATTAAATGTATGATGAGAGCCTGGTGAGATTTCAGCCTCTGCACAGAGCTGCTGATCTTTTTTGATTATCAAAGCAAGGAGAAATGTCATGCTAAAGAAATGATTGGAGACTACTGATCGGATGATTTCACTTCCAGTGAGCCAGAGATCTGAACTCTCCATCAGTGGCACCAGCACTGCAAGATCACAGATCAGAGACGCTCCTGGGCTTCACTTGGCATGGGAGGAGATGGGGAGGGACAGGGATCCAGAGCCCAGCTCCACAAGGAATATTTTTAGCTCTGCTGATCAAATGGCCTGCAGAGGACAATGAGCAGCCAGAGCCTGGAGTAGTTTCCCACTCCCTTAAGCTCAGCTCAATCCTGTGGCACTTGAGCAGCAGCGTCACTCCCACTGCCATTCTTCCCAAGCCCATCCTGATTCCTGCAGCTCAGTGATGGCTTCATTACCAACAGACAGACATTACCCACTGAAAATCTGAGAGGAAGCAATTTTAAACAATTCCCTGCAGTTTCATTCCCCCAGTCAAAGCCCACTTTGCTCCCTTGTCCCTTAAACTCTTCAATTATCAGCACAAGAATTGTGCTCATTTCTAACTGGGGCTTCCCTAAGTCCAGGCCAGTTCCATACTGGAATATTTGCAGGTGGGTTTAACTGTTTCCACTCAGCATCTGGCAGAAAACTCTTTCTGCTGTGCTCTGAGCAACACCGAGAGGCACCCAGCCTGCAAAAGGGGTCCAGCTGCTGCCAGGATTGGTGGTACCATCCATTCACAAAACTTGCACGCGAGAATTTTATGTTAAAGATGTACAGATCTTGCTACATCAGAAAAATCCTGTTTCCAGCTGTCTCTGTGTCAGCGGGCAGGACAGGAGGCCATCCTGTCCATCAATCCCTCTCCAGGCCAGCCAGGCTGCCACTGAGCTCCAGCACACACAGCCTTCCTGTCCCTCAGTCTGACTGGGTTTGCTCTACAGCACTTAGGATTTATTTATTTTAAGACAGGGATAGACCTTTCTCTTCTGGTTCAAATGCATATTTCCTCAGAGAGAACACATGGATGCTCTCCTGAACCTTGCAGCCCACATGGAGAGCAAGAGCAGAAAATGAGATGAAAGTATAAGGCAAAAGTCACTTCAGTCTGACCCCTCAGTAAGAAAACACCACAGATTAAATGGCTGGAAAAGCAGCAGCATCCAGCAGGGCAGGTTAACTCCACCATGGGTGACTCTTACAGCTGTCTGGGGCTCGGGCTCTGTATGTTATTCCAGCCTGACCCTTCAGCCTTTTCCTGTTTCAAGTCACAGCAGAAAATGGTTTAGAGGTTTAGTCAAAACAGAAAGCAAGATGGATAAAATCCATCCTGGGGAGTTCACCCAGGAAGTGTTTTTAGCTGGTGCCTTAGGTCGCTTTATCTACACTTATATTTGTTTACCAAAGCGATTCCACGACTTCTGGTGTGTTATTCTAACTTGAAGGAAATTATAAATCTTTAAAACTTAAAGGGAGCTTGCACTAAGGCAACATAAAAGTACTTTATTTCTGAATGAAACACTAAAACTTCAGCACTCCACCTGGAATCACAGCTCACGGACATGAGGGAGGAACAAGCACAAGATGGAGGGAAAATACAAATGGACAGAGCACAAGGCAGAGGTGAAAAGCTGGAATATGTGGTGAACTCTTATTAGCCTTATTCCACAGCATAAATTAATCTCTCAGCATGAATTATCAGTTTATTATCAATTAATTGCAGTCACTAGAAAAAAAAGATATTTTAATGGAAACCACTGCAGTTTTTCTCCCCTGTAAATTAGACTTCCTTGTGCTGCTGGATTCCAATTACAGATAGGAGCCCCCAAAGCACACATGGGGACACAGGGCTGGGTCTGAGGGACAGCAGTGTCTGTCCTCACAGTTTGGGAAATCACCCCCCAGGTGTGTGTGGTTCTCTGGGGTGAAGGGGACACCAGCCATGAGCTCCAGCGGTTCCTGTGTCCCTCGGAGGAACAGCTTTGCCAGGAGTAGATAAACACTGGCCGCAGGCTTTGGGGGTGAGTGGTTTTGTACAGGTACAGTGGAGTAAGAGCCCAGCAAGACAACCCAACACAAACAGAGTGCCTGAAACCTAAGAGCCATTTTTCCTCCCAGAACCAGCCCATTTCGGAATGGCAGCCTGACAGACCTTGAACTCGACCCAGGATTTACAGCCCTTGACATGTGAGTGACATCCCTGCTCTCCTGACACGCTGTAATTTAAACACTTCCATATCCATCATCTCTTTAGCAAAATTCCACCATGGAGCAGCGGGTCAGGGGTGAGGGGAGGGTGGGCACAGCATGGGGGGCTGCTTTTCTGCACTTCAGAAAATTACAGTCATGACATGAGAGCTTGGAGCCACAAACAAAACCCTTTAGAGCAACAGAGCAGAGCTCAGGGAGCTGAAATTCCACCACCCTCCATGCAGCAGAGCAGTGAGGGGGTGTATGTACAGCTACAAATGACTGCATGGACCTTGCAGGCATTAAACACAACTCCCTCCTTACCCCGCAGCCCAAATGTGCCACAAACTGCTCTGCACACAACCACAGGGGAAAGTTCCACCAAAGCCAGCAGCCACGGCTGGCCTTGAGAGCAAAACAAACAAAAACCCTTTAAAATTACTTGCCTGAGGTTGTTCAAACAAAAGAAAAAAAATCAAAGAAACCCAAGATGGTTTGGGCTGGGAGGACCCTTAAAGCTCATCAATGCCCCCTCTGCCATGGCAGGGACACCTCCCACTGTCCCAGGCTGCTCCAAGCCCTGCCCAGCCTGGCCTTGGGCACTGCCAGGGATCCAGGGGCAGCCACAGCTGCTCTGGGCACCCTGTGCCAGGGCCTGCCCACCCTCACAGGGAACAATTCCTGCCCAATATCCCATCCATCCCTGCCCTCCAGCAGTGGGAAGCCATTCACCCTTTTTCCTTTTTCTAAAAACTTCCTAAATTCCTTGCCTGAGGTCACCTACAGCATCAGCAGCTTTGGCAGACAGAGATCTCAATTTCCTTAAATCTCATTTCTGAGGCAGACTATGGCAGCAAACAGCTGACTTGTGTATAAGTATATATATATATATGTACATGTGTGTGTATATTTATATATATGTGTATGGGTGTGTGAGTGTATATTTATATATATATATATATTTGATCAGAGCACAGAAGCATGTTTTTGTAAACACAAACTACCAGAGAGAAAAGAGGTTTTTTGTAGGTCCAAACCCAAAAACCTGTTTGGACACCCCCCATGACCCCGTTAGGGCTGCTATGCCACAGGCCAGATATCCATCACACCATTTACAAACAGCAGGCTCTCAGGAGCACAGAAATAACAAAACCCTGCTGTATCTGCCACTGCTCCCTTCCAGCCCCATTCATCCTGACACCCCAGGATGAAACAACACTACCAGTGGTTGGAAAATATCACTAACAGGGTAAGAAATGCCTCTGGGCAAGGTTACAGATAAAAACCATGAGTATTTCCAGGGAAAAGATCTGTGAGCAGGGGGGTTAGAGATGCAGCTGATCAAGCCTCAAGGACAGAGGCTGGAAAGGTGAAACGTTATTCTGAAAGCACAAGAAACAGAAGCAGTTATGGCGAGGTTTTGTGAACAAATCTGGAGTCAAAATGGAAAGTCAGCTGCTTTTCTGGCAGCTGCAGCCATCACTTTCACGAAGCAAGAGTGGAAAGTGGTGCCAAGACCCAGAAGATGAAATAATTAAGACAGACCATCTTCAACATCTAATATCCCTGATGGGGGCTTTTCAAAACCTAAACCACAACATTTGAAATAAAGGCACAGTTTTTAACCCACAGATGAGTTAAAAATGCACCATTTAGAAAACAGAAAATCCTGATCTGTCAAAACCTGAGCCCTTGGTGGTAAACCTGCTCTATGGTCTTGGAAAATACAGTTTGTGTTTATTTCTGATGTCTCCATCTCCCAGACTGTGGCACATCCTCAGAGTGACACTGAACACCTGCTCTGTGCATTTTAACAAACTTGGGGTTCAAACCTGCTCTGTAACTCTGGGAAAGCCCCCACAATTTAAGGAAAAGCTCAAATTGGGTTTTCCCTGAGAATTCTGTGATTGACTCCTCTAAACAAAACTTATTTGTAACGTGACACAGGGTCGGGCAAAGCACCTCTATTTACTGAGTGCAACAGTGGCACTCTCAGCCCTCTTATTACCCAGACAGCTCCATTACAAATTATCTTCAGAGTATCAGTTTAATAATCCATGTGCACTCAGTGCAACTGGTAGGAAAGAACTTCAGAAACTGTTGTGATTGTGTGTTTTGCCACCTGGCTCTGTGCCAGTATATATTTGCTACAAACAGGGAAGATGATGCATCTTTGATTTACCACTGAAGTATCTTTAGGACAAGATGCCCTAAGGAGGGTTAGGTTGGATATTAAGTTGAATTTTTTAATGGAAAAGGTTGTCAAGCCCTGGCAGAGGCTGCCCAGAGCAGTGGTGGGTGGAGTCACAGTCCCTGGAAGAGCTAAAAAAACTGTGTTGATGTGGCACTTGGGGACAAGGATTGGTGGTGGCCTGGCAGTGCTGTGGCAAAGGATAAACTCCATGATTTTGGAGGTTTTTTCCACCCTAAATGACCCATAAGTCAATGATTCTGCCTTTACACACACACTGTTTATTTTGATTTGGTTTCCGTGCCTTGACAGAGTCTTTTTGAACTCATCCTTTCCAGACCTGACTGCTCTGCATTTTATGTGCAATGAATTTGTTATTTGGAAGTGCAGATGCTGTTCCAAGGTCTGTGAATTTCATCTACCCTGAACATCCCAACTGCTTACCTGGGCTGTCTGCTGCTGCTTCCTCAGCATCCTACAGCCAGCATCCCCTGGTGACCACAGCAGCTCTGTAGCCTTGCAGAGGATGGGACTGGATGAAACAGTTTTAGATGACTTGTCCCAACAGCCTGTCACCTCCCCAGGTAAACAGGTATTGAAAATGGCAAACCTCCCCATAAGGAACAAACATCAAGGCAGGAAAGAATATCCACCACAGTCCTCCTCCCATTCTGAATTTGAACCAAGCCCTGCTCTTGGAAAAGTTGTAAAACAAGTGAATTGTAGGCAAAGGGCCCCTCTGCAAAGCATCTGCAGCGCTCAGTTGTGGGGACGACTTGGTGTCTCCTGAGAACAGCCCAAGTGCCCCCTTCAATTTGTGGCCAGGCCCAGCCTTGTCTCCAAAGCAGCACACGAGGGTCAGGAGCCCTGCCAAGACCCATCACAGCCCCCATGGCTTTCTGCAGGGCCCTCAGTGCCAGAGCCCAGAGCACAGTCTGGGCACAAGCACACATCTCTAATTCTGGGCTTGTTTTCTGCCTGAAGGCAAAGGACAGGCCATTAACAAATGGCCATGGAATTGTGAGAGCCTCTGCTGCTCACAAAAACCATTTCAGGACAGCACTTTGATGTGATGCTGCACTTTATCCTGACAAAGGACCTTCCCTGTCACTCATCATCCCTCCACAGACCAGGGCCTGGCCCTTCCCTTCAGCTGGGGGGTTTCCACCACGGAAAACCATCTGAAATTGTTCTGAATCCCTCACATTCTCTTTGACCAAGAACGTCCCAGCAGCTCAGCCTCATGGAGGCCTGATGAAGTGGGAGGCTCTTGTCTTGAGGAGGTTATTCCCAGATACTGTCTTTCCCCAGCAAAACCTACCCTCAAATAAATTCCTGAGCATTTGAGCACAGAAAGCCTCTGTCCCTGGCATACTGAGGGGACAGCTTGAATTGCACCTACACCTGTGCACACTGTGAAGTGCACCTGCACCTACCTGCTGAAAAAATGTGCTTTAGCACCAACAGCTCCACAACTTTTTATTTCTGCAATGTTATAAATCTATTATAAATTAATTATTCCATTCAAAATCCACACACAGCTACAACCCTAGTTTTGCATCTCATGCATCCAGAGTTAAGAAAACAAAGAGCTGATCCCATTTCCGTCACAATACACGTTTAAATAATTAGAAAGAGAAAAAAAATCTGAAGAGAGCCATGAACAGAGCAATTAAAGAGCAAAGTTCAAGGATGACTAATTTTCCATGTCTCGTGAGCAGTAGATGGATCTCCACAGCAGAGCAGTGAATCTGCCCTGGCTGGGGCTGAAGGATCAGCCCCAGCAGCAGGGAAGGGAACCCCAGAGCCCCAGGACACAGGGGTGCAGCTGGGACAGGGCAGCGTGCCCCTGGAGGGACAGCAATCCCTTCTGCCCCAAAAATGGCACTGCCACGGTGACATGTCCAAACAGGACAAGGGGAAACGGCCTCAAGCTGTGCCAGGGGAGGTCCAGGTCAGACACCAGGAGGAATTTCTTCCTGGAAAAGGTGGAAGGGGCTGCCCAGAGAGGTTCCTGGATGTGGCACTCAGTGCTCTGGGCTGGAGACAAGGTGGGCATCAGTCACAGGGTGGACTCCATGGTCTGGGAGGGCTTGTCCAACCTCAAGGACTCCATGAATCTGTGTGAGAATTAAAGGATCACAGGCCAAAAGCCCAGGCTGAGCAAAGGGGTATGGTGAATCTGCTCTCAGAACAGGACACAGCAGACCCCAGTGTTAATCCTACTGGATGGGAGTGCTGCCCTACCCTATCCTGCAGAAAAACCCTGAACACCAGCCAGTCAAACCCTTGTCCTTAACAACTACTATCCCAATTACTAAGAAATTTATCCTTTAGTGTTACCATCCGAGCTACAGGGTAATGGATTTTAAGTAAGCAGTTCAGATGTAATTCAGCTCCTATAGATGGCAGTTTACTTCCCCAAAACCTGGAACAGAGCCAGGTGTTTCAAAGCCCCTCCACCTTGGCTTTGGGATCTCCTGAGGTCTGAGCACAGCCCAGCAGCACCCTGCAGGCTGCCTGCCAGCTTCAGGCATTCTTGATTAATTCTCATTCCCACTGTCACTTCATTTTTATTTACTGCTGCTGGGAGCAGGAGGCACACAGTGTGTGACCTCAGATCCACCAGAGCACAGCACGTGGAGTGATGGATTAGCAGGGTGGAAATAAGGAATTCTGCTACTTTTTTTTTGCCTAATGTGAAACAGCCCTCAACACCCAAGAAAAGCTTAGGACAGAGGTTTCAACATGTGTGAACATCTGGAAGGATGGGGTAGAAATATCCAAGCCAGAAAGGCCTGTGGGCAGGTTTTGAAAAGGTTTTGTGGATATACAAAATACCCAGGATTTGTTGCCCAGAGAAGCTGTGCTGCCCCATCCCAGGATGGGGCTTGGAACAACCTGGTCTAGTGGAAGGTGTCCCTGCCCATGGCAGGGGCTGGAACGGGATGGGCTTTACGTTCTTTTCCAAATCAAACATTCCATGATTCCACCTCCAAACACCTGCACATGTGAGACACCAAACTCGTGGGCAATCTGTCAGTGGAAGTTTCATTTCCCCAGCCATCTTCAGGCAAGTGGTGCCAAGAGGCAGAAAAGAAGAACAAAAAACAAGGCAGGGGAAAGGTTATGATGGTGACCAGAATTTAATGCATCTGAAAGCAGAGCAGCTTTTCTGAGCCCTGACCAAGGGGTGAGGACACACAGGTAGGGATAGGAAGCTGCACCATGGGAAAATTTACTGTCTAAGAAAAGCATCCATTAACTGCTTCTGTTTTGTTTAGTAAAATCCTAAATCAAGGCAGAAAATCCTTTATAAACATGGAGAAGGACCTTAACACACATTCTGAAAACAGATTTTGCACTGGCTAGAATCCACCCGGGTGCTCCACATAGATATACCCCTTTAAAAAAGACACGAAAGCTTTCCCCTCTCTGTAAGTCTATTTGTATATAAAGCACACAGAAGAATATCTGTGAGCTGGAATCAGTCCTTCAGTCACCTGTTTAAAGAGCTTTTCACAGGAGCAAAGTAGCACTTATTCAGTTCCTGTTCTCCAGGTGTTTGAGTTTCAATCAGAAACTATTAATAAAGAAGACAAGGAACCCAACCACATTTTGAATGTTTGACTCAAAAATCCTCCTGCAAGCAATCTGTGGTTCCAGGCTGGACTATCCCAGGCAGCCAGAACCAGCAAACCACACTTGAGCTATTGCTCCTCTGACTCAGACATCGTCCCTGTGGGAAGGATCTTGCACCCTCCCCTCCCCAGAAACCACCCTGGGAGGGGGAGTCCTGCCTGCCCTTCCTCCTTGGAGCCTGCCTTTCCTGGCCTCCCTCTGTGCCGTCCAACACTCCTTCCTGCACAGGGAATGTGGGATGGGGATGCCTTCAGAGCTTGGCAATCCTGCTCTCCAAGCAGAAGATGCCCAGCTCGAACCTCCTGCAGGGTGAGCTGCGACAAGTGCCTGAGGTTTGGGGCAGTGTCCTCCTCTGGTGCAAAAGGGATCTGACTCCATCCACCAGAGCAAACAGCCCCTGCTGGAAGGAAGAACAGGAACAGGGCACAGCACCAGGCATCCTGTGCCACAGGAATGCCTCAGCTCCTGCCAGCCTGAAAATGGGAGCAGGAAAATGGAGAAAACCCTGCTTGGACCACGAGAATTCCTGCTCTGGGAACAGCCTTGGAAATGTGCTCCAGTGCTGGAGCAGAAAAAGGCTTCCTTTGCTGGCATTATCCCCAGAAAGCAGGAACAGGAAAGGTGCTGTGGCTGGGCTGGCATCACAGCAGTCAGCCTCGTTTAATCCCTGAGACCGTGTCAGCCCTGGCTCGTGCTCGTGCAGTCTGACATCCCTGCTGAGCAGT
Organism: Onychostruthus taczanowskii; assembly: GCF_017590055.1. Taxonomy (NCBI): domain Eukaryota; kingdom Metazoa; phylum Chordata; class Aves; order Passeriformes; family Passeridae; genus Onychostruthus; species Onychostruthus taczanowskii. Next base: position 6,723,723 of record NW_024501792.1, read on the forward strand.
GCCTGTCACTCCTGTCCCAGCCATCCACCTGTGAGCATGGACATGAGCAGCCAAAGCCTCAGGAAAGGCTGGAGGTTCCAGCCTCCCTCAACGTGAACATCTCCACAGACAGTCCTTGTTCTCTCCCTGCCACTCCAAATGTCAGCAAAAATGACGCCTGTGGTGTTCAAACACCACAAATTTCACATTGTAAACAGCATTTACAAGTTTCATTTTTCAGAACAAAAGCTGAGACTAGGCATTCTTCTGTTGTAATATTTAAGTAAGTACACAGGGAGTTGCTGCAATGTCACACAAACAAACCCCAAAACATCCAAAAGGCACATTTCCAGCCTTCCTTACAAGGACTGGATCAGCCCATTCCAGCCCTTTTGCAGGCTCTGAATTGTGCTGAATTACTCTCCACAGACAAAGTAACCCCTTTTAAACATGGTTCAGACCGTATAAATTCTTTGTTTATCCCTGTGGAAACTTCCAGGGATTGCAAACACTGTCCAAGGACTTTCACAGAAGCAGGAACAGCACAAATTCCTCAGGGGACTCAGCCATCCCCTGTGCTCCTCCAGGATCCACAGGGATTACCAATTACTGTCTCCAGGTTCAGAGGGGTCACAGGTACAGTCCTCACACCACACTTCCAGGACTTGACCCTTTTATTTTAATAATATCACTCTTTTCACAGAACTCCTGAAATCTATCTTCTAGAAATGCAAGTTCAGTGCAATCTTATTTGGGAAAAAAAAAAAAGGAAAATCCATCTGAATTGCTGAAAAAAAAACCCAAACCAAACCTTCCCCTCATTCCCCTCATTGTCTCTTCCCAATAGGATTTAATTCCCTCCCTTTGTCATTTCCTAGTTTTCATGTTTAAATTTCTCCAAAGAAATCAAAAGAAGAATCCTATCTCTCCTGTTTTCTGAAACAGCTCTCTATATATTCTCACTTCTTCTTAAGAGCTAATAAACTGGATTAATTTTTTTAGGTTTTTAAGTAGAAGAAAAGCTGAGCAGAGACTTAACCCCTCCTCTGAACCTTGCACAAAGCCTGGATTTCACAACCTGACTTGCAGCACAAATACACCTCCCAAAGAATGCTTTTTCAAACTTTATCTGGGAAGGTTTTGCAAAACAGGCATCAAGCACTAATTCTCTTTACACTGCTAAAATGATACTTACAGCTGGGAAGGAGTGGGATAGAATTCCCTCAGTGTAAGTAGCTGTGTCCTGCCAAACCCAGCTAAGGCTGAGCTGGATGTCTGAAATATCTGCTGCTCCAAAGCTTTGCTCTGCTGCTTGCTCCAGAGGGAATGGCACAGTAAATGCCATCTGATGGGCCACAGCACAGGGGGGTCTGCACAGCCCAGACTGACCCCAAACCCAGGGCTTAACTGATTTCTCTAAGTCTGGCATCAAAAGTTGCCAGGATGGCAACACCCTCACTCTTTGCTATCTGCTTCTGCAACAAATCACAGCAATTTAGAGCTTTTACATTCATGGGATCCAGCCTCCCTAGCAGAATGCCTGTGTCCATCTGAGCAATCCAGGACATAGCTCAGGCTGCTGCACTGCCCAAACACCAGTGCTGGAAGCACATCCAAAGGGTGAGGAAAGCCTAATTTGGTTGTCAGGCTTTTTTCCTCCCCCCTTCAGTATTTTTGGCCTGATCCAGATGCACCCTGCCAAAATCTGTCCCCATTGCACCATCACTCCATGAGCTATTTCACACCTCCCGTTCCATTCTCCTGTGGAGCCAACCCCACGCAGACACTGCTGGTGTCCAACGTGTGATGGAATGGAATCTGTCCCTGGGCACGGGAGAGGCCAGGGGGTGCCAGGGGTGAAGGATCTCCACGGCAGAAATGATGCTCAGCTGTGCAGTTCCTCCCATACCTTCCTGGTCATTGGATCCAAATGTCACAAATGTCTCAGCTTTCTATGGATCTGAGAGACAGGGACATGCAGTAATGTGGGAGAGGGGATCACAGCCTTGGGGAAGGGAGAAGCTTCAGCTAGCCAGGGGGAGTACTTTATAACAGAAGAAAAATAGGAAAAAAAAAGAGAAAAAAGGAGGAAAAAAGACAGGAAATGTAAGGAAAAAATAGAAAAGGGAAATAGGGGGAAAAGGCAAAGAAGAAGAGATGAAAGAGGAAAAGGGGGAAAAGAGGAAAGAGAAAAAGGTGAAAGAAAAAAGTGAATGAGGAAAAAGGGAAAGGGGGAAAGAAGAAAAGGAAAAAGAGGAAAAGGGGGAAAAGGGGAATATAAAAAGGACAGAGAAAAGGGAGGGGGGAAAGGGAGAGGAGGAAAGGGAAAGAAAAGAAAGTGAATAAAAATAAAATGAAAAAAGGGAACAAAGGAAGAAAGGGAGACAAAGGTGGCTGGTTCTACACCAATCCTTTAACAAAGGAGACCAAATCCCAGGGTTTCCATTTGAGTTCAGTTGGGGAAGAGGAAGGGGAAAGGGAAAGGGAAAGGGAAAGGGAAAGGGAAAGGGAAAGGAATTTCTCAGGAGCTGGGCCTGGTGCACAATGGCTACAAAGGAGCAACTCCCTTTGCCAAGGCTCAGAATTCCCCCGATTGTCCCCAGAGAGATGAAATCCACGCCTGTACCCTCAGACACATCCCAGCAAAGCAATGGAGAGTGGGAGCAAGGCACCAGAGGAGCAGGATCAGGCCTCACCTCCACTGTTCCCCATTCCAGCTCTCTGCTGCTCCTGGGCCTCCCTCCTGCATGGGGTACTCTGCAGGGTTTGGGACACAATTTATACCTGAGGCCACGCTGTGCATCTCTGGAGGGGTCAGTCAGGTGGGGAAGGATCAGAAGTGATGTGCTCTGGAGCTAGTGAAAAGCTGCCATGTTCTCCAAGCTCACCAGCAACAGCCAGGGAATAATCTAGGGCTCATCCCTTCACTGAGCACTGCAAATGCACCCCAAATGTGAGGGCTCAAAACACACTGAAATTCCAATTTCCTACAGTCCCCTCAAGTCCCTTTGCCAGGCACTGCCCTGCCCGTGGCTGGGACAGATGTGTGCCACCCCCAGGGTTTGCTGTGTTGCCTGTCTGCCTGGGCTGCTTGGCTGGGAAGTGCTGCTTTTGTGCCAGACTGGCTCCAGGGGGTTACAACAGTCCCAAAAAATGCCAAAACACTAGCAAATCTGAGAGATGTCCACTTGGAGCCTCTCTTCTCTTACCCAAGAGCACATTCATAAACATGTACAGGAACATGCCAAAGCTGCCCACAGAGAGGAATTCCTGCTGGAATTAGCAGTGCTGGAGCTCAGCTTGGCCAGGCTCCATCTCCAGAACAGGGCAAGAGGCTCTGCTCCTCGAGATGTGGGACACTCTGCTCCTCAGGACGCTCTGTTCCACAGCTCTCACAACACCCCACTCCGAGCACAGAGCTGAGGCAGCAGAGCAGGGACCCTGCAAATTCACCACCTGCCAGTGTGTACTCACTGGTAACATGGATGCTCGGGGGGGCTGAGGTGAATCATGGAAAGAGCTGCTGTCCTGAACCCAGGAAAACAAGCCAACACAGGCAGTAACTCCTCACTGAACCTGCCAGCACCCTGCATCTCCCACAAAGGCTGACTCACTGAGCATATTAAATTAGGTAGCATTTTACAAAGTCTCACAGATCAGCAGATGAAGAATTCGTGGGACAGAGCAGCAGATTCCTCTTCCCAAAGCATCCTGAGATGAGAATTCCATACCAGGTGTCTGGGAGCAGATCAAGACTCCTGGCAGCACACTGGTAACAAATCTGGCTGGATTCTCCCTGGTGGGGTCATTGGTGTGTCCAGGTGCCCGTGCTCCCCGCAAAGTGCCCTCAGCCTGGGCACACCCACTCCTGTCTCTGGGCTCATCCCTGGCCACCAGTGAGGATTATTTGCTTCACACTCTCCCTTTTCTCCCCTCAATCCTTCCCCTCTCCTAAAATGTGCTGGTGGCAGCACCACAGGCAGCACCCCTGGGGGACCGAGCCAGGGAAGAGGTGGAAAACCCCAGACACAGCACAGGGAAGAGTCACATCCCAACATTCTGGAGCTGTGTGGGAAAGAGGATGAAAGCCAGGCTGGGGAGAGAAAACAGGGCGTTTACCTGACAGGAGATCTGCACCAGGTACACCAGCTCCTTGGACTCACAGCCATTCCTCGTCACTTCGTTCTGCTCCTCCGGGAGCGAGAGCTGCAGAGGGGGAAGGAGAGAAGAGAGAGGAGGATCAGCCAGGGAACAAACCAGGCCCAGAGCAGCACAAGGAGCTCAGCATCCACACAGCTGGCTCCCAGACATGCTGAGTCCCAGGGAATCAGGGAATCAGGGAAGGGCTTGTCTGGCTGGAGCTGCCACAGGGGAGACACTCAGCACACACAGACCCTGCAATGCCACCGGATTCTGGAAGCTCACCTGACAGGTTAAAAATAAAAATACGGTTCAAAAATAAAACAGTTACGGGGAGGCAAATGGTTTGAGGCAGGAATTAAACCCTCCAGCTTAGAAGTCTGCAAAATTAATTGTTCACTGAAAATATCTCTATAAATATTCATGGATAGTGAATATAGAACAGAGCTTCTCCATAACCCCTCCCCACATTTTTAAAGTTTTTTGTATTTTATACATTCAGGCAGACATTAGATAATAAAACATATCTTCCAATTTCAGTGCTGTCAAGCAATTCACCCCAGCAGTTTTATAGTACCATTCATCACACCCAGAGTCATTAACTGCATCATCAGGATGTGTTGTGTGAGAGCAGCGAGGAGACATTCCTGCATATGGACCAAGCCTGGAGCATCCCACTCCTGGCCCTGTTATCCCACTAAAACAGCTTATGTTTAATGATCTTCTCTGAGAGCAGAAATTACACATAATCCTAAGTAAGTTAAGACTGTTTGCAAAGCAAATAAATAAAGGAAATGTGTACATAAAACTTAAAAGGCTGTAAAAAAAAATCCCAATTAGCCAAGAGTAAAAAATTCCTGAAACAAATGAAAGCAAAAGTGAAAAAAAAGCTGAGGAGAAGAATGCAAAGTTGCTGTATTTAATGAATGTAGGCAAGTAAAAATCAGAAGTGGGTAGTGAGAAACACCTCATGAAAGAGGAACAAGGAAGGCAAAGTTCTCTCCATACAAATGACCATGACACCTGCAATTTATTTAACTTTGTTCTGCCAGAATCTCCCTTCTCTCTGTAGGGAAGTCCCACCACACATGGATTGAAGCCCTCTCCCTCCACCAACCCAGCTCCTGGAATTTTAATTTCTTTTCTGATGGCTATACATAGGTAAGATACAACTTTCCTGCTTCAAAGGTCTTAAGATTTGTACAATTTATTACCAGCGTAGGCTGCTGCCGTTAATGTGATTAAACAGAACCATTGCTTCTGTATTGCACCTTCCCTCCACCTGTACTATCATTCTCTGCTATCAAATGTCACATCTGAAGTGCTACTGAGTTTTGAAACTACAGCCAAAGGAAACCCACAGCATGCAGTAAAGGAAGGTTCACACACACTGTAGATATTTGCCATGTTTGCCAGGTATGCGGAGCCACAAAGATGATCCAAAGGCTGGAGCAGCCCTTCTGTAAGGAAAGGCTGAGAGAACTGAAAATGTTCACCTGGAGAAGAGAAGGATCCACCAGGGAGAGCTCAGAGCCCTTGCAGGGCCTGGAGGGGCTCCAGGAGAGCTGGAGAGGGACTGGGGACAAGGGATGGAGGGACAGGACACAGGGAATGGCTTCCACTGCCAGAGGACAGGGCTGGATGGGATACTGGGAAGAAATTCTTCCCTGGGAGGGTGGGCAGGCCCTGGCACAGGATGCCCAGAGCAGCTGTGGCTGCCCCTGGATCCCTGGCAGTGTCCAAGGCCAGGGTGGACATCGGGGCTTGGAGCAGCCTGGGGCAGGGGAAGGTGAGATGGGCTTTAATGGCTCTTCCAACCCAAACCAATTCGGAGATTCTATGAATCACATGTGGGTTTCCTACTCCTGGAGAAAGTTTTCCATCCTCTAATCTCCCCTGTGCTCTTGAGGGCACATGGACCCCCCAGTCCCAAAGGAATTTCAGGTGTCCCTTCACTGAGTGTATCAGTAGCAAAGCTCATCACCACAGATCCTGAAAAAAACAACAGCCAGGTAACAAAATCACCAAGAGGCAATTGCAGAGCTCCCTGAAAGGACTTCAGGGCCCGAGTGTGCAGCAGAACGTGGGGAAGAGAAAGGCACAGGGTGAATTCATCCCCCTCCCACACTGACAGCAGGCTGGGCTCCAGCCACCCAGGGCTCTGCACAGAGCTCAGGAGCAGCAGTGATCAGCTGGAGGTGTGAGCAGGGCACTGAGGTACAGCACTCTTCCTTCCCGAGGCACTGCTGCCTGGGGACCATGCTCAGGATCACATTCAGGGGGTTCACACCCTCCCAGCCAGCCCCTTTTCAGTCCCTGTCCACACAAAGTCACTGTGGGGACATTCCAGCCCACTGATGGCCATGGTCCATGCACCTGTCCCCGATTTCAGAATTGTAAAAGCCAGCTGAACACTGCTCCTCTCCCACAAGCAGCCTCACGCTGAGACAGAGACAGAAATTGTTTACACAGGAAAATCTGTGGGGTTTATCCTGCAGTCCAGCTGTCCTCACAGCAAAATGCCCCCAAAGATGAATATTCACTCATGTTCCCTGTCCCCACGTGGCTCAGTTTTTATTTTGCTTTGGCAATAGACATGCACCAAAGCTCTCCCAAAAATCATGGATGTCCTGATGTTTAAAAGCCTTTCCTGCTGCTGCATTCCTTGTAAACAGAACATCCTGGAAAGCACAGTTGCCCCCAGGCTTGATTTGAAATCCAAGCACAAAGCAGAGGCCTCTCCTGACCTTACTGGACTCTGAACATGACTCACGGGCAGAATCTGCTTGGCTCCAAAGTGGGACATTGATTTTTGTGTTCTTAAAGAACAGAGCAGCCAGCAGGGCCTGGTGGATATCCCTGCAACTGTGCCAGTGTGTTTTCCTGAGGTAAATAATCTGTAAATAGCATTTATTGCAACTGACCACAGTTAAACAGCATATATTTTATAATATATAATCTGCAATGTTCCTTCTTCACATTGAAATTGGCTGTCAAACCTCCCGAGCCTGATGAACAATTATGAGGCATTAGATCCCATTAGGTTAATTTATTGTTGGAATGTATATGCTTAGCTAGGGTGAGTGGATATGACAAATTTCATTAATGGCCTTCAGAGTATCCTAAACTTTTCATTGGTAGCATTTCATGATACACAAAGAAAGCCTTAAAAACAGTCACACCACACTTCATGTGTATGGATAATGCAGAATCTTGGAAACATGACAGAATTAGGGAATCCCAGAATGCTTTGGATTGGAAGGGACCTTAAAGCTCATCTGGTTTCTCGGGCAGTGACTCCTTCCACAGTCCCAGGCTGCTCCATCCTGGCCTTGGGCACTTCCAGGGACAGGGCAGCCACAGCTCCTCGGGGCAGCCATGCCAAGGCATTGCTCAAATTTGTCTTTACATGGCTGGGGACAAGTCTCAGAGCCTCCACCCTGCACACACCCACTGAGAACTGATGATGAATTCAACACAGATAATTTTTCCTCTACCAGCCAACTAGCACCAAAAGTTTTGGGCTCTTTTTGCCCAAAAGAGCAGTGCTTGCTGGCCAAGACTTTGCTGATCACAGCTACAAGGAGCTTAAACTTAAAAATGCTTCTCGTTCATGTCTGAGATAGAGGCTCATCTCTGGCAAGCTGGGTGATAAGGGGACTGATTACAGGGCTCTCCTGCAGAGCAAAATTTATTGGTCATTCCTCTTGTACAGAAGAACAGTGACAAAGCAGGAGGCTGAGTTATGATATGGCATATTCAGAATTAAAAATAATTAAAAGATAACTCTTGAAATCTGTGCAATCATTTTTTTACTTCCAACCACTGCAGAGTTTTGTGTGCTCCTCTTACAAATATCAAAAGCTGTGAAAAATCATCTCAGGAAAAGCACTACCACCAATCTGTTGAGAGGACAGGGATTGTTGGCTACTAACAGTGAGCCAAATCCTGACCAGGTAAGACCTGGTGCCCCTGAGCCCCAGATTTCAAAGGAAGCTCATTCAGCCAGCTTTAACTTTCACCTCCTTGTTTCCTGAGTGTTGTCAACCCCATCATGCAGCTCTCCTGGTGAAAGGCTGATTTGTGAGAAGCCTGGGAAGCGTAGGTTTGATTTGTCTGTGGAACTTACTTCAACTTCTGCTTCATAAAGCCATGAACACACTGATTGCACTCATGCACATCACAGCAAGTGAGTAACACAGGGCTGTGGCAGAGAGCTCACAATAAAATAAAAACATGTAAGAAAAAGAAAACAAAACATAAGAGGAAAGAATAAAGCCTGAACAAATCCCCCTCCCCAACAGAATCAGCGTTAAGATTATACTTTAATGGGGGAGGCATTCAGTAATTAGATGACAATTAATTAATGAGAACTGTAAGTTAGAAAACTAATCTCGTTTCCAAATAGAAGGAGCAGATCATCCTTCCCAAACTCCAAACCTGTCTGCGCAGGTAACGGTGTAAACTTTTATACTTTAATTAAATTAATCCAACTGACACCGCCTCTCATGTCAGATGAGTGTAGAGCTACACTGACCTGGGGCACAGCCAGGGAATAATACTCCAGAGAGCAGCAAAACCCTGTAAAATAACTCCTACAATTCTTGGAGCTGATTTCAGTCCCCCACACAGCACCTCCCAGGTTTCATCTAAATTCCTTGGATGATGATGCCCTGGTTGGGGAGGCAGCAGAAAGCCGACGCTTCAAAGGTGATGCTGTGTGTGCACACCAGGGCCTGGCTCCTGCAAGAGGCTTTAGAGACACTCTTAGTGCAGAGCTGAGACAGGATCAAGCCACAGGGACAAAACAGGAGCTTCTTCAGGAAAATATTGGGACAATCACAAATATCCATCACCATCTGAGCTGAGAGGCATTTCTGGCATCTCTCACAGAGGGTGACAGAAACCTGCCTGTCCTTGGTCCTGCCCTGAGGGTTTTTCATACATTTCATGGCCAGCCAAAGGAATTATGGAGAATGACGGAATTGTTGAGGTTGAAAAAGCCTAGGAGATCACAGAGTCCAACCATTCCTCCAGCACTGCCATGACCACCACTGATCCACGTCCACAAGTGTCACATCCACGTGGATTTGAAATCCCCCGGGGATGTGGACTCCACCACTGGCCCTGTGCAGCTGTGTCAGGGCTGGACAGCCCTTCCCAGGAAGAAATTTTCCCTGATATCCAATCTAAACCTCCCCTAGAACAACTTGAAGCCGTTCCCTCTCCTCCTGTCCCTGTTCCCTGGAGCACAGCCCGACCCCCCCAGCTGTCCCCTCCTGTCAGGAGTTGTGCAGAGCCACAGGGTCCCCCCGAGCCTCCTCTGCTCCAGGCTGAGACCCTTTCCAGCCCCTGGACAAAAAAGCACTGCTGCTCCCTACAGCTCTTTCTCTATGCTTCAAAATAATAATTACTTAATATTAATTATTGCTATTTACAACAGTATTATTCACTTAATAGACATAATTATATTGTGGTACGTATATAAATATATGCATATCAATATGAGTGCATTACTTGTATAATAAATATTATTGTATTCATATAATGAACTAGGCCTATAATATAAAATACAATAAATGTATAACTGCACTTACACACTGAATATAGTTTAGTTATTATAAGGTAAAGTACAAGCAAGTTGAGCTGCATCCCCCGTTGTGATCCAGCACAACGAAGTGGCAGCACCTGGCCCAGTGATCCAGGTGGGACGAGGAGCTCACATCTGCAGGAGTCTCCAGGAGACAAGGGATGACAGGAATGCTGACCAAGGCTTTAGCTAGGAGTTGGAAGGCAGTGGCAAGGCTGCTGCTTTTCCTGGCAGGGGTTGTGTCACCGTTCCAAGGACAGCTGATGATCTTGTCATGTTTTCCCAGGATGGAATTTCAGGTTAAATCCCTGGGGAAGGCAGCCAGACACAGGCAATGGGAATTGCTGCTGCTCACACTCGACCATGGCAAAAGCCCATTAATCCTCCAAAGCACTGTTACATCTGGTAACTTTTTTCTGACAGTATTAGGAATTACTTCTTTCCCCTTCCTAAACACTTTCATGTCTGTTAATTTCCGATGCTGGTGTAATTTAGCAAATCCAATAAGGGCAAAGCCCCAGGACCAGCGGCACCTTCATGGAATGTGTGCAGTGGGTGCAAGTCTGTCTAGTGGCCAAGGGCAAGGAGCAGGAGGCTCATTTCCCTGTGAAACATTAAAAAACAATAATTTTAAGACCCAAATATCCTTGGAACAAATCCTGAAGAAATTAAAAGCTGATTAAGCTCTGAGATACTGCCTCATTACAAGGAAAAGCTCTGACCACATCTCTCAGCTCTAGTCACCAACAGCCAGATCCTACACCAGTTCCTAAATTATCCTGCTGGTCCAAGCCCACTTCACCCTCATTAGCCAGGCCATTACTCACAACATCTTGTCTGGTAACGGGACATCTTCCAGGCCTGCCTTTTGATACATGTGAATATTTGATTTCATTCTGTCTGAAATTTTAGGATGGCAAAGCTTATCAAACAGGGAAACGTTTTCTACCTAACTCTGACAGCATAAATGTATTTATATGGCCTATTTTGCCTCACTCCAGCTTTATCTTGCTAAATGTACTAATTATCCTCCCACACACTTCCCATCTTCTCCTGCTTTCCCATCTCATCCTCAACTGTGGCTTCAGCGCAAAAAAAGAACATTCTTCACAGAGTGGTTTCTTTACCCAAGCATAAATATCCTAAAGTAATGATCAAAGTAAAGACAAGAAAGCCCTGTTTAAAGAGTATTTTTCTATCTGACTCTCCTTTTTTCTCCTGCTATTCTAAATCACCCCTCTGACACCTCCAACACAGTGCTCAAAAAGCAGCAGAAAAATACACAGAAAATCAAATAGGGCTTGATAAGAGAAAAAAGGAAAATGCGTCTCCTGTAATGGCATGCAATCACTACTCCAGGGTGTGAGTAAATCCCTTGCTGCACCTCATCTGAACCATGTGGAGTGTTGGACATTATCCCTTGATAGTCCATGGTGCACCAGGGTCCAGCCTGGCCACACTCAGCCACCATCAGCACAAGGGTGAGCAGGGATCCAAGCACAGCTCTCCCAGGACAGCTGGATTTCGAGCTTTAAGGACCCTTCCAAACCCAAGCATTCCGTGTCTCTCTGGTTCCCCTGCCTGTTTTGTACAGAGTGTGAGATACCATTGTGTGGAAGGGTTTGGATGCTGGAATTAAACGCCAAGGCACCTGTGCAGTAAAGAGCAAAAACACCTCCATGAAGAGATCTCTGTGGTGCCCAGTGACACATGAGGGAATGGCTGAAGCTGTGCCAGGGAGGTTTACACTGGAGATCAGGAAAGGTTCTCCCCCCAGAGGGTGCTGGCACTGCCCAGGCTGCCCAGGGAATGGGCACGGCCCCGAGGCTGCCAGAGCTCCAGGAGCCTTTGGGCAGCGCTGCCAGGGATGGACAGGGTGGGATTGCTGGGGGTCTGGGCAGGGACAGGGGCTGGACTGGGTGATCCTGTGGGTCCCTTCCAGCTCAGGAGATCCTGTGATCTGTCATACACTGTCTTCTCCCCACGGATTGAGCACAGTACAACAGAAAACATTCCTGGAACGTGTGAGGATACGAGGGATAGATGTGAAATTGACTGATGGAATCCCAGAATGGTTTGGCTTGGGAAAGATCTTAAAGCCCATCCCATTCCACCTCCTTCCACTGTCCCAGGTTGCTCCAAGCCCCAGTGTCCAGCCTGGCCTTGGACACTGCCAGGGATCCAGGGGCAGCCACAGCTGCTCTGGGCACCCTGTGCCAGGGCCTGCCCACCCTCACAGGGAATTCCTACCCATTATCCCATCCATCCCTGCCCTCTGGCAGTGGGAAGCCATTCCCTGTGTCCTGTCCCTCCACCCCTTGTCCCCAGTCCCTCTCCAGCTCTCCTGGAGCCCCTTCAGGCCCTGCCAGGGGCTCTGAGCTCTCCCTGGAGCCTTCTCCTCTCCAGGTGAGCACCCCCAGCTCTGCCAGCCTGGCTCCAGAGCAGAGGGGCTCCAGCCCTGGAGCATCTCCGTGGCCTCCTCTGGACTCTCTCCAGCAGCTCCAGGTTGTTCTTTCATGGGGAAACCCCAGAGCTGGACACAGTAAATCCCCTTCCCAACAGACACAATCCCCATCCAATCACAGGTGTACTCAGAGGTTGGGTTTTATGCAAGAACTCACACTGAGGCAATGTAAGAGCTTGTGGGATGTGTGTTTTGCCTGTAGTTACTTCCACAACTATTTAAAGCTTGCAAATCACACAAGACAATTTCTTCCAATGGCAGGATGATTATTCAGCAGTCAGCATCCCTTCATTTGAGCTTCACCTTCAAGACTAATAAATCCTAGCATGGTTTATAAATATGAACAGCTAGAGAAAAGGGCAGGTCCCAACTCCAGCAGGACCCTCAGGGTGCTTTACAGGCACTGGATGCAGCAATGGCTGCGTATGTGCCTTACAGGCACAAGAACACATCCTCTTTGGGCTATTTGGTTACTGTTGTTTTAATATAAGCATCCAATGATGTCATGCACAAGTGCTACACATCTTGGTGCTTCTGAGAGAGCTGAGAACAGCTGGGACACTCCTTGAAGTCCTTCAAAATCAAAACTCCTGCAGAGAATAACTCTAAATTCATAGAATCCCCGAATGCTGTGGGTTGGAAGGGACCATACAGCCCATCCCATTCCACCCCCTGCCATGGGCAGGGACACCTTCCACTATCCCAGCTTGCTCAGAGTTCTATCCAGCCTGGCCTTGCACACTTCCAGGGATGTGGCATGCACAGAGGGAATGTATGGACACTGAGAAGAGCCTGCTGGACTCCCATGAAAAAATAGAGCTCCTGGTGTGGGACAAACTGCTGCAACTTTTTAAATACACATTCCCTGAGCTCTTCCCAGAGGTATGGGAAAGGGCATCACTTTGAGGTGGCAGCAAAAACTCCACTGCAACCACAGCATGAGATCTGACCCGCCAGGTTTTCAGATTTCCAGGGACTGGGGCAGGACAGGTCCACTCTGGACCATCAGACACAGCATAAAAGATAACACACATGAAGGGATATTAATCAGCTAAGAGAGAAATCTAGAATAAATACGAAACCAGGTAAAACACTTGCCCGGTGCCAGACTTCTGTTGCATGCAGCAAGAGGAAAGGAAAGGCAATTCCTTGTGAATTTTACCCTTTCCAGTCTCACACGCTGTTCTGGACAGGAGGGTCCTCCCCATGCTGCTGCTGTAGAGCTGCTCTGAGACACAAATCACAGGGGATCCAGCTGGTGCCTCTCTGGAGATGAAATCAGGAGTAACCTTGACCTAGGTGCAGTCAGAAATGCACAATTTGGAAAGATCCCCCTTTCAATCCCCAGTGCCAGGTGGAGCTGCCAACGCAGGCCACTATTGTACAACTGCTGGAGTCTGTTTAACTCCTAAGCCAAGTCTATTTGATGCCTAAGCTTGCTGAGACACAAAATCTCAGAGTTCTATCAGAGACACTTCCCTCAGATTTTCCCATATTAAGCTGCAAATGTTTTCTCAAGTGGTCTCACCCTTTTATCTCCTCTAAACGTGTAAGAAGGTCAATCTCCATAAGCAATGAAATATTTATAAAAACTTCTTAGATGCAGCCACTGGAGACCCTATTAGGCAAAAACAACTTCTGAGTCTCTGCAAACAGAATGTTTTCATGGAATTAAAATATCTGAGGTTATTAAAAACAAAGCAGGAACACCCCTGTGTGCGGCTGCAGGCAGAGCTGGGCCTCGGGCACCGGGGATTGGCACAGAGCACAGAACATCCTGGATTGCTCCATGGGCTCCACTGCCACCTGTGGGGTTTCTGGTCGGAATTTCCTGGGTTTGTCTTTTGTCTCTAAAGCTCTCTGTGCTGAGAAACTTCCACACTCCTTGGATTCCAGGCTATGGAAATCAGGGCCTTCAGATAAACAGTGTTGAACTTTACAGACTGAAGCCACTGGGCTCGGAACTGCTTCTCACCCTACCTGGGTGAAGCCTGGATTTTAGTTTTTGTTTTTTTTTTTTTTTTTTTTTTTTTTTTATGACACAGAATCTATGTCACTTGGAATGACATTTGGGAAGCCATGGGAGAAACACAGAAGTACTGCCAGATTTGCTTCATGGATTTCTTTCTTGCAGGTTTTTTTGCTTCCATTACAACCCCATTTCCTTCTCTTTTAGGGGCACACAACTTCAAAAACTTCCCCTGGGGTTTCAAGAGGCAACAGGGAATACAACACTAAGCACAGGCTCTCAAACCAACAGCCATGAGCACAGGAAGCTGTTCTCTCACCAGACTTACAAGGAGTAGGAAGTTTCAAAGAGTGGGAGCTTGGGAAGTGCCTGTGCTCAGTAACTGTGCCACAGCTGGGGACTCAGAGCCTGGCCTGGCTGGTTCAGGCAATCACATCCCTCCTGCAAGCTTGTCCCAGGGGGGATGATCAGCCCATTGCCAACACCACAGGGCACAGGAGCCACCCCCTGTGCCCCCCTGCATGGACACGTGCTCCAGGGACAGAAAACTAGAAAATAAATGAGCAGAATCTGTTACTGACTCCCATCTATGACTTCTGGCCACCAAGAGACATCCATGGGATCAAACACAAAGCACAGAGCTCTGCCAGCACACCTCTGGTGGGAATGCAAAGTACAGCTCCTCCAAGGAGAGCTGGCAGGGTCAGCCCAGCCCAGATGCATCTGGCTCAGCACACACAGAGCCTCCATTATGGCAAGCTGCTGATGGAATTGTTATGTTGTTGTTTGGGGAAAACAGCCCATTCCAGGAGTACATGTGATGTCCTGCTCGTGTTCCCAGAGCTCCACCCCTGGCCAACCTCACCTTGAGCTCTGCATCCCTGGGGCTTTGTTTTTCCCAAGGAAAGGAAATAACTGTGGTGCAGCCACAAGGAAATGAAAACAATCTTGGAGTGCACAACTTATCCCTTCTAAATTCAATTTCCATTAAAAAATACAGCATAAATTAAACATTTCCTCAATAAAAGCAATTGCAAGGCTGGGTTAAATGGCTGTGGGCACAGGCTCCAGTTAACACTGCACTGCTGGCAAAATCTAATTACAAACAGCAATTCCTGGCACAGACACTTCCAGGTACCACAAACCAGGCCAGCAGAAAGGTTTGATATAAAAAGAGTTTGAAGACATATTTGAGTGACTTTACAAAAAGTAACTTTTGGAGCATTTCAGGACCAGGCAGAGGATTTTGAACTTCTTGTTTTGTTTCAAACTTCTGAGACTTCGCTCCCATTGAGCTGCACAGTACTTGGAGGGAAGTACCTGGAGGTACCTCCAGAGACCACTCAGCTGTTCCACATGAAATCCTAACAGGGAGGATAAGGGAAGGGAAGGGAAGGGAAGGGAAGGGAAGGGAAGGGAAGGGAAGGGAGGCACCCTGGTAATTTACAGATGTGTGCTGTAAGGAATCAGTGTAAAGAAAAAGCCACAAGTCAAACGGATCCCAAGTAATTAATTTAAATCTCTGAGTGGCTGAATGTCGTGTGTGAAAAGCAGTGCCATGCACACTGTGCAGGAATTTGAAAGCTTCCAGTCCAAATAATCCTGGTTACTCTGCTCAGTCTGCTCAGCCAAACACACACACACAAATAAAACACAAAAACCCCTCAGTTTCTTTAACTCATGGTAAACATTAAGCTTAGAGCTCTGAGTGACACGGGTGCTGTATCAGCAGCACCACCAACCAAATGAAAGGTGTCAGCCTGACCAATTTATGGAGGGGTAAAAGTCTGAGAAGATTCCCTCTCTTCACATATGCAAATCTGGGTACCAGGGATGAAAGCCTCAGTGGCCCTTAGGAAAAGCAAGGAGCAAAGATAGGCAGGAAATAGGAAGTGGTTTGAGTCCAACTCTCCTACAAAAAAGCCAAGGAGCTGAGCCAGCACAAAGGGAGCTTTGGGACACATCCTGGCAGCTACAGAGCCCTACCCTGGCAGGGCACGGAGCAAGGCAATTCTCACAAGGGTTTAGCAGAGTGCTGGAGATGCTGAGCACCCCCTTGTGCAGCTGACTGAGAGCCTGGAGTTGCAAAGAGCTCCCAGGGCACAGACTCCAGAGGTGGCACACAGAAAATAGTCATTCCTAGAAAGTCCAGATGCTGATTTTGTCTGGTTAATAATTTACTGGCTATGACTGAAGAAATACATGTAACCTCCTAAAACTTCTGTGTCGACTGCAGATCGCTCTGTGTCTCCTGTCAGCTCAACATCCAAGTGCGCATTACGTGCCCCAGCACCTGATGAAAGATTTATCCAAGTCTGCTTCACATACCCACAGATCTACCTCAGAAACACGAAATAATGATCTACAAAATTATCCAGGTAAAAGTTCAGAGTCAATATACACTCACTGTGACAACAGATACTCCTTTATATTCAAAAGATTCTTTTTAAAGATGCATGAAAGAACAAAGAAGAGGAAATAAATGGTAAAATCTCCTTTGCTACCCCTACCCTCATAATAAAGGGTATGTCCTAGGAATTATTAGCAATAGTTTGGAACACATTTAGCACCAGAAAATGTGCTGGCCTCTCATTTCTCTGCTTAGCAGGAGATGCACTAGAGGTTTAAAAACGTTTCTCTCAAAAGCCATTCCCTTCTCCTGAGGCAGGAAAGCTCTGCTGGGACGTTCCCCACCCCACTCCCAGCTAATTCCCTATACCTCATTAATATGGCTTTCAGACTGACTTCCTCACTGCAAAAAAGATCTTCCCAAAGGCCACAGGTTAATCTCTGGGAGGAGAACCACAGGTTGAATTATCCTGAGCTTTAAAATCTGTCATGGAAGACAGTCTGCACAAAAATACAACCACCTCCCCCCCTTTCGAACTACCTCTGAAGATTTCTGCAAAAACCCTTGTTAAACCGGAATCTGAATCGCTCTTTATTGCCACAGCAGCACTTGGTGCCACGCTGCAGGCACCCTTCCAGCCGCTTTTATTTCATCCTGATGACTGTAGCAAACAAAAAGGATCTCAGAGCGAGCCCGGAGGTTCTCTGAGCCTGTGCACTACTTACCCCCGCTACAACGCCCCGTTCTTCCCACGGACGGGCTCCCTAGCCAAGGTCCAACAGCTCCGGGTCCCTCCGCAGCCTCGCAGCAGCCGGCTGAGAAATCCGTGCCAGCAGCAGCTCCGGCGAGCGGCGCTCGGGGCCGGGGGACGGCGGGCCCTGCCCTGCCCGCGCTGCCGGCCCGGGGCCGCCGCGGCCGAGCGCCGCTAGGGCCGGCCCCGGGGCTCTGCCCCCGCCACGCTGCCCATTTCATGCTCGACTGGCACCGCAGAGAAACCCGTGGTGCTCCTGCCGCTGCCGCTCGCTCTCACACTGGGAAGGTCCCGCGGGACGAGCCGTGCAGTTCAACGGGAGCCAAGAGAAACAGGAGGCAGGGAATGCGTGCAGGGATTGTGCTCACAGCGGCACGGCCGAGAGCAGAGCAGGGACAGCGAGGCCAGCACGTGTCCGGGAGCCAGCACGGCCCGCTCCGAGCCCAGCCGATCCCTGCCGGCCCCGCTCTCCCGCTGCCGGCTCTGGGCTGGAGCCCCACGAGCTCCCTCCGGCCGGGAGCGCTGCAGGATGCGCGCCCGGAGCCGAGGCACGGCGGGCTCTGCTCGCTGCACAGCCCCACAGAACACAAGCTTTTCATGAGGAAAAGTTTGCTGTCAAAGCCTTCCCTGGCCAGTGAACAGCCTGAACACGTCTGCGTGTCTGAGAGGTCCGGGTGTGACAGTGAATGAGACTCATCTGCAACATCAATATTGCAGGTCATTATTCACTGGCTGGCTTTCAGCATTCAGCACCCGAGACCCGATCAGCACGGACAGGGACATCACCCCCTTCCCCACAGACCCAAAATCTTGGGTTCAGTGGGGGTTTCAATTTTTAAATTTGGGTGGTAATTTAACAGACTGACTATTCTCACGAACACCGCAGCACGTGCTACTGCAAGTCCACACCACTTCTTCCAGTCCAGAACATCCAAGTTTAGTCTTTCTCTGTAGAAAGAGGCATTTTGAGAATCACTAGCCATGGAAGTGCTTCTATCCCAGCCAGCCCACCCCTGCCTGGTGATGATTTTACCACCACAGGGAGAGAATGCCATGAGCCCCCTCTTCTCTATGGTAATATTACTATACTTATGGTAATAAATATTACCATAAATATGGTAATATGGAAATATTAAGATATGACACTTTCCCAGCACAACCTTGTGCTTTTATTACATTTGGTCACAGAGGTCCCTTGTCAAATTCAGGTGCAATTTTTGCAGTCCAAGACAGTTCTCAGAAACTGCAGGTTCCTGTCAGAGCCTTCATCTTCCACAAGCCATGAAGAGCTTTTACCCTGAATATGCCAGAAGTCAGTCCTGTATTTCACTTACTATTTTACTGTAGATGATGCTCTGTTTGAAGGCCACTGTGCTTCAGACTGCCGGTGTCAGACAGCCCAAAAATGCCAGGGAATGATCACCTCAGCAGCCAGCAGGGTTAGCAGAGTGGTGTGGATCAGTAATATCACACAGCAGGAATTTCCCACAAGTTTTTAATCTGCAGAGAACAGATTTTCCAAGTCTATTCCCCACTTTTCAGGTTTATTTCTCTAACAACACAGAGAAGGGACAGAGAGTTCTGCCCTTTTCAGTCCTGATACCTCTCTCATGCCCATGGGCAAGTCTCCCAGTTTTCCCCATTTGTTGCCTACACTGACAACAAATTTCTCTCTATTTTATGTGTCCCTTGTCCATACCCTACGAGACAGTGTAACACAAACACCCTTAAGACACAAAAAGCATCTTCACGTGGCTGTGAAGACAATGAGCTCTTCCTCCTCACAAATGATGAGTGTAGCACAACAGGAACATACACTTTTAGTGCAGGAACATAGATTTTTAGAGTAGTAAAATGGATTTTTACAATACGAATATGAACTTTTCAAGCCTTCTTCATCAGCTGATAGCGATTTCCCCCTCTTCAAAGTTTCTCTTTGTTCTTTCAGCTCTGAAAATACCCTTGAGAATTTTTAATGCTCAATGCAAGCTGTTTAAATAACTGAAAATTAGCATTGTTAGAAAGAAACTATTTTTTTCCTACCCAATGTCCTATTTCTCCCAAACCTTGGAAATTTCCTGTGCAATAAACTCTCAAAAAGGCCTTTAACTTTTACACTGGAAAATTTATCAAAAGGTATCACTGGTTGCTGTATTTTCAGGTATCACAAGCTGGGAAAATTTATGAGATGGCTTCTCATATCTCCAAATAAATGAGACTATGAGGTGCTGCAGCACGAAGAAATAAACATTTAGGGAATGTTTATGAAGGAAATCAGTGCCTATAAATTACACAGCCTGGGCCACCCCTGGAGTAGCCTTATTTAGTGCAAACAAGGTATAATCAGCAAGAATGAGCATTCCATGTGCTGCTCTCCCCTCAGGGTCCCTCAGCCCATCTGATTCCAAATCTCCTCCTGCACCTGGTTGTTTCTGATAAAATTAGAAAGCAATTCTGACACAGAGTTGGTGCCACTACACATCACTATGTGCAGTCTGGCCTGTCATGGACAAAGGGATTACAGAAAGTGACAATGAAGAAAATCTGTTCTGAGGATGGAAACGTATTTGCTGAGGTCAAAAGCATCCTGAAATGACCTGTAAGAGGCAAGAGAGAGATGTCTCAGTGTGGTCCCTACCACACATTATCATAGAGTTACTGAGGTAAGAAAAGACCTCCAAGACATCAAGTCCAACCTTTGAGTAAAGAATCAGCATTTGTGGTTTATAAAAACACGGAGCAGAAAAGGATTTTATCAGTGTAAGACCAGCATCATCATAAATTTTGCTCCTTCTGATAAACAAGTTCTGGTACTTGATCACATAATTCCTACCAGAGAGCTGATTTCTTTCTAAGTAGGAAAAAAACCCACCAGCAAATAAGCAAAATATTCTCACTCCCTCTGCTGACAAATCACATTTTAACCAGCCATGACATGGACCATTCTCTAAATTGAGTTCATTAAATGAAATCATAGCTCTCATCCTCACAAACAACATCCAGCTCTCACTGGCACAGGCAGATCAGAAGCCTGGTTTAATTCCCAACTCTGAAATAATTTCTCTTTGATCTCCTTGTTACCGTGGATGTCCATGGACTTAGGGATGAGCTGGGGCAGTTTGGGAGTGCACACAGCTTGCTGTACACCCCAGCAGTTTCATGTCTCCATTGTGAAGTTCTCTAGAGGAACAAAGCAAATTTTTCCTTGAATTTGCCTCGACTCTTTCCCAGAGAAATCAAACCCACAAGTTTCCCAGGAAGCCAAGCCCAGTGGCTCTGTTGGAGCAGGGAGTATCCTCCAGGAGTAACTCTGCCTCCCACCAGAGCCAAACCCCTACAGTGCCTTCGGCACCACCAGCACCAGGCACTCGCTGTCCCCTCCTCCCACAGAGCTGAACACAGGTGACCAAAATTCCTCCTGGCTGCAAACCAAGCTCTGCTTCCCACAGACATTCCCAACAAACTGCAGATGCACCCTGCAGCACCAGCACACCCAGGTGTCCAACAGGAAACCACCTTCAGTCACTGGCTGCTGGAGCCTGGTGGCTGCAATGCCAGACCTGGAGAAGGGCCCTTGGATACTCCTGGCACAGGTGGCCACCCTCCTGTGCCAGCCCTGCCACCACAGCCATGTCCCCAAAGGCACAGCAAAGGCCTCCAGTGCTGTCACTGCTCAGAGCAAAGCCAGCTCAGCTGACCGTGGGCCACAGCCATGACAACTTCAGGGCTCTGTCTGGGGTCTGCCATGGCTGCTAATTAAAAAAGAACAAAAATGCCCCTGATCTTCCAGCTCTCCACAAAGTACATGCTTTTCAAAGTCCTCAGCCAAATCTGGAGTGTTTCAAACCCTCTGAATGGCTTGAGTTTAATTTGTTGTTGTTTGGGTCTGTGTTGATTAACACATGTAAATAAAGGCAGCTGGTGTTACCTCTCCCTATTTCCATTTCACACCCTATTCAAGCCTGGTTTCACAATTAATTGAAAGCAAAAGGAGATTATTCAGAAATGAATCCTATCTGGCAGGTCTAGCGAAAACCAGGGGAGACCCAGCCCCCCTCCTGGCAGCATCCAAAATCCAACATCTTGGATACCACACAACGACACCAGAACAGTGCTGGAAAAGGAAATCAAACCCCTCACACTGCACATTCCTCAGCACAGGAGAGGGGAGGATTCTTCTGTCCTCCTGGCCAGAAAACTGTCTTCTTTCATGTGCAGAATGTAAGAGATCAAAGTATTAATGAAGACACACAATGAAAAAATGCTTCTCCTGCACCCAAACTATCAAAAAACAGGCCCCAAGAACAGCCCAGCCATGTTCAAATGCCTCCAGTCTGGTGCAGGAGGGGTTTGTCTCAGTGTGGAGGCAGGACTGTATCTCATGAGCCACGAAAGCACAGCAGCAACAACTGGATAGAAACACCTGACAACCTCTGGACATACTCTGAATCCCAAAAACTCACTTGTGACACACAGAAATTCTACAAAGTCAGCCCATGACCACAGAAATCTCCTCCTTGGACTGTTTCTCCTGCCCTTTTCTACACCCCAGCCTATCCTCACTCCCAAGAAACTCCAAGCAAGCATCAAGATGAAAATTTTGAACACTGGAAGTTCACAATGCTAAAATTTTATTACAACCATCTCCACCATATCATAAAATCATCAAATCCCAGAGTGGTTTGGGCTGGAAGGGAACTTAAATCCCATCTTATTCCACATCTTCCACTACCCCAGACTGCTCCAAGCACTGTCCAACCACTTGAACACTTCCAGGGATGTGCAGTCCAGAACCTCTCTGTGAAATGACAGCAAATGTCCTTTTTCATATGATGAAGTAAAGTCTGTAAGAACAAATAATGCTGGCCCAACTTGCACAGCTTTATCTCTGCAGGGTGTGCAGGGTCTCCAAAAGCCCTGTCCATCAAAAATGAACATCCCTGTCAGCCTGCAGTGACTGACACCAAGAGCTGGCACATTCCAGCCACAGCTGTCTGAGCAGGACCAGGCAGCACCAGGCCAAGGCAGGAGGCAGGGAGGGGGAGATCAGTGCTACCACAGCTACATCTAGGAGTTCTTCCCCACCACAAACATTATTTATCATCTGGCTCAACATCAACTTCTCTTGCTGACAAGAGAGCAGCAAGTGAAGGACAATAATCTCCCCTTACCTGGCAGCCGAAGTGATAAAAGCTGAGGGGAAACTTATTCCATTTCCTCCCATGACCCCACAAGTGGGAAAGATCAACAACCACTCATGTGGACAAACCAGGCTGTGTGAAACCTTGCACTGCTGGCACTGAGGCTGTGCCTGCACCCCCTGGAAGAAGCAGTGGTCAGGCTGTGACCAAACTGACTGTTGGATGCATTTTGAGGGAACACAGCCACAGCAAGACACTTCCCAAAAAAGTCCTTTAGCTTCCCACTCTGCCAGACCTGAGCTGGGGGAAGATGCAAGCAGGAGTCTGTGCATCCATGCATGAGAAATGCTTCAAATTCTCACATCTCCAATCTGCCCCCACCCTGCTTTTTTAACCAAAGAAACAGAAAGTCCTTGTCCCACAGCTGGGACAGATCTGACCCGTGTTTTCTAACCCACTTCCATTTCTGTACAACTTGAGCAAGTGCTGAACAAGGAACAGACTCCATGGAAGCACTTCCCTCAGCAAAAAGGGGAAAGGGGGGGCTGGAAAATGAGCAGCAGAGGTACACGGTCAAACTGATTTTCTGAAACAAGAGCTTTTCTAGGAGTAGAACCCAAAACTTCCCCCCTTAGCTGAATGTTACATAAAAACTTCAGCCAGACTAAAAGAATCTGGCATTAACAGCAAACTCACAGCTCTGGGCATCAGTATTAACAGTCTTCCTAACAAAACAGAGATGCCCAAATCTTGCTAGAGGTCCAAACAGGCACCAATACAAGCCCTAAAAGGAGTGCTTGGGTTTAGTTTCATCTCAACCCAATTAAGGAGGAAAATCTCTAAGAAGATACTGAAACTTAGATGTTTCATCTGAGGCTCCGTAAGACTCAGAATTCCATAATGGTTCATATATAAGGCTGCAGCCTCCCTAATTCTGGCAAAAGGCACTTCCCAGCAAACACAAAGCTGCTCTGACTCAGGCATTAAGAATAAAACCATTGACACCATGGTCACTGATTTTCAGTTCTGAAAATAAATGAGTTTGGGAAAGAGACTGAAATGATCATATTCAAACCTTAGATCTCAAGCAATTATGGGAGAAACTTGTTTAAACAAACAAGTTTCTTCACTCTGGTTGAGAAAGCATTGAAGATACTTGTGCACTGAAGGGATTGCACAGAAAAATCCCTAGGGAAAAATGAGACTTACTTTGAAATTTCTAATCCCCACAATCTTTTATCTCATTCTATAATGTGGTGATATTATTTCTTAGAGACAATATGGTGAAAAAACTGCATTCTATTGTCTGTGGTTGGTCCTGGTGATCTGGGAGGTCTTTCCAACCTCAGTGACTCTGTGTCAGCCCAGGGACATCAAACTCATGACACTGCACTGAAAAGCATCCCATGCTCTGAAATACTAATTGTAACTTTCTTACTACCAAAAAGTGAAGGCAGTGGGGATTTTAGAGCTCTTCTGGTCAGTCACAAATGCCAAAGTTGGATTCCTGCTGAATTCTGCCTAGAAGTGACGCTCTTAGTTCACTAAATAAGCCCCACTGAGGACTCACAGCCACTCAGGGGGGCACCAACACACAATCCCCTGGAGTAAGGAGAGAAAGGCCAGGAAAATCAGACTCTCCTGAAGCCAGGAGCACTGTGCCACCCATACCATGAGCACTTCAGCAGCACTGGGTGTTTTCTAGGGGTTACAGGTAAATGTACAGCAAGCTCACAGGCAGGCAAGCTGGACAACATGAAGCTGCATTTTCCAGAAACAAGCAAACACAGGAATTACCCTGTTATTTGCCTGTCCCAGGTTATTTATGTCCTGTGCAAGAGCACTGTATCCAGTATGGATCCAAAACCCCAGGGAAGGAAAAAAAATGCTGTCACAGATAAAAAAATGCAGCTTCTGTATGTTGACCAATGAAGGGCAGCAACAACAGCACAACAAAATGCCTCAAATTCAGGTTATTAAAGAAATTATCTTGGAAACCCTTAATAAATAGGATGAGCTTTAATTTTGTGAAGTAGTTCATAAACAATGTCTTGGCTTTTTGATCCATCTGTCAAAATTGGTTGTGTCCAGAGGATGGACTTGAAGAGTTACAAGGTTAACTGCATAAAGGGTCATAGATCTGTAGCTCTGTTTTCATTTTTAATTTAGAAAATTCTGCCAAAACTCCAGAGGCAGGAGATACAACAGTAGAGATATGAAAAGAATAAATTAACCTTTAAATTTCCCAGTTCAGGGAAGGTGGGTTGTGAACAATTTGGGTTACACTGGAAACGGTTCATGTCCTGGGAACCACCCAAAAGCCTCTCAGTAGAACTGGAATTGAGCTTCTGATTTTTAACCATTTCATTCACTCCCCTTTCATAAAGGGGTTAGTGTAACCCTCCCCTGTGCAATGCACTGCTTGCAAGCTCCTGTTCTCCTCAGAGAGGCCTCACCCTGCAGCCCTGCCCTGCTCCCAATTTCTGCACATCTCAAGGGAAATTCAGTTCAGTGTGGGATTCAATTCTTGCAGTGTTTAAACATACAAGCACGAGGACAAGAGTAATGACACAACCCAAGGTGGGACAGCCCCCTGGAGTCACCTGGGCTGGCACATCATCAACCCAACCATGATCATTAACCCAAGTGAAATGGCTAAGCCCTTAAATCACCAGGCAAGGGAACTAGTGGTCACAACAACAAATCTGGGAGGTCACAAAGGACAGCTCTGCTTCACACACCAGGACAGACACAGAAGTTGGACCTGATGATCCCTGGGGGTCTCTTTCAACTCAGAATTTTCTGTGGTTCTATGGAGAAACAGAAACCTTCCAGAGCAAGTTCCCAAGCTGCTCCATACTGTGGACAAATGAGACATTTAAACCCTTATTTTGCTTTCTAATATTGGTATTTCAGTTAAGATTTGTATTAACAGCATAGTAGTTTCCAAGAGAAAATAATGAAATTACTTACCAACAGTTCTGTGTAAAATGAACATTCCTCTACAGCAAACACTGATACAATAACTTGTCTAAATGGGCACACAAAGGATGTAAAATGCTCCAGCCCTTCTCACAGCTCAAACCACTTTCAGCCATGGGACCAAGCAAATTTAAATGTGAACAAACTGCAGTGGAACACTGGAGCACACACACAGAGCCTACAAACCCCACAGGGCCTGTGGAAGGTGCTGCCATGCAGACCATTATTGATTCTGCAGGCAATGCAGGGTTACAGGCTGCTGTAAGCTGTCTGTGTGCAGACACAGTTTGCTTTACAGGGGCTGTTTTACCCTTACTCTGATCATCACAACTTACAAGACACAGACACTCATAATCCTAACAGAAAACACATCATCCACACCTTAATTGCTTTTATAACAGGAAAATAAACCATTCATCCATACAGTGCACCACAAAGAATTATAAGAGCTCATGGGTATTTTGTTGTTAAAAAATCCAAGTCTTCCCTCTCCCCTGAGTTATCTGAAAATCATAAATGGTAAATTTGGAACATTATTTTCCAGACTCTCTGAGTGAACTGATTAATGGCCAAAGTTCTGCATCTTTGTGACACTGGATAGGCCTGAGCAGTTCAAGTCAGCTGGGAGAGGAAGGCAGGGCTCCAGAGCAAACCCTGAGCCCTGGCCAGCAGCGACCTGCAGCCCTGCAGGACCCTCTGCTGCCTTTGAGCTGCGCTTAGGGGAACCGAGCTGGAAACCGAGGGGTACAGGAGCTTCAAAGAGTTCAAAGGGATGAGGAACCAGGGGAAATAAAGCCCAACACAGCTTCAAGGGTGCATTCAAAGTGCCCATCAGAGCGCAGTGTTCCTGCTAAAACCCATCAATAATTCAAAGTGCACCAGCCTAAGAACTCATTCCTCCAAAAAGAGCTTCCAAACCCAACCCAGCTTTTATTTAATCTGAAAGCAAATGGCAAAGCACAACACTAAATCAAACCTTGAGCCAGGGGACTCTGAACCACTCTGATGCTTCTCAAGTCTCACACCTTTTATTTAGCCTCAAAAACCCTGAGCTCCCCTCAACTCAGCAAGGCAGCACCCCTGTCCTGATATGACATTCCCCTTCTTTCACACAAATCCTTTCTGCTCCAAGGCTCCAGCTCCCAGTGGGTTCCCTGCCCATTCCAGCACTGCTACACCTACAATTATTGCAGGACTTAGCAGATAAAGAATTATTCAATAATTTAGCAACATTGCAAAGTGAATTCCTGGGCTCAAGCTGTAAAAATAACAGAGGATGTTTTGATATTTGAACTACTTCAAGCTGGTAAATGGGAACCTGGTGCAAAATCCAACATTTTAAAGGCTGAATGTTTTGACATATTGTATTTGCAATAAATAAGATTCACACTTAAACACCACACAGAGGAATTACACAGCTCCACTGCAAGGTAAATCAGAAAAATTTCGGTTGGGATCTAAACATAAACTGGTAGGATCAGGCAATGCCACTTCCCCAAGAAGTGCACTTTTCTAGTCAGTTTGTTTTATAGCCATATTTATAAATTTCATCAGTTTTCCAATAGAACAGAATGGATTTTAAGGCCTGTTCAAGGATTCTGAACATCTATAACATGTATGGCATTATGTATTTTTATTTCCAATTCATATAATACCGGATTTGTGGGTGTATATTAAGGAACCATCTTCCCCTTAAATTATTACTTACATAATTCTGAGTGTTATGTTGCCAAAAGCTCTCTATGCAGTCAGAGTTGTCAATTCTGACTGCAACTCCCAAACCATGCCCTGAGCCTCCAAAACACGTCTGATGGAGCTTGAAACATCTCTGTGCAGCCTAAACAAGATTTTCATAAAAGCTCCTTCTGGGAAATTAACTATTTGAAAGGAAGAAATTCAGGATGGTGGTAGGAAATATGTTCCAGAGTAAATTTTTATTAATATTTCTTTCACTCATCTGGTCGGGTAGAAGGAAGAATTAGTGAGTAGAATCAAAGTTTGTTCACTTAGTTTTAAGAGATAAAAGACGTTAAACTTCAGGGGAGGGGGTCTGGAAGAGGCAGTGAGATAATCTCATGCTTCTCCTTGTAAGTATGTGCTTCTCAAAGCCCACAGCCACACATCCACTTGTAATGGGAGCATTCCCTTTCCCTTTGATGCTTCTTTGCCAGGAAAGCAGCAGCCTGAGTTTGCAGGTTCTGCTGAGAAAATGGCCAGATATGACAAGCTAGTAAGTGATACCTTTGGAATTCTGAGTCAAGACCAAAGAGCTCTCTGCTCTGGATGCTCAGGAGAGCTGAGGGTCAGCACCTTGCCTGCAGGACAGGGAGGCAGGAGCCTCCACCTTGTGCTCACACCCCATAGCAAGGGATAAAATCACAAACCCATCAAAGCCCACAAACTTCTCCAAATGCCTGCCTGACATTCAACAGTCCATGCGGGGGGAATGTGTGTCTGTTCCTCCTCTGGAAAAGAGACATCTGCCTGAATCCAGCCCCTTGGGAATGTTTATATTCACAGGAAATCTTCTGCCCAAATCTCTATTTTGCAGGTAAACAAACAAAAGTGTGATCTCAGCAGATCTAGAAACACCCTCTGTGACCCCTGTGCAGCTGCACATCCAGAGCCCTGGCATAGGACAGCAAGCACTTCCACATGGAGCATCCAAACACCAGGAGCCCAAATTCTTCTCCCTCCCCACAGGACAGCTGGGCACAGGCCAGGCCAGCACAGGACAGCCCTGAGCACTCCAACAGCTCCTCCCTGATTTTACCCTGAGAGCAAAGCCTGAGCTCATCACAACACAGTGCAACACTGTAGTCCTGAGTGAAGCAGCGCTGATGTTCCAAAATGGGAAATTACCTGGAAAGCAGATCATGGAAGCACCATGAGGAAATGGTCACAGGGTTCAGGACACAGAGCACACCTGGAAACAGAGGTGGAGCACGTGTGGGGTGCTCAAACCTTAAGCAGAAAGATGTCAAAGCCAAGAGTGCCAACAAATGTTGCAGGATCAGGTTATACTCTAGATACAGAATTACAGAATCCCAGAATGGTCTGGCTTGAAAGGGACATCCAACCCAAAAGCTCATCCAGTGCCACCCCTGCCATGGGCAGGGACATCTTCCACCCTCCCAGGCTGCTCCAAGCCCTGTCCAACCTGGCTTTCAATACTCCACAGCTGCTCTGGGCACCCTGTGCCAGGGCCTGCCCACCCTCACAGGGAGGAATTTCTCCCCACAGCCCATCCATCCCTCCCAGTGTCAGGTATCCCAGCTGTGCTCCTGCAGCAGGGAATGAAAGAACACATTCCTAGGGCAGGGTAGGGCAGGGCACCACCCCAGGGCAGGCTGAGCTAATGAAGGAACATTCAACACCCCCAGCCTGACTTGCAGCCCCCGAGCTGCCAATTCTGTCATCAGCCCTCCAAACTCCGGCCCCTGAGCAGGGTCTGAACAAGCTGCCCTTTCTGTAGGCAGCTACAGGTTAAACACAGCACAGAATGTTCCCACAGAAGTTTGGTTTCACAGCTCATACATCCTCTGGCTTGACAAACCTCCACGAGAGGGGAAACACAGAGCCCTGCTCCTGTAAATCTCAGGGATCATATCTACAAGGCAGTTATTAAATCACTCCAGCCTGGCATGCTGGCAGATCCCTGAGCCCAGCATTACACTGCATTTTAACACCATTCCTGTAACAGGATGGCTGGCTACAGACAGAAACACACGGCAGGCACTTCATCTCCCTTCAAGCACTACTGAAACTGGCATTATTTTCCTGGAGCCCACGGAATCTTTTCAAGTTTATAACATATTTTAATTACGTATCTAGTACAACTTTCTGGTTTTTCCAGGTCGTTAAACTGCAGGAAAGAAAAATTTTCCAACACAACTGTGTTCCAGTTACTAATTAAACCGATTTTAACACTTTTCTGCAAGATGTTGGTAAAGATGATTTATGGGGCTGGCAAACAGCAGGAGGTCAACGCCAAAATAACAGCTGGGCTTATTACAGCCACTTGAAGATTTACTCATGCCATCAAATAGCCACAATGAACAAAAAACCCTACAATTCCACAGACAAGCTTGCTGTATTTCCAGTGGTAAATGCTGGAGAAGGGAAAATAAACTGGATTCCTGCAGGAGGTCTCTGTTTTCTGTCCCAAATGGATCTGTTCTCCTGTGGAGATATGGATTGTTCCCTATAAACTCATAAAAACATCCAAAAGAAAAAGGAGATGGTAAAAAAGCCCCAAAAATACCTGTTGTACTGAACCAACAGGTAAAAATCTCATTTGCTTGCAATACTTCTTTGTGGGCTCTAGCCCACCCTTCCATGGGTACAGCTTCATGAGCATCTTTTTAAAATAAAGAACTTAGATGGAATCAGACACAGCTGATCAAGATAAATAAATCCAGGGAAATATGGAGTCCCTGTGAAAGGCCATTCCATGAGCTGAGCAGTGCCATCCCAACTGCGTCTTCCTTTGTAAAAAAAGATAAACTACTGATTCAGAACAGTCAGTCAAATGGAGAAAAGGGTGTAAAACACCTTCAGAAAGACTCAGCAGTAAATCCACACGGGACCACCAGCCTCGATCTCCTTCCTGTCCTGTGGATCAGCCACAGCTCTACAGCTGAAGTTATCTTCCATGACAGAACCCATGCTGGATTTCTTCCCATTTCACCAGGGGAAAAAACCAGGGAACCTGGAATTTCACAGGTGTGATCTTATTCCAGGGAACAATTTTTCTGAGGAGCCTGTGGCAAGCTGGAAGCAAGACCAGGAAACAGCAGAATCCAAAAACTGAGGTGAACTTACTCGAATATTTTCATAACTCCTCTGGCAGCAGAAACCTTGGCCCAGAGACTCCAAATTTTTGAAATTTGTTGCTCTTGGCAGGAGGCTGTGCCAATTTTCAGGGAGTTGTGGCTGGAATTATTAAGTTAATAGTGGCAGTTTCCACCTACACTCCGAACAGTTGTTTTTATATACCCACGTCCTTAAAACAGCCCTTGCAACATCCCCAGCACCACTTTGGAAGGCAGTAGGAAAGAAATCACACAGAGAAGACAAGGAATGGGAGGGGAAGGCCTCAGTTTAAACAAGGGGAACATACCAGAATCCAGCCAGGTAATTCTAGGAGATTAACAGCACCCAAAGATGAAGAACTGAAAAGGGGCCCCTCTTCACACTTAATCTGGGTCTACATCTCACTCAAATATTCATAAAGACAAAGCAGAACAGAGCAAAATTGTCTTTTAATGCCCCAACACATAACAAAATTTAGGCCAATTTTTATGCTTCTTACTGACAACTTGCATCTTTTAGAGGGACTGGGACAGGGAACTGCTGTTTTATGTTTTGCCTTTAAAAATCAATCTTTTTTCCTTCTTAAACACTTCACAAAATGAGTGGGATAAATGATATTGCAGCCTGGAGCTACTCGCGCTACTCCTGACTGCCACGCACTGACAGCATCATACCCACAGGAGAGCTGGGGACAAACCAACCCTCCTGCTGTGCAGGCCCTGAGCAGGCTTGGGGTCAAATCCCTGATGGAGAATCCAAGCTAGGCTGTCCCAGCTCCGGCAGACACGCAGCAGGGAGCACCCCCATCCCTGCTGCTCCCAGCTCACCCACAAGGCTCCTTTAGCTGTGGCACCTGAAACTATCCCAGATAACCCCAGCCAAGGGCATCTGGCCAGGCTTTACCAGTTTTGCTTCCTCTGCAATCTATGTTAGGAAAAAACTTACAGAGACTCCTTCACAAGCACATTCCCCCCGTGTTGCCCCTTCCCTGGAATATTATTATATAAAAGAAAAAAAGGCAAACCAAAAGCAGATGACCTCGAAAAGGATCTTCTCAGCAGGCTTTGCTGACAACAGGCACAGAAGGACTGAGCTGCTCTTTGCAATGTTTCTAACTCCCAAGGCACGACAGGAACATCCAATTCCAGTGGCAAAGCCCAGCTGCTGCTGGAGGCAGCCCATCAGCTGGGCTGCAGTGGTGCAGAGGCATTCCCACAGGACACAATTCCTGACAGGAATTCCTGGCAGCTGATCCCTGCGCAGGCGGAAGTGATTCTGCCTCAAATACTTCCTTTACCACTGATAACACAATTCCTGCCATGCCCTGCCAAGGCTGCACTGATAAGGAGAGGATCTGTAAGCCAGTCCTGCTCCCACAGGGATTTATTTTTAGACGTCAGATACAGCAAGGCAAATACAGAGACCGTGCTGTTTGAAGGGATAATTCTGTGTCAAATGCAAGATGCTGAAGTGATATGAATGTGCATTACAGCAACTGCCTTGAGCAAATGGCTTTCGAGGGAGCAAAGAATATTATCTGGGAAGCATGAGCTGATCAGCTCTCCATATTCCATTACCAAAACCTACTGAGCTGAAGATAATGTCTTAATTCTTTCAAGTGAAGAAGAGAGTATTAATTCCTGGCAGGAAGTAGATATTTAAGGAATTCCTAATCACTCTTTCTCCTGTTTGTATTAATGGCATTTAGCACTAAGTAAAGTAAAACCATATTTCATAGAATCACAGAATATCTTGGGTTGGGAGAGACCACAGGGATCATCCAGTCCAACCCCTGGCCCTGCACAGACACCCCAACAATCCCACCCTGTGCATCCCTGGGAGCATTGTCCAAATGCTCCTACAGACTTGGCAGACTTTCTGTAGCATGCAGTTATTGAATTAAATTATTATCTTCTTAAATTATAAAAGAAATTTAACTCTGTCTCAATAAGTTCTTATTGCAAGCAGAAGGATATGATATGGGACTCCATATCCATTTTTCTCTCTCACATTTTTAAACTGAGGGAATTTGAAGTTGCCTCAATAGGCCCCACAGAGTTTTGATGAGTTCTTTTCAGTTATTTATTCATAAATCTGATAGTAACCCAACAGATATAAAACAAAGCTTGTACTTGCTAGATGCAAAGTGCTGACGTTGCACAGTGAGCATTTTTATCATTTCACAGGTGTAATTACAGACTCTTCTGCACAAATGCAATTTGACCACTTGGAAATGACCTTCTATTTGTACAAAGATTTTTATGTAGACTTACCATCAATGTGTCCAATGAATGAGAACCAGATCAAAAAAGTTAAAGGGGAGATACCTTGTGTTTTATGTAAATTGAGAAGAAGCTAAATTAGGAAAAAGGTAAATTAAAGAAGAAACATTGCATCTCCTTGGGAGACGGACCATGAAAAAGCTGAACCACAGTTCTGAATATTTATCCCATGTCAGACTAAAACACATCTATGAGCCAGAACCTGGCTTTTCATTAAAAGTTAAAAATTAATGATGCAGCCCTTAAAATAAATACAGCAATGAACATAAGGTATTTCATCAAAATACCAGTGAATTTTGGGCACTGATGCAATCTGTGAGGCTTAACCTGTCGGTACAGCTTTGACATCACTGCCTTTGCCTGGCAACCAGCAATTTCCTGGGATGCCACACGTGCCTGGCTGGCCAGCCACAGGTATGGGTGAGATATTGCTTTTGGAAGCAGTGTGGAAGGACGTTTCTGAAGGAAAAGCCCCCCAAAATGCACCTAGCCTCACTGGCACGGTGCAAGGAGTAGAAGAGAACAAATCCCTTTTCATACCTCTCAGCAATTTAATTTAAAACTACCTCATCAGGTGAAATGTCAGGCTATTAATACCTCCTGCACCATAAGACCATATTATAAATGACATAAACGTTACAAAACAACCTGAAATTTGGCCAGGCTGTTAATAGACAGCATTACACAATTCCTGACACGGACAGATAATGCTGTATTTTCTACTATGCAAATTTCTAACAGTGAATAGATTTTGAAAGCAGTTTACACCCACCACCCCTCAGATGCAACTCAGTAATTCTCTATTAGGTGCCAAGCTGTCACTTCCCATCACTCCAGCCCACTGCTATTCTCTGCCCTACCTTGGGAGCACAAAGGAGCCTTCAGCTTGATTAAAATGCATGAGGCCTGTGTGAACCTATTTTTAAATCTCCCAACTAATATACTGCTGTTGTATTAACAGCTTTCATTTATTTTACCATTAATACTGGTATTCTAAGGAAGTGCTGCAATGCTTGATCTTTTTGCATTTCAGCAGCAAAGCTCTTGTTCTGCAAGAGATTTTTCACCATATAAAAATGTCCTGACACTGTGGGGATTTATCAGAAACCTTGCTTAGGAAAAGGAAGCAATTACAGGCACAGAGGGCCTGAGTCACCTTATTTAGGCACAAATTTTGCTTTAGGTACACAAATAGCTAAACACACAGGGTTTTTCAGAGGCAGATGTGGAAACAGAGAACTGACCCCTCAACACACACAGAGTCTCAGTTTTATGACAGTTCTTCTCATGCTGCCATCAGCCCCTGTTTTCTTCCTGGTTTCACAGCACAGACACAGAAAACAGCTCAATAACCAATACAATTTTTATTTCCTTCCACAATCTCTGTTTTCAGGCAGACCTCCTCTGGTTACAGCCTCTGGTCTGGTTTGCCAGGGGACCACTGAACCGAGAGTAAGGGAAGCTACAGAAGCAGCAGTGACATCACAAAAATCAGTGCTAAACCACTCCTGCTTGTGGGAGCTTCCCAGCAGGATGTGCTTCAGGAAAACTTGGAAAGGATGTATCACCTGGTTTTACTTCTGCCTCTTGCAAACATAAAGATGAGCCCCACAGGGCTGCCCTGCCATCCTGAAAACATCCCAGGAAATGCTTCAACCCACAAAGAATTAATTATTGGTCATCAAAACAATGTGCCACGCACAGCTTGTGCTCCCTCTCCAGCTGCAAGTTGTGCTGAACACCACTGGATGAGGGGAGGGAGAACTCAAGGACCACAGGATGCAAAAACCACACCTGTGTGGACACAGACCTGCTCCAACATAAAACTTCTCTCCAGAATTACTGAAAAATTAGTTGTGTCAAATCAGCAAATTACCAGGAGACAGAAAGCAGGGACATGGATCAGCCACACTGTTCCTATACACAGAAAATGAAAATAAACAGTTTTCAGCAGTGAGTTCTGCTCCTGCTTGCCCGTTTCCCAGGGCCTCCATGAGAACTGAGCTCTTTGCCCTCTATTTCACACCCAATACTTTGTGTGCCTGGGTCTGCAGAGCCCACACCCCAGAACCAACCCTCCCAGAGCCACCAAGTGTGAGCAACAGCACATCCCAGCCGTGAACAGGACCCAAGCTCCTTCCCAGCTGGAATTTTACTAAGACAGAGAAAAAAACCCAGCTGCATAATTCTGCTTGCAAAAGTGTCAAGTACGGCAGCATGGAAGGCTGTAAATAATTCACTCGGTATTACAGGAAATGTTTTACAAAAGGAAAGGTTGTAACCTCCTTTTGGCTACAAGGCTGGCAGATGCTGGAGGCATTCCTGCTCCTCTAAGTGCAGAACAAAATGTGTTCTGTTTGTGAGAAACTCCTGGGTCTCAGCCCTCCCTGGAAAATGCTTCTGCCTGTATTCCTGAGGGAGGGATCACAGAGGAGCAAAGTCTGCACACTTCCAGAAATGCAGCTCAGGCTGACAAGCAGTTTCTGGTATTTTGATGACACAGCTGCTGCAATGCACAATGCACAGCTAAGGGAAGGGGTAAATTTGATTTATTTATATTTACATAAATACATTCACACAATTTTTTAATCACACACACACTCAAACCAAAAATATACACGCAGTGATTACAGATGACTCAAGACTGAATGTTTGATACAGTTTTAAAACAGCGACATCAGCCAAATCTAGTCGAAATAAAACCATCTCCAAGCTCAAAGGAGAGCTCCACATGACTGAGTGCAGATTCTGCCCCAGCACACAGAAGCAATGCCAAACAAAGTCTCTACAGCTTTAACTTCTTACCACTAAACATTTAGCAACAAACTAAATAAGCCTCAGTGGAGGTCCCTCTATGCCTCCCCACCAGGTCAACTAGCAGGAAGCACAAGGTGTTTTATGTGTAAGAGAAATCCAAGACTCACCTGGATGTTGCCAAAGTCCACGTTTTCATAGTGGAAATGTGCACACTCGGCCATCTTCGGGAAGTGCCCCTTTGTAAAGGATAACCTGGAGCACACCAAGAGCACACCATGAGATGGATGCAGACTACTCAACACAGACAAACAACAGGTAAGGATACAAAACAACAACAACTTTCTCATCCTAAAGCCAAGGGAACACAGGGATTTGTTGATGTGATGCACCAAAATAGTGGGGAAGCGAGCCAAGTGAGAAAGGAAAGCTGATATGCCAAGTGGCTTTTCCACTGCATCCCTAGAGAGCTGGGTGACATTCCAGCAGCACCACATCCCAGCGCATCCCTGCAGAGCTGGGTGACATTCCAGCAGCACCACACCCTGCAGGATGGACACGCGCAGGGACAAGCAGCTGCACCTCACAAATGCACATCCACAGCCTTACACGAGACACGAGGAAAGCAGAACTTTACCTGTGAAAGGCATCACAGCCCATCAGTCCCGGGGGGATGTATCTGAGGGTGCAGAACAAACTCTATTTATCCTTTGCCTTTTACAAATCAAAAGTCAGGCATAATTATTCCCAAGTGTCTCCAGCCACACTGGTGGCTGCCGAGGAGCTCCTCTGGCTCTGCAACATGCTCCTGCTTCTGCTGAAGCTATTACAGAGTCCTATAGATATTCCTGGTGGTGAGCCAATGAGATTGTCATTATCTAGCTCCCTCTTCCCACGGGAATACAAGTGGGAAGTGAGATGCAGCATCTGGCTGCTCAGCACTGGAACAAAGAGCCATTTCCCTCTCAGCAGAGCACTAGAGGGGTGAACTGAAGGCTCAGATCCATCAATCTCAGGGAGTTCTACTCCTCAAGTCAGCATTTTTAGCAGAAGTAATATTGATTATTTCTGATCCCTGTTGCTGCACACATAATGACTTGGTTTACAGTCTCTGGGAGATAGGCAGAGACAGAAATACAACATGAGCCCACAGGAAAAAAAAAAAAAACAAAAACAAACTGGGAGATCAGGGAAGGAAAAATATCCCTTAAAAGGGAAAACTGTAAAATCCATTCAAATGAAGTTACAGAGGGCAGAATGCAAAAAGAAACGAGAAAAAAATATCAGATCAAAAATACATATAGGCCACCCACTTGTCCTGGTTTAGCTTTCCAGAGCATAAGGAGACAGGGAAAATTATCTCATTTACCCACTGCCTGGGCTTCTTTTGAGATTTCTGTTCTATTAAAATAATTGCTCTATTATAATGTTCTATTGTGGGGTTTTTTATCAATTAATCACTTTCAGGAAGAATTGCTAAAGAAAATTAAAAACACTGCAACAGTGAGGTTCAAACCCTACCTAGCTTTGCTTCTATGGTCAGAAAGATAAGAGTGAGCCAGCAAAACCTCTCATGTCCAGTTTTAGGTTCCATTAGCTCAAATTGCCTTAGTTCCACATGGACTTTGGTTGCTCTGCTGAAGATACACCATCACAAATTGTTGCTGAATGCCCTGCACTGCAGCACAACAGCCAAAACTCAGCACAGCAAAACTGGAAGCCCAGGAAAGACGGGAAAATCACACAAGTCTGCTCTTACTTTTTCACATTCTTCACTTTCATGCTGGCTGTGCTGCCGCAGGAGCGGAGCGGCAGCTCCCCCGGGATGTCCGGGATGTCGGCACCTCGGGCCTGCAGGGAAGAGACAGAAAAGCAAGGAGTTAAACACGGCTGCAAGCTCTGGGCTCTGCCTGCTGACAGGAGCCCCTCTGTTCTGCATGGGGCTACAAACCTCAGACATGCTTAAGATGAATTCTGCCTTTTGATCAGGGAAAACTGACCCTTGGGATGGGGACCAGGGAGGTGACAATCTCTTCCTGCCCCAAGCCTTGCTAACCCTTGGGGTTAAATCCAGTATTTAATTCATTGCTACTTCTGCTTTCTGAAGTGGAGATTTTCAGAGGTGGAAGTGAAACAGATATTCCCAAACCCCGTAACTGGACTCCTCAGTAAGTACCTGATTTTCCAGACATCTGTGCGTTTACACTCCGGCAGAGGCAGTGCAAAAAGCTGGATTGCTCACACAATGGAAAACAAGTTAATGACAGAGCTGCTTATATGTGGGAGGTGAACTTCTAAAATAGATGTTTGAAGCTATTGGTTTAAGTGCTTGAGGATATTAAAATTCTTTAATTACTAAAATTCATTAACTTCAGTGAGGCCTGAACTCCAAACTCCCTCCTTTCTGTTCTGTCATACTTTCCCATCCCCTCCTTCCTCCAGCTGCCTTTGCCTAAGCCATGAGCTCTGCTGGGGTTGAATTCTCCATCACAAGAGACACCCTCGACTCCATGGGTTTCTCCCACTGTGACCCAGAGCAATGAGGGGGTTCAGAGAGGCTTTTATGGAGAGCAGTCATCAAACAGCAAGACCATCACAGACTTCACAGAAAAGGAGGAGAAAAACAATTGATGCTGGCCAGAGATTGCCTGTCAGTGATGTGGGCCACAGCAGCTGAGTGAGCTTTTTCTGCTTTATACAATGCACTAAAAACATGAACAATGTC
The DNA here is from genome assembly GCF_017590055.1 of Onychostruthus taczanowskii. NCBI lineage: Eukaryota > Metazoa > Chordata > Aves > Passeriformes > Passeridae > Onychostruthus > Onychostruthus taczanowskii. Next base: position 6,761,665 of record NW_024501792.1, read on the forward strand.
CCAAAGAGGGAATGCTGAACCAAGAGGAAGAAAGGCACTTCAGTGTTACTTCTCTTACAGGTCTGGAACCGAAAAGTATTCCATCAAATCCCTTCTCTAATGACAGGAGCAAACACATGATTGCCCTGATATTACATCAGTCCCAATGGTTCTAAGCTGGTCCAGCAGATCCCGGAACAGAGATGGATCTGTCCCAAAGCTGTAACTGATAACAGAACACAGCTGCATTCTGCAGTGTGAAATATGGAGAAATATGGAAATATGGTCTCCACCCCCAAAACTTTACAGTTGGACCACCACAACTCAAGCTAGCAGCCCATGTGTTGGAGGAACTACAGGACAATCCCTGTCACTCCTCCCTGAAGCTCCCATTTGACCCTGACACAGGTTACCTGTACCTGAGCTTCACCACATCACCGAGAGCTGTGGTGAGGCAGTCAGTGCCATTCTCCTGCTTGTTTTCATCAACCAGACCAGTGCCAGAGAGAGGGAGGAATTCATCCCACTGAACCAAGACAGGCACAGGGGTGAAGCTACAACCACGTTATCCATGTGAGGCTCCTGCTACAGTCTCCAGGGACACTCTGGTACTTGGGGTCCATTCCCCTGCTTTAGACAACAGGAGGAGAGTCCTGGGGTTCAGGGTGGAAGGAACCTTACAGATCATCCAGTCCCACCCCTCCCCTCGGAATGGACACCTTCCACTATTCCAGGTTGCTCCAAGCCCCATCCAGCCTGGCCTTGGACACTGTCAGGGATCCAAGGGCAGCACAGCTTCTCTGGGCACCCTGTGCCAGGGCCTGCCCACCCTCACAGGGAAGAATTTCTTCCTAACATCCCATCTAATTACTCTCTGTCAGTTTGAATCCATTCCCCCTGCCCTGTCACTCCACATCCTTGCCCACAGTCTCTCTCCATCTTCCTTCTCAGGCCCTTGAAGCTCTGGAAGGCCACAATGAGGTCACTCTGAAGTTTCTCTTCTCCAGGCTGAACAATCCCAGTTCTCTCAGCCTCTCCTCACAGCAGAGCTGCTCCATCCCTCTGCTCATCCTGATGCCTCCTTTGGACAAAGCCAAGCAGGCTGCAGGAGCACCCACTCCCCTGGACACAGGGCTCCAGGTTGAGCCTGGGCTCTGAGGAGATGAACCCCAACAGCGGCAGTAACCCAGCAGCAGCTGCACCCATCCAGCTCCTGGTGCTTCCAGCACTGCCCTTGGAAGATCTACTCTGAGTGAGCTCTACCCTCTGAGCACCACAGAAGAAATCTGAACCCAGGTCTCTCTCTCTCTGCCAGCTGCACCTTCCACAGCCCAGACCACAGCCAGTGCTCTGACCCCACTGTCCCACAGCTCTGCACAGGCACAGCCACTCACCAGAGCAAAACGGGAACAGTATTTATACACTTAAATAAACCTACCCTGGGCTGACTGACTTACTGAGCACAGAATCACTTCAGGGTGTAATAGGACACTTCAGCGTCTCATTGTCAATTTTAGCATTAAGAGGATCACCAATTTAATAAGCCTTACAGGTCTTTTACATAAGAAAACAACTAATTACAAGAATAACTGTGCCATTCCAATAAGCTGCTTTTAGGCCAAGCTAGATGCGCTTACTTAACTTCCTAGGGAACAGAATTTCTGTAGGAAGAAAAAGTAATTTTTCTTCTCCATCAGCAGCAGGAGCTGGTGGGATATAAAAATGGATAAACAATCTGACAGAAAATGTGGGCTTCAAGCCAGTTTGCAGCAGTGGGCAGAGACCTCCCTGGATCTGACTCAAAGTGGCGTAGGCAAAACTCACACCTCCAGGAGCCCACAATGCCAGCACCTCTCTTGGAAAAGTTGTATTATCCTCTCCTTCCCAGTGGAGTTAAGTCCAAATTGAGCTGGATTTCTGTGTCTCCCATTTTCTGCAACCAGTTAACTGGACCACAATGAGATGCAAGGCAGTAATTAACTCCAGGAGCTTTTCCAATTAGATCTGAGCTCCATGGACTGCTGCAGAACAACAATCTCTCCAATGTTCACAGTGGAGACAAAAGCACAGAAAGGTAAGGGCAGAGAACTTGTGCAAGCTCAGATCTTTATTAAGAGGTACCAATAAGAGAAAAAACCTTGGTGAAGAGACAGAAACCAAAAGAGAAACTTACTGCAATTTTAGAAACCGCATTACTCCTAAATAACCACAACTCCTTTTCATTCAAACCAAAGATACACAGCTACATAAGGTAGATTTTATACACTATTTTGCACCTGTTTTGATGCAAAACTTGGCATGTAGCATGCAGGTCACTCTCCCCTCAAAACACAAACAAAACCCTCCAAATGAAATTTGTCATCTTTTGTGCTTGGTGTCACAGTAATTTAATTTTAAAAATCATTTTGAAACAGTTGGATTATTTACATCTGAAAATTAGCTACCTGGCATCATCAGTGCCTTCTCACTTCCCTATTTTCCATGCATCGCTGTGCTGTGGAAACCTGGTAATTGCAGAGCAAATCTGTTTATGCAAATTGTTTAGTCCCATTTTCACAGCTGAACGTCACTGCTGTATCAATCTGCTCCAGTCCAAAACTTGGTAAACAAATTAGAGCTCAAGGCAGAACTCAGAGAATTGATTTATCAGGAATCTCAGTCGCTTACCTTTGCAGGGAAGGCTTTGGAGCGACACCACTTCAGCAGCTTGCCCTAAACCAAGAAATTCTTCCAAAAGCTTGACTTGTATCAGTAGTAGTTGAGACAATATTGCAGAGAGTCAGTACTTTGTCACAGATACCTGCAGGGACTGCCAGGCAGGGAGATCTCACTAAACCCTTCCTCTAGGGAGGAGGAAGAACGCCTGCCTGCCTGTCCAACCCTCCCATGGATCACAGCATCACAGGATTGCTAAGGGTGGGAAAGGCCTTTAACATCAAGACCATCACTCGCTGCCACCCCTGTGCTCAGCACTAAACCGTGTCCTGAGGCTCCACACCCGCACGTTTTCTGAACACTTCCAGGGACAGTGACTCCAGCCCTGCCCTGGGCAGCTGGACAGCCCTTCCCAGGAAGAAATTTTCCCTGATATCCAATCTAATCCTCCCCTAGAGCAACTTGAGGCTGTTCCCTCTTCTCCTGTCCCTGTTCCCTGGAGCACAGCCCGACCCCCCCCAGCTGTCCCCTCCTGTCAGGAGCTGTGCAGAGCCACAGGGTCCCCCCTGAGCCTCCTTTTCTCCAGGCTGAGCCCCCTCCCAGCTCCCTCAGCCCCTCCTGGGGCTTCAGCCCCTTCCCCAGCTCTGTTCCCTTCCCTGGACATATTCAAGTGCTGCTCCTAATCTCCCTGGGAATCCGAGAGTGGAATCTGAGAGCTCTCACAAATCAGACTGTTTAGCTTTAAGCATTTGAAATTTCTAGCCTTTTTATTTATAGACATGATTTAGAAAACTTCAGCTTTGTGCTCTCTAGCACACAAAATCTTAGTCATAAATAATTTATATCTAACGATTCCACAGAATAATATGAAAGGATTTTCTCCTAAAATGTCCCCTTGCATTTATCAGAAAACATGTCAATCTGTCTCTCTCACATGCAGAGATGTACCACAACCTGAAATATGTGTAAAACTCATCACAACAGTCCAGTGAACACAATGTCATGAAGTTTCCACCTTGGTATCCTCGACAGGAAGAACAGTGAACCAGTGAAGAACCCACAGCCCTCCTCCTGCTGCTTTTGACTTACTCTGGGATGCACAAGAAACCCTGGAATCCCACAAGTAATCCCACAGTTGGTTTCCCACAGGACTACAGGAAGACCCCTGGGGAGGCACCACAGATACACCTTGGCAGGTGACTGAATCCAGGTGAGATTTCTGAAGGCAGGAATTTAATCCAAGGCTATCACAAAGCAAGAATAACTATTAGAGAGGCAGTAACATATATATTAATTTTCCACTGTCAGTCTCTCAACAAAACCAGTTTGGAGGGACCAGATTGCTCTGGATTCTGTCAGCACATGGCCTTGTTTCTAAAAACAGCAGAGCTGATTCCAAATGCTGTTTGGTTTCCATGACAGTCTTTCCTTTACATCATCTTCATTTCCCCTCGATCTTCTTGGAAGGAAAAATTACAAAGAGAGAGAAAAAAAACTAAACCCCCTTTAGAGCTCTCAAAAACCCTAAAGCTTTGCTTCAGTTATACTTCTTTGCTGGAGAACAGCAGGGAACAGAAATGTTGTTACAGGAGAAGTCATTACTCTGTAGGGAGCAGTAATCACTTGGCACAAGGAGGAATGAAGAGGGCTGAAGTGGGTGCTCGTGTACAAGTACATCAATAGCTACCCCAAATTTTGGGTACCAGCTCACTACACAGAGCTGGATCAGCATCTACTCCATCAGGATGTTTGCTCTGCAGCACTAAAACGAAAGTGTCCCATAAAACTCCTTGCTCCCTGTGAGGTGGAAGGTGATGGCTCCCTCAGCACCTGCTCTCAGGAATTACTGCCCAGGAACTCACGTGGAGCACAACGAAGGAAGAATTTTGGTCATCCCAGGTTTGACCATGCAGCCTTTAACACACTCCAGGGAGACAAAGTCCTTTCTGCTCCTCCTTCAGATGTTGTGACAACTACCCTGGCTCTCCATAATAAATAAATCAAAGAAGGAAAGGGAAAATGCTTCACTAAACTGAGAGTCACCATGTCCAAGCTGCTCCAAATAATTCTGAAGGAAAGGTCCCAATTCCACAGCATTTATCCCTAAAAGGATTAAGATGTACTGAGCACAGCAAGGCTATAACTGGGTCACTGTTTTGAATGGCACAAATATATGGGAATCTATGAAGAGACAACATTCACCCCAAAATGTCAGAGGTACAGGGGCAATATCATGAAAATGCAAATATTTGCCAAGTTCTTCATGTTACCACTTCCCATGGATTCATTTAGTGGAACTGAATTAATTAATTTCTTAAGCATTTTCATACAGCATGGCTCTGTCACGTTAGCACATTGCAGCTACATTTTTCAGAGCTGCTTCAGATATTTGTACACATTTAAAATAAAGAAGAAACAGGCAGTTTAGGTACCCAGGTCTGACAACGACATCTTAAACAAAAATATGTGCTTGTCATACTACAGCAGCTTTACTGAAGAGGTAAAAATAACCTTAAATATCCCCCTCCAATTCAGCATTTCTTAATTGTCATGGGAGGTTGTCGTCCCCATGTCCCTGGAAGCACTCCAGAGCTTGGAGCAACCTGGGATAGTGGAAGGTATCCCTGTCCATGGCAAGGGATGGAACTTGATGGGCTTCAAGATCCCTTCCAACACAAACCATCCTGTCATTCTGTGATTTTAAGGATTAATCCTGTGCTGTTCATGTTCTCATCAGCAGAGCGCAGCACGGGCACATTCAATAACACCCAGCTCAAGGACATTTTCCAGAGTGAGAAACACTGGAACCTTTTAAATTTTTTATTTTTTTTAAATTGAAATCATCACTTAGCTCTCTCCTTAGTGCACATATCCTTTCGGGCTGGAGGGGGGCTTTAGGTGCAGAGGTCAAGGCCAGGATGGCCTAAGTAATTAGAGGCAGTACTGACCTTTTAATCTAGCTCTCAGTTTGGGGATTGTGGAATGTGCAGAAACACTCACCAGCCAGAGATGCCTTTAAAATCTCATGGCAACTGAGATAATGGGAGAGAGAAAAGGAATGAAAAAATGACAAGTGCTTACAGTAAGGAAACTTTTAACACTGGCAATGCACATTCTTAATCCCATGTCTAAAAAATCTGCATTCAATAAAGACATTTGAATATGCATCATTTTTTGAGTTTAGTCTATTTTTCAGGTTCTCAATTCCAAACTGCTCCAACCAGTACTTAGTTCATGGCATGTATAAAAGAGGATTCTTCTTTTTTCTTTAAAGGACCACACAGAACGTGTTTTTTCTACTTCCAGCATCTCCATTAAAAGGGCGTGGGGGGTGGGGCGAATAAGAAAAAGCAAAACAAAAAAACCCCAACACTTTAAAGCATTTCCATGAGCTGGCAAATACAGAGAAAACTCTCATTCCAGAGACTTAGCATCACAGAGGAGTTAGTCCAGGGCATCCATTTACCACAGTTTAAAGGATCAGCCTGGAATGAGCAAAGAACAAATTCTTAACTATTTGTCTGCTCTGTTTTCAAATGAAGATCTGCAGCTCACAGATATGTAGGTGAAACCTTCTCCAGCTCCCATGTAAAACCACTGAAGTGGAATCCAAGACATGGAACAAGCAGCTTGGCAGCTCTGAGCACCTCCTTTGGCACTGCCGCTGTCACTGCCACAAAATTCACCTCTGCTCAGCAGCGTGAGTTTGTGCCATGGCAACATTTCCCAAGTGAGCCTGAAAGAGACACCCAATTCTCCCTGATTCTCTGCACATGAATCCAGGGCACCCAAGGGGTGCTGGGGATTTTCAGCAGAACAGTCTCACATTTGTGTTTTCCTTCACAGAATTCAAAGTTTTAGGGCTGAAAGGGATGCAACCAAGCACAAGTGAATGGTCAGCTACTGAGGGCAGCATTAGCATGATAACTCTCTGACAGCCCTAAGTTTGGATCTGACATTGCCATAGTGAAACCTGATTACCATTCCCAAAGGCCTGGGCCCAGGAGCTGCAGGGTACAGTACACAACCTCACACAATGGCAGAGTGGCTCAGGAATGTACTTTCTTTAAGAACAAAAATCCCACATACAATATGCGTGGGAAAGGCAGACAGGGTTAGAGTCCTGCTTCTGTACAGCCTACAAAATAAATTACAGAGAAAAGCCACAGAAAATAGAACATCCAACAAGAACAATACTTCTGATTCCAGCCTCTTGTTGGTAAAAAAAAGACCCCAAAGATTCCAGCTACTGTTTGATGCACAGAGGGAGGAGAGGATCCTAATTATGGCTTAGATATAAAAGGACAATTGGAGCTTTGGGTTGTTATTGTAGAAAGCAATTTCTCATCACATAAAATACAACAGAGATAGATTCAGGCTCAAACAAGCAAATCCAACTCTGGTAAGTCCCCTGACCACAGCCAGTGATTATGCAAATAACAATGTGATGTTATGTTATAGGTATAAATCGGATTAGCAACTCAGGAGTTGTCCCAGTGCAGCAGCAGCAAGATGGGGAAGGTGGAAAAAACAGCAGCCTGACATTCAACCCCAGCATCTGAGAGGGGACAATTAACAGGAATTTATATTTCTGTGTGTTAAGCCAACCTGGGCTCAGCTTTTGTTTATAGAGAAGAGCTGTGTCCAACGGCATGAACACAAAACTGGGATCCACTGCATTCCCTGCCCAAAGCCCTGTGACAACACAGCAATGTGAGGAATGTGTCTGCCTCTAGCATGCACTTTATACCACACAGTGTCCATAACCTTCTGATCAACACAACAGAAGAGTCATTAACTCTGCCCAAGGGGAGGGGAAAGCTGGGCCTGAGATCACACACAGGGCATGACTCCTCACTCCTGATGCCCTCCAGAAAAGGTGACACAAGCTGGAAAAGGGAGGTGACACTCCTCTCCAGAAACGACCTGGAGGTCAGACCAGGACACTTGATGCTGCAAGAGCTGGGAAGGTGAATGATGACCATGGAGCTGCTCCAGGGCTGGAGCCTCTCTGCTCTGGAGCCAGGCTGGGAGAGCTGGGGGTGCTCACCTGGAGAGGAGAAGGCTCCAGGGAGAGCTCAGAGCCCCTGGCAGGGCCTGAAGGGGCTCCAGGAGAGCTGGAGAGGGACTGGGGACAAGGCATGGAGGGACAGGACACAGGGAATGGCTCCCACTGCCAGAGGACAGGGATGGATGGGATATTGGGAATTAGGAATTGTTCCCTGTGAGGATGGGCAGGCCCTGGCACAGGGTGCCCAAAGCAGTTGTAGCTGCTCCATCCCTGGGAGTGTCCAAGGCCAGGTTGGATGGGGCTTGGAGCAGCCTGGGACAGTGGAAGGTGTCCCTGCCATGGCAGGGGTGGGACTGGATATACTCTAAGGTTCCTTCCAACCCAAACCATTCCATGATTCCATGAATAATCTGTGCCCTGGCAACCACAATATTTGATCAAAACTCACAAAAACAATGTGCAGCCTTACATCAACACAGCATTGACCAATACAATGCAGCAAGGCAGAAATGTAGGGAATGACTTAAATAAAAAAGTCAGGCTAATGATTACCAACATCTTCAGGGAATAATTCATCATTTTATAATTAAGAAGGCTGAATCATGGCAAAAAGCTCCAAACATTAATGCCTACAATCTTCAGAAAGACAAACTCTAACATGATTTGTCTGTCTCTTGGACTTACATTGGGGTGGGGAATGGAAGGAGATGGATGAGCAGACTGTTGATACCCTTTAAAAACTGTTCCATCTTTCCTGCATTATGGTAACTAAGAAGACATGGACACTGATTTAAAAAAAAAAAAAAAAAAAAAAAAAAAAAAAGCCAGTTAAAATGAACCACTTATGAATCAGAGACTTCTTTCCCTTCCTTAATGTTTCACCTTATTTTAAGCAGCTGGGACTAGGGAAAAGTGATTGACAGTAAATAAATTATAAGTTTTATCTCCCAAATAAGTACATTTCGAACAACTGTGGCATTTCCTGTAATCTGACAACAAAAGAGGCATAGAAAGAGACCAGCTTCGGAACAGGGTGGGAGGGAAAGAGGTGGAGGGTCATGACAGTGTAATCTTGACTCCAAAGCTCAGGGTAGAGAATAACTTGGAGCAGCAACAGCAGCATCCCCAGCACCACAGGAACAGCACCACCAGCAACAGCAGCCTGGCTGAGCCAGAATTGGGCAATGACAAACAGGGTGAATTAAAATTGGTGATGATGGTGCACAACAAGCTGCTGATCCCGCCGTAGCTTCATTTTGCTGTACAGAAACAGACTTTCAAACAGATATTTACAAAACATAATTTGGATCTCCTGGATCACCACTGTAGTACCAGAGTGCACACACTGGCAAGGCTTTAAATGTAACCAGAAACTATTGCTGCTCTTGCCCATGAAAACTAAATGATTACTATGAATTAATACTTCCTGCCAAAAATACAGTATCCATTGTGGATGAATTGAACTTATTTAATTGGCAAAGCCAAATGGAAGCCAATGTGCCAATTAAGTGATTGCCCAAATTTCCGAAGATTCTCGGGGACAAGCTCTGTGCTGGGAGCCAGCCTGTGAAATGAAAAGGCCCCTCTAACCAAGAGGCAGAGAAAGAACCTCACACAGCAACAGAAACCCTTGCCAAAAGCTTAACGAGGGAAAATACTGTGAGATTCATGCAGCAGTCAGAAGGAAAAGCAAGTTATGTGGATTGAAAAGGAAACAGGTTACTGGTGCAATGCCAAACCAGAACTGCTTTGACCAAAATATTATTGCACCTGATGGATGCCTGGTGTGCTGGCCTGTCCCAAAACATTTGTGTCAGATCAGTGCCCATGCTGTCCACACTTCCTGGACTCCTATTCCACCCTTCCCTCTGTTATCCCTATTCCCCAGCCTGAGCTGCAGCAATTCCATGAAAATGCTGCCCAGTGCTGGGCACAGGAGACAGACACACTGCAGTTCCTGTAGGATTAACACAGCTCTGACTCACTAATCCAGGCAAGTCAAGTGCTCGAGGACCTTCAGCAGCACAAAAGCAACCTCCAAACCTACAGGTAACATTTTCTATAGCACTGAGGCAGTGATCCCTCAGACTTAGAGCCAGAAGACAAATGCTGAAGCATTTAGGTGGAGAACCACCTAAGTCAGGCTGTGAAGCTGTCAGAGCTCATGGAGAATTGGGAAAACACCCTCAGCACAGGGTGGGATTGTCGGGATCCTTTGCCTCCCTGTTCAGGGCCAGAAGTTGGACTCAATGACTTGTGGGTCCCTTCCAGCTCAGGAGATTCCACGATTCTAAAGTCCATTTCTACTGACTTGTTCAAGCCCTTTAAAAGATAGCAGAAAAGCCCCACAATTCCAGCTTCTTATCTCCTAAAACTTCCCCTTGCACTTGAGAGCTTAAAACTTTAGGCTTTTAAAAAGAACTTGCAGCTGGGCACTCGGAGTTCAAAAGCACATTTTTCCCCAAGAAATTTTCTTCATGATGTGGAACCCATCTGAGAAGAGGATCAGCCTGGCAAAACTCTGTCAGTGACTTCAGAGCTCTCAACCACATCCTCAGCTGTAAAATTCCAGTGTTGGTTCACACATATACAAAGCATTAACAGACACGGGGAAAAAAATCCAAAATATCAATTTTAGCATGTTTAAAAGTATTATATCTACATATTTCAGAAGCTAAAATTAGATCATTTCAGTAAACCACTGTTTGGAAATCACTACAGCTTACAAGGCCAAGCAAATAGATTTACCACATTCTCTTTTTATGCAGATTTTTCCACAACTCCTGGAGGTTAGTCTGCAGCAGAAACAGGCCTGATGTTCTGTGAATTAAAAACCAACCAATGAACCAACACTAATTAAAAAAGAAGCCCCTTGTATTCTATTTTTGGCATCTATTCTTGCAGAAGCCCCACTCAAGACCTCGGGCAGCACTGGCCAAGTGATGTACAAAGAATGAGAAACAAATACTAAGGACATAAAAATCTTTCTTTAAACCCTTACAATGCACTAATCTCTGCACACATTCATAATTGCATTTAAAAATAGTTTCCTCCTCAGTCATGTCCCAGATTTAACAGTGATATATTGAGGTCTCATTAAAAAGCCTTTATTACCTTCACAAGCCATGGAACCTTCCCTATCTGGCATCAAATGCTGAAAATACTACGGATCTCAGAAGCCCTCTGACCTAAGAACTAGGATTATTCCAGGGACTTCATAGGACAGGCTCTAACCCTGTGCCTTTCTAAAGCATTTATAAGCTTGTATTTCTCCTAAGAAAATTCCAACAGCAAAAGCCTAAAATGATGGGTACCAACTGCAGCTGCTGCCTCTTGGCACTGGTCAAATTCAGAGAGTCTTCCACCTTAATTTAGAGATTCCCCTTTTGTAGCACCCTGATTCCACACAAGTAACACCTGACCCCTGCTGTCACCTCTTGGCCCTGCTACGGTCAGCAGAATCCCAGATCCCATGAGATCCCAGCCAGAGGTGCACCAGGGGGACAATAAACCTTCCATGGGCTTGGAGACTCATATTCTCGTATTCTGAACATTTCCAAAGCTGAAGGAATTGGAGAAGTGCAGGAAAAGTGACTTCTTCAGAAGCACACAGACAATCACAGAAAGACATGAGTTGGAAGGGATCTTAAAGCTCATCTCCTCCCATCCTGCCATGGCAGGGACACCTTCCACTGGCCCAGGTCACTCCAAACCCCATCCAGCCTGGCCTTGGGCACTGCCAGGGATCCAGGGGCAGCCACAGCTGCTCTGGGCACCCTGGGCCTGCCCACCCTCACAGGGAACAATTCCTGCCCAATATCCCATCCTACCCTGCCCTCTGGCAGTGGAAGCCATTCCCTGTGTCCTGTCCCTCCATGCCTTGTCCCCAGTCCCTCTCCAGCTCTCCTGGAGCCCCTTCAGGCCCTGGCAGGGGCTCTGAGCTCTCCCTGGAGCCTTCTCCTCTCCAGGTGAGCACCCCCAGCTCTGCCAGCCTGGCTCCGGGCTGCAGCCCTGGAGCAGCTCCGTGGCCTCCTCTGGACTGGCTGCAGCAGCTCCAGGTCCTTTTTTGAGTGCATTCCCCTGATCTCCAGTGTCAGAGGAATGCAGCTCACGTGGCACCTCTTTGTGTCAGCACATTTGCAATGGGTGCATAAATGAAGATTTCTGTATTTATCTCAGCATTTTAATCCTGCTTCACCACAAAATTCAGACAAGGCAGGAACAGAGGGTCTGTAAGCACAGCAGCCAGATGGGGGAAGAGCCACGGGCTCAGTGCTTTCAAACAGTGCAACTCCCTGAACTCAGGAAGAGGAGAAGGCAGGAACTCAGGAGGTCAGCAACATGTGGTAAATGCAATATTAAGCACAAATATCAATTTATGCTAAAGTCAATGCAGGCTGGGGACAGCTGTTTTGTAGGCTCATGTGAGATATATTATATAAAGGCTCTTTCACAACTTCATTTCTTGTAACTCAGAAACAGAGCACTCAGCAGGGCCTGACAAGGAAAAGATACCCCTTTCCTTTAAAATAACATTACTGTCTTGGAGAAATGTTAGAAAATCCATAAAATGCAATTTTCCTTGGCTCACACAGGGCTTTGCAGCTCCAGAACTCAGAAGTGTTCTATGAAGAAAGTCAATATCATCAACTGCATTTTCCGAAGTGGAGCAGAGGCAGAAATCCCAGGATGTGTGAAGGTTACCCAGCAGGTGCAGCACAGTGGGAATTAGGGGCTGAGACAGAAAAATTGTGTCTAATACATCCAAATTCTAAAAATACAGAGCATGAGTTGGGGGGAGTACAAAATATAGCAATGCTTGAGGAGTTACAGGCAGCTGCCTCATTACCCAGCTCCTGGGAACTCTGTCCAGCCAGGGCTGCCTCTCCTTCAGCCTGGACCTCACCCACAACACAGAATTGCACCAGAAATACTGAGGCAGAGATGTCTCTGCATCCCTGGCAGTGCCCAGGGCCAGGCTGGGCAGGGCTTGGAGCAGCCTGGGGTAGTGGAAGGTGTCCCTGCCCATGGCACTGGGTGGAACTGGATGGGCTTTAAAGTCTCTTCCAACCTGAATTTTTTCACAGTTCTGGGATTCCCCCCAAACAAACAGGTTTCCAACACAGAATCACTTGACCTTCTGCTGAACCACAAACACAAAACAAGCAATGTTAAAAAGCAGATGAAAGTATAAATAATAAACTAAAGAAGACAAAAGAAGTTGCATCAAACAAAGGACTGAAGCTACTCAGGTACCAAGAATGAACTGGCAATGACAGAAACATTAAAAATAAAGAGTTTCTGTCACCTTATATTTACAGTATAGGAGGACATTCAACCTCCACACATTTACAAAGACTTTCAGTTTATTTCTTATTAAGAAAAAGCTCTGGAAACAAAGCACTTTTCTAAATTAGTAATAAGCCCTTGGAAAATATTATGGATAAAACTGGGAAGGAAGAGTAGGGATGACTTGTTCATGTACCTGTGAATGCATAAATTGACTTTTCTGAATAAAAACATGTAACAAGGCAAAGTTCAGGAGACAAGTGCCAGGACTCCCCCAGCTCTCCAGTGTCCCTTGTCTCAGCCTTTGCCCACCTGGGAGAAGGTGAAATTCATATGAGGTGACAAAGCCTGGTGCCTGTCAGGGCTCCACAGCAGCCAGGGGAACCAATGGAGGGAACAACTTCTCCAACCCTGCATCCTTCACTCCCTGGGGGCTGGGACTTCAAGCAGCAACAAAACCTAAAATCTGCATCTTCAATGACCACTAACCAAAAATTAGATGTACTGTGGCACTCTGAGACAGTCACATACCATGGAAAGAGCAATCTCCGGGACAAGGCAGAAGCAGAGGCTGCTAAAAATGTAAAGTGAAGGAACAGAGTGAAGGAAGAAACCTCAGGCTTCAAATGATCAGGGAAAAGGCAGAATATTGAAGATATGCTGGTTAAACAGAGAACACTGTCAGTGCTGAACAAGGTCCTGCAAATATTTACATCTGAATATTGCCCCTGACTGGAGGTAAGGGAAGTTGAAATTTGATTCACTCAACACAGTAAACACAAACAAGAGCAGTTTTTCTCCCTCCTCTTCACACTGTATTAAGAGGACCCTGAGGTGAAACCAATCCTGTGAGCACAAATCCAGCCACTTTAAATACAGGTTCAGCAGCTTTACTGTCCTTCATCACACCAAGTCACTGTGCAGCAATTCCAGCTGGGAATTTCCCTGTTTATCATCCTCTAAATCTCTTCTCCACTGGACCAGTCAGTTTTGGCATTGCTGGCACAGAGCTGTGCATGAGGGCACGTTCCAAAAAGTGATTTAATTGGGCAGTGAGAGGAGCATGATGCAGGGTAAAATAAACACTGAGCAATGTTCATGAGCACAACAGCCTCAAGCAGGTGAACATTGCTTTCACTGCAAATCAACCAGGAGAAAAAAAACAACACTAATGAGATATGCCAGGAAACCTGTGTCACAGGTGAGCACACTGAATTACAGCCTGACAGCTCTGAGACACACCTGGAGGTCACAGACAGCAGTGAGGTGTCACACAGTGACTCCCACCAGACTCCAGGGTGTGGGAAGCTCCGAGCTGGGAGCAGGTGCTGCTGCCTGAGCAACACTGATGGGAACAGACACTGCTCCCAACTGTGGCCAAGGTGAAGAGAAGGCAAAAACAGCCACACACGAGGAAAGAAAAAAATTACAAAGTGAAAAGTGCAAAAATTTACAGGCTGGGAGTGCTCACCTGGAGAAGAGAAGGCTCCAGGGAGAGCTCAGAGCCCCTGGCAGGGCCTGAAGGGGCTCATAAATAGGTGGGTGAGAGACTTTATACAGGCAGAGGGTGACAGGACAAGGGGGAATGGCTTCCCACTGCTGAGGGCAGGGTAGGATGGGATACTGGGAAGGAATTCTTCCCTGTGAGGGTGGTGAGGCCCTGGCACAGAGTGCCCAGAGAAACTGTAGCTTCAAAAACCCCCATTTATATTAAGGTAATCCAGTTGTCTGTAGCCCACTGCCCACATGAGTGCCTTCTCTGAGATGATAACAGCACCTTTGTGCGTGCTTTTCTGCACCTCCGGTCCCTCTGATGGCAGGTTTGCTCTCGGGCTAAGGTTTTATTCATGTAGACTTAGCCAGCATTTTGCTAAAATCTCATTCCTTCACAATGCTGCACGCTTCAAAGAGCATGTTTTTACAAGAAGTTCCCTTCATGCTCAGAAGTCTTGCTGAAAAAGAGGTTAATGCAGACTGAAAATTGTTGTGACATTATGGACCTTTTAATTGGTTACAAGACCTGCTTTGGGGCACGTATTAATAGGGCAGAAGCATTGTGAAAGCTCCTTCCCTCTCCTTGACAAACTGCCAGAGGAAGGGAAGCATTTTGGCCTTGTTCAAAGTATTGTGCAATCCACTTAAAAAGCTGAAACTTAGGGAGTATAAATGGAACAGAGGAGCAGAGTGTTCAGAAGGGGAAATAATGGGAAGAGAAGATGTAGCTCAGGTGTTTACCATGGCGCTGAGCGTCTCCTCCCAGTCTGGCCTCTCCCTGGGATGGATGCTCCTCTGCAGCTCTGGGACAAAGTCATCTTCTTCTGCGTGGACAGAGGACTTCATCATTCTGCAAAGGACAGAAGTTGGATATTCACTGACAACTCCTAGGTAATCTCACACCCAGTTTGTTACAGTGTTCAGTTATGTGACAACATAAAATGATTTTACACATCCAGAAATCCCACAGACTCCTGAGTTTCTCCCACTTCCTCATTATACAAGCAGGACAAGAGTGTAAATTTGGTGGAGAGAAATCTGCACTTCCTAAGCAATCAGTAGATAATTTTGTTTAATCACTGCACAATTGGCAAGTCTCACAACAGAGAAAAATGCAGAGGAGTGATTTTCAGTCCACTTCAGAAAAATGGCTCCTACTGCCCAGGCAAACAGCAAGAGAAACACACATTTGTACGGAGAAATACACACATTTGATTCCTCCTCCTTTCAGGAGGTTTTGCCTGAAATGGGGATAAACAGCTTCCAAATCTTAGTCTGACTCCACATCCCAAGGCCTGATCCATCAGCTCTCATCCCTTCCTGATTTTACCTGAAGAGTGAGCACCTCAAATCAGCCTGATGTGACCAGGCAAAACTTTTGCTCCGATAAGGAGCCATCTTCCAAACACCCTGTGAAGGTTATTCCAAGCCTACACAGAGATCAGAGGCTCAAAATGAAAACTGAGAAAGAATTCACAAAAGCTCCTCAGTCCTTCTACATGACAGCACTCTGCAGATATGTATTTTTTTTTCACTTTCTGTTTGCATAAATGTGCCTTTGCAGAGATTATGGCGTAGACTTGAAGTACCGAAGGCCTGTTCAAAGTCTGGTATCACCCATTCCAGTTTCATTAAACATCATATTCAGGCAGGCTTTTATTCCCTTAATAGATCACCACTTATGTATTTAGGATAAGCATTTTGATAATCAGCAGTGGAAAGGCACAGGCAAGAAGGGCTGGTTTCTAACCCTACTGATTTATGCACCACTTGACTGAAACATGCCTGGTGAAAGCCAGTTAATAAAACTCCTTTGCTTCAGATCCAAGATGTGAAGTTCTGAAACCCCAACATGCTGCTTGACACTGGGCCAAATCATTTAACTCTGCTTTGTTCTCTCCAAGAGGGTTAAGGATGAAGTAATTAACACTGCAGTTAATGGCACAGCTGGGTTAGGAATTACAGCCTGTATCATTTCATCCCCAGCTTCGTGATCGTATTTCTGCTCCAATAAAAAACACATCCCTGAGAAAATGAGCCTCAAAACCGAAAGTAACAATGCCCCAGGAAATGCTGCTCACTGTGGGATCTGTGTGCCATTCCCACTCCCAGCATCACCCACTGTCCTCCTGTCCTCAGGAGGGAAGAAATGCACCTGCCTGGGGAAAGCTGCAGAGAGCTGGAAAAAAATCTGCAGGAAAACACCATGATTTAGAAGACAGAGGTGAAATGTCAGCCGCAGAAAGGAGACCCTCACCTTTGCAATAGATGTTTGAAAGAATTTGGGGGTTGAAAGACTAAAAATTTGCTGCTTCAATTTTCCTTTGCACATCAAGAGGAGGAGACCTGGCTTCACAGCTCCAGATCCACCACGGGAGAGGTTTCCCACTTAACTTAAAGCAGAGGAAACCAATTTGGCAACTCAGAAACAAGAAATCAACAACAACAACAAAACCGAAACCAAAACAAAAACAAAAACAAAAAAACTCCAAAAAAACCTCAAAATTTTTAATCAATGTCATGATTTTGAAAAAGGCTCAATACAGTTTTCCTGAAGATTTCTACATGTTGGGGTTTGACCACATTGCAGCTGAATAAAAAGATTCTACACAAATTCACACAGCAAGTTCAGTCTAATTCCCTGAGGTGATGGAGTGGAAGGAAGGGTGATGTGATCAAGACGACCTTCTCCAGCAGTTAAAGCAATCAAAGTGCACCCTCATTTAAAGACTTGAAAATAATGGGACTGTATTTACATCTTTATCTGCACTTGAGAGTACAAATGGATTCACTACACAGCTTCTAAGGCTTCTGGCAATTCCTGCCAGACTTCTGCTCTGAAACGTGCTGGCTGCAGTGGTGAGAGTGAGTGCAGAGGATGGTACATCCTATTTTAAATAATCCTGGGAATCAGGCTCATGTGCAGGGTCTGTACCCCCACACTGGATCAACATGGATGTCACAGCACCCAGCTCTTTAACACACTCCAGTCTATCAACTCACATCATTTCTTTAATCTATGTCTATAAAACTTCCATGATAAACTCTTCACAAACCCTTCCCACTGAGATGCCAAAATGCAGAGCCATTATTCATCCTGTGAAGGTGTTCTGGACTTTTACTGCAAATTGGAAAAGCTCCACATGCAAAATTTAGCCTTTAAAACAGTCAATTCTTTGAGCTTTTGCCAGATTCAGATTATTCTACTGCTGAGGGAAATTCAAACTTGGTCACAACATCACAGAAATACTGGAAATGATACTGAAGATTTTCTCTCTGACACAATTATCAGCACTTGATAACCATCCGTGCACCCTTATTAATTTTTAATAGCCACTATTTAATTCAATGCCATCTGAGACAGAGAGCAAGGAAGGCTGAAGATGCTGCAGGTAATATTAGTCCTTAAAGGATTACGTTTGGTGGCATTTTCCTGCCCATCAGTGGCCTGGATGGAAAGGAAAACAACTTTGTGAACTTGCAGCAATGAAACAGGGAGAGGAGTAGGGGCAGAAAGGAGGGAGAGTAGGAAGAAAAGCAGCTTCTGAGCACACTCCCCTTCACACAATGTTTCCTCTGGGCATGTAAAACCTCAGAGCAGCAGCTGGGGAAGGAGCTTTCCTCCCAGCTGGCCTAGGGAAAACTCCGGCCTCACCCCAAGACAAGCCTGGAATATTATCTCTAGATATAACCACATTCACACATCTTTATATGCATGTGCATTATGTATATTTGACATTATTTTAATTTATAAAATAAATAGCACAACATATATATGTCTGATTCACCACACATGTCAAGCTGGATTCTTTTCCACAGGAGAGTAAAATACCTCAAATCCCAGGAGCACTCACGCAAAACACCGAC
The DNA here is from genome assembly GCF_017590055.1 of Onychostruthus taczanowskii. Taxonomy (NCBI): domain Eukaryota; kingdom Metazoa; phylum Chordata; class Aves; order Passeriformes; family Passeridae; genus Onychostruthus; species Onychostruthus taczanowskii. The sequence goes on from NW_024501792.1 coordinate 6,779,960, forward strand.
ACATGGATCTTGTAAACACTAAAGGCCAAACCAGCTAAAGAACTGCTCTATAACAGCTGCATTTGGGTATATACATTTGGGGCAGATGTAAATGAGTGAGAAGTCACTACAAAATTTAATTCTGGCCATTAGAATAGAAATAGAATTTTATTTAAAATGCCACTTCCTCAACCTCTCAGCAGCTCTGCCCTTGCAATGAAATGTGACACTGTTATATTAATAAAAGTTCTGGTGTACAGAAGCCATTAAGCAATTCCCCTGCAGATGAATGAACCCTTCTTCATTGTAAATTGAGAACCAAATGTACTGGAACAAATGTTTACAGGACATTTCACAAAAGGCCCTGCCCACTTTCACACCCACCCTTTTGGAAGTTCTCTGGTAGGTCAAGTTGATTAATTGAGTTAGAACTTATATATTTGTACATGACACAATTGTGTCGAGAAAACATCTCATGTCCTTTTCCTCCTTCTCAAATCCAGCCAGCTGCTCCCCTTATTTATGGTATTTCTGTGTCCTATCAGGAATTGAAACCCTCTGGTGCCTTATGCAAGCATCAAGTCTTGCCTGTTCACACCGAGCTGTGTCACAGGCCAGAAAAACCTACAGGACATCTGTAGGGTGATTTGTATTAAGTAAACTTCATCTCAAGTAAATGTAAACTTTGTATTAAATAGATGAATATTCAGCTTGACGTCCCTAAACTTTACAGTTACTGCCTGTTTATAATACTGTAAATTTTAAATACACCTTTCACTAGATGAGAACCTCCCCTATGGCTTTGAGGGAGTCTCACATCCACAAATCCAACATATTTTCACATTTCTGTTTGCATAAGAGAGGCAGAATCACAAAAAGGGGGGTTGTGGAAAGAGCTCCTCAAGTCAAACAAGAACAGAACTCTTAAAACATTGTGGGACCCCTACAAGAGTGTTCCCATTACTCAGGTTCTTTGGCACACCCCCAGTGCCACAGCAGAGGAGAAACACAATTGTTGTGGCTTTGGTGCCATGTGACACCCCAGTTCATGGCAGGACACAAGATGGTGACAAATTCCTTCCTCAGGTGCTGATGGTGTGAGAGCCCCGCCAGGCTCAGGTCAGAGTCATTTCTCTGCCTGCCCCATCCCAGCTGGACAGGCAATGGACTCCTTAGATTAAATGCCAAATATGATTTAGAGCTGTTCTCCTCCTTGGGGACATCAGGCACTGCAGCTTCTCCTGGCTGCTCCCCCCACCAGTGACTTTTCTTCCTGACCTCCAGCTGAGAGGTGAGAGCCCATGAGAACTGATTTATTGGTTTATTTATTACTTCTATCACACTGTTGTTGTGCCTGAAGATTGTTCCCCTGATGGAAAAGCACAGCTCTGCCCTACAGAACCAACAATTCAAGAGGATTTAGAGCTCTGCAGAAAGTGATGCTTCCCAAGATATAAATTTTACCTCAAAGGCTACAGTTTCATTAAGGCCTGTGCTGACACCAACTGAGATTGAAAACCAACGAGCTTCAAACACTATCTGATAACATCTCACATTTGTTTTGTTCAAATAACTTGCACAAAAGGCAAAAAATAACCCATCCTAGCCTGGGTGGAGCATCCCTGTCTTTCCAAATGTAACAAGTAGAGTTTTGATCCCATTACTCTCAATCACAGTTTGGAAACATAATCCAGCAGTGAATCAACAGAGAAATACCTTGAAAACTCTGCTTCAGAAGGTTTAAAACAAGTCAATCAAGATGTGAAGTGCTGTGGGTGTCACTCTACAATATATGACAGCAGAATTAAGTCAACTTTTCACATCTCATGAGCTACTCACTGCCACCAGGAAAGGAAGAAAAATTATTAAACATGAACTGAGATTTGACCCAAAGTTTATAAACACTTGGGCAAGAAGTTGGAATCACGAGAGAAACCCTGATGTAACTTCACTTCTGACCTCAGACTTCTACCACAAACACACACAAAAATTAGGAAATTACATTAGGGAGATGGGGAAAATACCAAATAGCCCTCTCAGCCCAATTTTCCAAGTAAACTCTGTGTCCATGAAATTAAAGCTAATACAGTGGAAAGGGAGAAAATAATCACACAATATGGAAAGCAGAGATAGCTCTGCTCTCAGACAAGCCCCAGGGAAAATGAAAGAGGAGATGGGAACTGCAGGCTGACAGTGCTGACCTGATGAGGATTTAATTTCGCATGTTTCAAATCAGCTTTGTCAACACCTCCCTGATTACATTATGTCCATCTGTATTATATAAAACAAGATTTCTGAAGTCTGACTCCAGGATCACACAATACGAAGCTGGAAAAGCCTGGCAAGGGCAGCTCCAAGCCCACCTCATAAATAATGCCAAATGGATTGTGCCCAATCCTTGGCCACAGAGCGAGAACCTGGCACAACTAAAGGGTTGCTCTGATTGATTGGACAATGTTGAAAGCTGTAATTGCCACTTTTGATGGAAGTTCATCACAGGAGAGCCAAAATCCAATTAGCTGGGAAGGCACAGCACAAGGAAAATCAGGAGAGTAACAGTATATTACAATAAGAGGATATCTAAAAATCACTGGAATGAAACGTCATTCCAATATCAGCACAGAGCAAACTGGATTCCTCTGCACTCTGGGTGCTCCAGGGCTACTCATATGATGCATTTATTTATTGCCTGGTTCTGAGCTGAGCTCAGTGGGTTTCAGCCTGGAGGATGTGGATATGTGAGGGTCTCAGAACTGCAACTGCGAGCAGCTGGAGTAAAAAAATTAAAACAAGCTCACTGTGCTGTGGAGCTCTTTAGTTCATGTGCCCTTCTCATGGAATGCAGGCTTCCCTGGCAGATCTATCCATGTGCCCAAATAAAGGAGGCTGGGAAACTCTAAACCATGGGAATAGAGGTCCAAGCAGGATCAGCACTGTTACAATGAAATCCCATTTTACTGGTTGTGACGGCTTTCAAAAATTAACTACGTTAGTTACAGCCACAAAGGTAATTTAAAAATATTTAAAATACCAAATGTCCTGTTTTTCTCCATGTTCAAATTCCAAATTCATGGCATACCTATGCCCAGGGAGCCTGAGATCACCAATGCAATAGGGTGATGTGGAAGGGCTCATGGGATCCCCAATACCAATTACTGACATTCAGCTACAGAAGGCAATTGGTCACCACAAACCACCTCACACAAACTTGTAGTTCTGGGGTTTCTATTCCTACAAAGATTATTTTTTTAAAGAAAATAATCACTTCCAATTTGATGTCCATCTCTACCTGTGAAATGAGATTCTCAGCTGCCTGAAATCTTTTTCTCTAAGGAAGGAATGTGGGGGTTTGGGGTTTTTTTTTTCATTAACTTCTCTTCTTAGAAAAGTTAGAAAAACTTTTTTAAAATTAGATATAGGAAGTTTTAAATAAAGATCTCTTTGCAATCAGAACTATCACTTGATTAATTTTTAAAATGCCAGAGTGGACATGACAGCCCTTCCACTGTGTATGTTCTTCTGCAGAGGGAGGCAGACAAGGCCAGTGACACTGCAGAGATTAATTAACATATTGGTTTCCTGCCCTGCTCCAGCTCTCTGGCCATGCTTAAATATAAGCTCCAATATAGTCAGACAATTATCTTTGCTCAAGGGCTTTACTGTGGTTTCAGACTTCCAAATTGTCTTGTTTATTCACTTACAAGAGCATTTAAACCACATTTTCAGAGCTGTCAAAGAAAAGTTGCACAAACAAGACAAGATTACCTGGAATTTAAAACCTGTGGGCAAATGGGCAAGTCTGGGCAGGGCAGTTCCCCTTTTAGCAAAAAAAAAGGCATCTCCAGGTACCACAGGCAGCCTCTCTCACCTTGGGAATCAGCTTTTTATTCCAAACTGACTTCTTGGTGTCCCTGACACTGAGCATCTCCCAACCCCTCCTAACCCTCACTGCATAAACAAAGCCCCCAAACCCAGGGGGAACACATCTTTAAACTGAAAAAGGGTAACTTTAGATCAGATATTTGTAAGTAGTTCTTTTCTTTGAGGCTTACACTGGCACAGGGTGCCCAGAGCAGCTGTGGCTGCCCCTGAACCCCTGGCAGTGCCCAAGGCAGTGCCCAAGGTTGGAGGGGGCTTGGAGCACCCTGGGAGAGTGGAAGATGTCCCTGCCCATGGCAGAGGTGGGATGAGATGGGCTTTGAGGTCCCTTCCCACCCAAATCAGTCCAAGATTTTGTGATTCCAGAGCTTGAGGGCACTGCCTATGCTCTCACATAGTCAAAGGGTTGTCCCAGCAGGACCTTGGCACTACTGGGTGGGTTCCAAGGTACCAAACAACTGAAAATTTCTCCCATCCATCAAGGAAGGGAAGGAGGATGGAAGAGGAGAAGCCAACACTGTACTATAAACAAACCTTCTGATTGTTTCCTTTCCTCCAAGCACAGTTCTGTAGGTACACAGTAAAGTCAACCCCAAACCACCATCAGTAAATCTCTACATCTGAAAGCAGAAAAAAGCAATAGACTCACTTTAGTCTGTCCTACCCCTCCACCATGGTTTTGGCAGCCTCTTGTCTCACCTGGTTGTTTTATGTCTCAGCTCAGTACCATCCATCTCCAAGTACATAAGTGAGTACAGAGAGATGCACTCCATGTTCTGGAAGGGAATGGAACATGGAACTAAGAGCTTTGTGCAACTGGGCTGTAAGAATCTGCATCCAGGTTTTGCATAACTGGCATTCCTTTAAGCACTTCATGAAAAGAGTAAGTTATTGGAATATTTGGCTTTTGCAAGCTCAGAGACATGTTCTTAGTTATTAAAAAGCTTTATAAAAATAATCACAGAATCCTCATGCTTTTGCATAGGTATTACTGAACAAACCAGCTCTTTTATTTGGCAACACATAAAAGATGGTATTTTAGTAGGTGCTCGGCATTTTCTTTCAGAAGAACACAGTGACTAGTCAATAAAAAAATTCCTCAGGAATAGGTTTCTCTCATAACTTTGCCCAGGATGAGAAAAATAATTAGGAAATCACTGAACAATCAGAATCTCTGAGCCCTGGCTTGGATTTCTTTTGTTTGACTCAGGAACAAGTATAAAAGTAATAAAAAAAAATACCTCTAGGGAAAAGGGCATGAACCTCATATTTACCATTAATAAACTGCTACAAGCAACTCTAAAGTTGGAACACAGAAGGGTGATGGGAAAAGATGATGCTCCTGTCCTCCTGCTTCACCGAGGAGTCTGAACTTGGGCACGTCAGCAAAGGTTCCTCGTGGGCCAGAGCGATGTCCTGCCTTGGAGCCCTTCCCACCCCCACTGGCTGTGGTGGGAATGATCCACATCCCACAGCAGGGCTCAGCCTCGCTGCCTGTCCTCACCCAAGGGACACCAATAGGGACCTCTCACCAGGCTCTCAGTCAGAAGCTGTTCCCTGCACTTCCTCTGCAATCTCTTTTTGTTTGTCTTGGTAAAACCAAGCTCTCTCCCAGCCAGCCCTTCTCCAATGCCCAGCAAGTGCTGTTCTGCCCCTGGCTGGACCCTTCAGACCTCACCATCACACAAAGCAGGAACAAACCCCACCTGCTCCCAGCTGATTCCAATGCAGCACACATTAAGGGAGAGCCCATATTGTACAGAATGACCTAAACCTAATCCAGGACATACATCTGGGCTCATCTGGGGTTTCTTTGCAGTTCAGTCCCAATGCAAAGCCATAGCAAATTTACTCTTCCCTCAAAGAAGCACATCCTGGAAAATGATGTTTTCAGCACACTGAATGATCAAGAGCAATCACTTCATCAGTTACAGTCAGCCCCATGTGTTGTAAAATGACAACTGTTCATAACATGAAACAATGTTCAGAACCTGCCCAGTCAGACAGCTGCTGAGCAGGGAAACCTTTCTCCAACTCAAACATTTATATGGAGCCTGAAACCCACCCAGAGCTACACTTTCTATCCATCCCACACCTTCTATCCATCCAATACATCCAAACTGCCTGTGTATGTGGTTATGGGGCACTCTGTGGTTAATCCAGGGGAAAAAATCCACCCATAGCAGACTCGCTAGTGAATTCTTACAAGGAAATGAATGGAAATGAACTCTGGGACACCAGAACCTGAATAGCTGAACAAATAATAAAAGATAAGCATAAGCAAATAAATAAAGAGTAGCTCAGTCACTCTGACTTAAATAAATAGTCTTAAATGATGGGTGGTCCTTGCATCATATTTACAACAGCCCTCCTCCTACCCTCCTATTATCACTGCACTTGAGTGGTATCAAAAGCAAACAGGAGGCTGCTCAGTCCTCTCTCCATCTAGAAATCACTACTTATATATTTCACTATTACTGCTCCTACTGGATAGCTCCTGACCAGCTAAATGGAATTCAATGGAGGCCTCCAACTGCAGCAAGTCATCATCAAAGACAGATTTAAGCAGGTGGGGGTCACACAGGCAGGGAATGTGCAAAGCCACACAGTAATTAATTCTCGACAGCACAGCCGTGAATCCAAGCCATTCGTGATTCCCTGGGCTCCCAGAGCACTGGGACAGACCTGCCCTGCCACCCCCCTGCACAGGCATTTCTGAAGCAGGGAATGGGAAGATGGAAGTGGGAGGGGGGCAGAGACACAGGGGGGACAGGGAGAAGCAGTGCCTGAGAGCCGCAGACCTTCGGGGGCACAGCGGTCAAACCCTCCTGCAGTGTCTCTGAGGACATTTCCCTTCAGTGACAACACACCCAGCACTGATGAAGTCTCTAACAACTAGGAACACATTTACTTTGGCTTTTGGAATAATTTACAATTGTTAATTAGCACTTTCAGTGAATAATAAAACCCTCAATAACCAGGAAAGAGCTCCTCGCTCTCCCTTGCCTGGCTCTCAAGGGTCCAGCTGCAGCCACTACTGTCCCTTCTCCCCTCAACACCCACAGCAGTGTGGGACAAAGGCAGCCAAGCTGGCACACACGGCTGCTCTCAATGGAAACCCTGCTGCTTGGTTTCCTGCTGCCTCACAGATGAATACAGAAAGAATAATTAGTCAAGCCTTCAGACTAATTTAGATGTATTTTTCTTTTTGGAGGGGAGACTGAAAAATGGTACATCATAAACCCAAACCTTAACTCTAAAGCTGCTCAGAGGAGCACAGCACTGAAACACCAGGTGCAACCTGGTTACATGGACTTCTGATAATAAACAGTGACTCCAGTTATGCTGAAAGCTGTACTTGGATACGCCAGGAGACCAAAAACATCAATGCAAGGACTGCCTACATCAAAGCAGGCAAGAGGCATGTAGAGTATCTTCACCCATTTTCCAAAAACCAAAGTAACTGACAGATCATGTAAGTTGTCCAGTGTTTCTGAGGAAGACTGGCCCTAAAGTAGGAAATAACTTCCATTTCCCAGTCCATCACATAAGGAGTTATCAAATGTCTTATCAGGGCCTGGAGGAAGAAGAATCGAGGCTCAAGGAGAACAATACCCCCCCATGCAGGGGATCACATCCCGCTCTCTCCCACTCCTTGCCATGAGATGCTGTATCCTGATGGAGCAAAGACAAGAGCCAGCCCAGCTCCCAGCAGGCACTCAGGGCACTCTCCTGAGGAATATGAGAAGGCTCTCTCAGAGAAGGCTCAGGAGGGGAGCTCTGCCCTTTCCCAACCTGTGCCTCTGAGCATGGAGAGTTTATGCAACACCTCCTCTTCACTCATTACTTTACTAATTCCTTCCAAAGAGGAGAAAATGAGAAGAGAAAGCAGCACAATACGCACAGAAGGACTGACTAGGATCACTGAGCAGGGAATCTCTGGGCTGCAGAGAGCAGCACCCCCAAAGAGCTCAGAGCCAGCACCTCCAGCAGGCTCCAGGGACACAGCCCTGGCCGTGTTCCCACAGGGAGCAGCTCCCATCTCCACCTGATGCCTAGCAGAGGGGCTTGCCCATCTCTACAGACACTGCCCTGCAGGAAAAGTGAACCCATTCCACACAGGGCTGGCGTTGTGCTGGGCCAGGAGAGCTGCCAGGCCCCGGGAGCTGCTGTGGGCTGCTCAGAGCTCCAGGGTGGGGACCCTGGGGCAGCCACAGCAGCACTTTGGGTCACCTGCACAGCTGTGGCTGCACAGAGAGGTCATGAGGGACATCATCACCTCAGGGACCTCCTTCTGACCTGGGCCACCTCCTGCCCCGTGAGCCATAAAGAATCCTCTGCACCTCAGAGAATCCTAGAAGGTCTGGGCTGGGGGGAACCTTAAGGATCATGTAATTCCAGCTCCCAGGCAGGATGCCACTCACTAGATCCAGCTGCTAAACCAGACCCAGGATCCTGCCCTGCTCCCAGCCTGTGTCTCCTCCTACTAACTGAGAATCTGGACATTTATCTTTGCTTTGCCAATGCTGGAGCTGGAGCTCCGTGCCCAATGGAGGGGCATGCAGTGCCTCATCATGCAACAACTCCCTAATCCCCTGGAAATGCCACAGATCAGGAAAAAGGAATAGCTTTGTTGGTTGTTATTTCTAATTAACTGGGGGGGAAGCATCTGAAACACAAACACTTCTGATAAAAAATGAGAGGTCACATTTGTGGTTTAATTTTAAAAGCAAACTATAAACAACAAAATGTAAGAATTAAAGAAAAAACCTGTGCCTGAGAACAAGATTTTAAAACTGGGAAAAATGCAACCTTTTAAAGCAAAACATTTTAATTGCACTGCTTCAAAATTTTGTGGGCTTATGGAACCTCTTTAATTTTATATCTGGGCAGACAAGAAAGTCTCTGAAATACCAACCCAGTTTCAAAGGCAGAAGGAAGGAGGGGTAAAGAAAGAGGAAAACATAGTCAAGATTGAAAAGATACTCAAAGAACAGAGACCCTCTCTAATACATTATAGGGGATGAAAAATATTAATTGCCTAAGCAGATGCCATGCATGGAAAATCAAAAGCAAACAAGGTTTCCTGTGCCCTCGACTCATGTCTGCATCCACCAGCTGCCTCTGTGCAAGGAAAATGAACAATTTCAAAATGTGAACATCACAGGAATAAGAGGTCCCTGAGCACAGGACAAATCCTGCCACTAGAACGTGCCTCACTCACCCTGATCACAGAGGGTACCATGGGAGCAGCACTGCAGGAGTGCTTGGATGGCGTGCAGGTACACTGCACGCAGGAGGAAACCAGAAAGGGACGTGACAACTGAGTCAGACCTCCAGAAAGCAAAGCTCACAAAGGACTGGTGAGCTGGGCAATGACTCAGCAGGAAGAAAAAAAAATACAGCAGCTGATAGGCAAGTCTTTTCAGTAAGGACAGGTACCATAAAAAAGTAAGTAAAGTATTAAAGAGACAGAAGCAGAGTTCCCAGGCTGGAACTCTGCCTATGTGCACAGAGCTGTCTCTGCTGCTCATCCATTCCAATCCCCTCCCAGCACACCTGAGCAGGCAGAGGAGCAGGAAAGCCTGGCTTTAACCCCTGCTGTCTCCCAGCACCTGCCACACTCACTGCAAAGGTGATTTTCTTGGTGAGCCACGTGAGAGGAAGCTACAGCCCGGCCAGAAGTCAGGAAAGCACAGAGCAGAGAGAATGCCAGCCTGGGGAAGCCAGGGAAAGGAGGAGTGTGGCAAAGCAGGAGAGTCAGCCTGCTGCCCTGCCAGGCCCAGGAAGGTGACAGAGCATCACTGCACCTCCTCAACTGTCCTCCTGAGCATGAAATCCCACCTCCTGCTTCTCCTGCATAACTTTCCAGGAGGGCTCTGCCATGACTGTTGAGGCTCAACAGATCCTCCTGGAATGGGAAGATTAAATGTAATCTGTAAAATAAAGATAACATGCTCCAACCAGATGGATGAGCAAGACAAGCTGTGCAGATTTCACTGCTCAGTTTGAACATATTCTCACTCACACTCTCCTTTGCAAACCTTTATGCAAATAGCTTTTCAAGAACATTTAATCTTCCACCCCCCCAAATTACCACAGCAGCATCCCTGTCCCTTCAGTCTGGAGCCCAGAGAGACCCCAAGGCACTGGGCATCTGCCTGGCCCGAGCCAGGTGACATTCAGTGACATTTGAGCAGATGCTCATGGGCTCTGCAAGGCAGGAGCAGAAAGGAGATGGATCAGGTAACTGCAATTCCTCTCCATCACTGCTCCCTGGCAAACCCAAGCCCTTGAAAAGCACTGTGTCTTATCTCTCTGCCTTTTGAATCTCACCTGGCGTGGTTCCACTGGTGTCAATTCTGCATCTCTGCCACCACTCTGCTTCTGCACCAGGGTAATAAAATAGGAGAAGATGCCAACAGCTGCTCTGTACAGCAGAATAACTGTATAGTTGTGTTGGCTGGAGCAGGGAACTATAAAATCAGAGGGAAGGGGAGAAAAGGGCAGCTGAAAGGTAACAGCACTAGGAATGACACTCTAAACGTTCTCCTTTGCCACCAGACCACCCCTGATAGCCAGCACAAGCTGTGAAAACTACTGAGAAAATTAACCCCTTCAAGACAAGGGAAGCTGGGGCTTCATGACTGGCACACAGAATTATGTGTGTTAGAAGAGCTGGCAGTGAGAGATCAAGGGGGACCCTGGCCTGCTGTATCACAACCAGTTACAGTTAAAAACAGGAAGCCTGGGTGAGGACAATCACAACATCTGCAACATCCTCCTAACATCTGTGTCAACATCCAGCCCCTCCAGCCCTCAGGTACAGCTCAAGGGACTCAGGGGTTGGGATGAACAAGGACAATCCTGCTGAAAATACAACCCACCTTTCAACCCTCTTTCAAAAGACCAACAGGAATAAAATAAAAATTTTCCCTGAAGTAATTTTTCTGCTTGAGCCGTGCAGCTTTTCACAATTAAGTAAAAATGTTCCTGTAAAACAGCTATTTTTGTTACTCCTTCTTTAAAAGTGGTGTAAATAATGCACAAGAAGACTCAGCATTGCCTTAGTCAGTGAAGTCTGGAATAAAACCCAAGAGTGCCAGCTGCTGTCTGTCCTCCATAAAAGCCTTCTCTCCATAAAACATGACCATGGACACTTTTTTAACCCATGCTGACAACCTCTTTGCACACAAACACTGAGGAACAACACTCCCCCTCCCAGGAACTCCCAAAACGCTGTGCTTTGAAGGAAGGAGTAGCTGGGAAGGGCTAAGGAAACATAAGGCACATTGTTTATTTTCAGCATGACTAAGGTAACACTTCATTCCAGTTGCATCACAGTAGAAGCTGGAATATTTCATTGCAACCTTCAATTGTCCTGACTCATGCTGTCAGTAATAAAATACCCTCTTGGGAAAACAAATAAATAGACAAATGATTTGGTTAAGTACCTACCACTGAAAGCACACTGTCCATTATTCTGAAGGCATTCAGAAAGGTTGCAGGTGTGATGTGCTAGAGCAAGTGATGAAGGGATTTACAGCTTTGTCACTTTTACAAGGGAAAAAAACCCAACAAAAAAAAAAGAAAGCATGGAGCAGCTTTTGAAAGCATTTGTCTCAAGCACCCAAAGGGTCGTCTGGAATATGAAAGCATTTCTACTCCACTGGCACTTGTGCAGTGCAGCAGGATAATGAAGTGACTGGGCTATTCCCCTTCCCAAAGCAATGAGATCTTGCTGAAAGCAGCACACATTAATCTCAGTGCCCAGGGAAAGGGCACTAAACAGTGCTGTGCCAGGCTCTTACCCTCTCTCAGTAACCAGGATCATTTTAGAACTGACACCTGCAACAGAGACTTTTTAGTGCATAATGAGTAACTCGGCAAAAAGAGAAGGCTGTGAGAGAATGGGTAAAATTATAGTGAACAAAGGAGTAAAATTACAAGATATAATGCAGCCTCAGCGAACAGGGCAGCCTGACAGCAGCACTTCCAAAGACTCCTGGTGAGGATGTGCCTTACAGAGCCATGGAACAGGCAAGGAACCATCCTGGAAAAGCACCTGTTCCTTGCTCCCACATTACCCCCAGGCTGTCAGAACCCTCAGAAAAGACAGTTCCTCTTGTCATCAGGGCAGGGCAAAGTCCAGTGCAACAAAAATGAGCCTGGTCCCTAAATCTCCTTGCCAAAGAGGACTGGGATTTCCTCCGGCCGTGATGCCGGCGTTAGAAATCTGACTGATCCAGGAGCTGAGTCTCTCTCGGGTCATGGAAAGGCTCATTCCCATGCCAGGCTCCTCTCCCTGCTCTCCCCAGGATGGGCTGGTGGCTTCCCCCAGGGATGTGACTCGGTGATCGGTGTCTCCCTTTCTGTTCCTAGGCAGCTCACAGAGCGAGACTCTATTCCATGTGACAGCCCAAGCCACAGCTCCCTCTCTCCTCTGAGGTTTTTCATTCCCAGAGACAAACGAGCTCATTTGAAATGTTCTCTGCAAACTTTGTGCAGAAATCAGGGGTGGGTTTTTTAAAATATTTTTTCCTTATTTGGAAAAACATTTCATAAACCATTGAGACGAAAAAACAGGTTGGGTTGGGAGGGAGCTTGAAGACCACCCAGTACCAACCCCTGCCACAGACAGGGACACCTTCCACTATCCCAGGCTGCTCCAAGCCCTGGCCTTGGACACTCCCAGGGATCCAGGGGCAGCCAAAGCTTCTCTAGGCAACCTGTGCCAGGGCCTCACCATCCTCACAGGGAAGAATTTCACCTCAATTTCCCATTCAGCCCTGCTCTCTGGCACTGGGAAGCCATCCCCCTTTCTCCTGGCACTCCAGGATCTTCAATTTAACTATCTCTAAGCAATCTAAGTGACCTCTTCAAGCTTGCTGTTTTATTTTTCAAGCAGTAAGTGAACAGGCAACACAACCCAGACCTGATGCCTCCCATTATGTCATGGAAAACCCATAGGAGAGAGCATGGTTAATGAAAAATACAAACCTTTCTGTTCCTGAATGGAGACTGAAATCTTTTTGTATTCCCATTATATAATTAAAGCTTTCAACACACTTGTTTTATCGTAAATGCAGTAGTAATTAAATATGTTCTCTAAAATAACAGGATTTTATTTTCCCTTGCAAGCAAATCCAGTGCACAGCTAGAACAGAAGATGCGCTGCCACACAAAATGTGTCTGCACGTGACGCTTCCTGTTAGACCACACTCACACCATGCCAACACTTCCCACTTTCCCATCTCCCACAAACAGCCAGCACCAACCCTTTCACACAAAGCAACACAGCAGGAATGGTGACAGAAAACAGGGAACCAGCCCCTTTCTCAGATCTGACATCTGTTTTCCCCTGATATGGCTCCACACACTCATTACTCCACAGAGAGCCAGTCAGGGTCAATTCACCTCTGTAAGCACACTCAAGTAGCAAAAAGCATTATTTTTATGAAGTTCTGAGGCTCATGACAGTGGCAAAAGTTATCCCTTGGTGTGCTTGTTTTTCCTTCCTGTTCTGTTGGCACAGAAAGTGTCAAACATCAGTGGGTGCTGTTTCTCTGATTTACTGACTTAGGGGAGTTTTTTAGGATAGCTGGGAAAGGAGAGATATTTGGGAAAGGATATTTGAGAGACAAGGCATCAGAAGCCTTATAAATGCTTTATTTATGGCACCGGCAAAAGCAAAAATATTTCATGCCATGAGAGTACACACCTGGACATATTCTAACGTATGCATTGGCTGTTGTCTTCCTTTGAATTCCTTATTTCTCCAAAGAGATCTGTATCCCAATTTTTAAGAAATACATGTGCAAAGGTAAAATCAAGAGTGGGCAAACAACAGTATCCAGAAGGATGTGCAGTTTCTGTTTCAATATTCCCCCTCTCTAACTGTGCTGAACACACAAAAGCTTCTTCCCAAACCAGTATTTCCTGTTTGTTCCCTGTGCTGCACAGGTGACTGAGCTTCCTGCTGATTAGCACTTTCAGAACCTGATGGATGATGATAAAACACCTTTAAAGCCCCAGCTGCTACAGGAATCTCAACACTCGGGCCAGAGCTTCCCACACATGACTTGGCAGCCAAAGGGGCTGGAGCACAGAGCTCAGCAGGTGACACCTCCAAAGTCCATCCAACACCACAGCATCCATTTCATCCACAATTGCAGAACTCCTTTCTACCAGAAAGCAGGAGTCTGAGGCTATTTCCCATGAGCCTTCCTGTTCCTTGCACCCAGACTTTGCTTTGTCCTCAGCAGGCACCAAGGAAATTTCTGTGTCTGCACAAGAGAGAATGGGCTAAAACCCTTACCTTCTGTTCTTTTGTGAGCCACAGGGGATTTGTCAAAAATGTTTCCTAAGCAGAGGCTCGTCCTGATTCAGAAAGGGGCCAGATACTAATTAAACATGCTGTATGTGCAGCAGCAATGGTTTTACATCTCAGTGGTGTCTGTTTCCAGTGCCATATCCAATGTCTATTCCTTGTTAGCTGTAATCAGATCCAAACTCTCATTTACAAAGTCTGCATAAGGCAGAGCAGCACCTTTTCTCCCAGTGTCACTGTGGAGTTTGTGAAACATGTTACACACTCCGAAGTCAAGGTGGTATTTCAGTTATTTCAACAGGATACACAAAAATAATCAAAAAGTACAGATCCAAGTTGCTGTCATTTCCCTGTGGGAGGCACAGAATAACTCCACAAGGCAGGGAACATTATCCAGGCAGGGAACGTTACCCCAGTGCCTCTTCCAGTACCTGAACCTCCCCCTTGACCCAGGCAGAAGGGAAGATGAGGTTACCTGCTGGTCCTCTGCAAATATTTATAAAGCCCTATGCAGCACAGGAGATGCTGCCACAGAACCTCACAAATCTGTGTGAAGCTGTACTTGAAATCCTGGATCTCCAAAGACAACAAGAAGTGTGTGCACATTTAACAACATGCATTCAGAAAAAAATGTCCTGCTGCTGATTTTCAAGGAGCTGAGGAGAAATGGGGAAATATTTTTACTGCCAGACCAACCCCCAGGACTTACAAGACCTGTACAAATGTCCTTGGGACTGGCCATGACCTTGAATTATAAGCATATTAAAACACTGTTTCAATTTCTCATCATTTCACTGAAAGTCTGTCAGCATTTCGTATTTTCAAACCTCTAGTCATGGAGTCAAACAGTGATGAAATATTCTCAGTTCTCAGTATAATTATTAAATTATCTTGTGGAGAAAAGGTGAACAACATGACCTATCTTGCACATAAAAACTCAAACTGGAGAGCAAATAAAATTATAATCAAAGCACACCTTGAAAGGCATAATTTTTAAAGTCAGACTTGTGATTTTCAGAAACTTGATGGCTGTTTTTTAAATGCTGGAGGGGTCACTCCTACCACAGATGAAAAGTCACTACAAAAGGTGAGCATTTCTTTTAAGTGGGTCCTTGGGTGAAGAAATTAGTCCTTGGGTGCAGAAATGAAGTGTTCTGCTCCCTCTGCTCGGGCTCAGGGCAGGGAGGCAGTGCTGGACCACAGGGACCCTTCGCTCCTCTCCCCCTGAGGTGGTCATGGACCCTGGGCAGAGGAAATTCAACATCAATGGACAGAGGAAAAGCCTAAACCCTCCCTGGGAGATGACAGGAACATGTTTTAATCAAACAAATTTCAGGCACAAGTGCAAACTTATAAAAGGTCAGTTCACTGAACTAGATAAACCAAACAAGAACATGAAGGAGAAATCCGTACTGCTTCCACTCATGGACTTGTCTTCCATTTTGGAAGGGAAGGAGGAAGGAAGGGGAGAAGGTGCAATATATGCAACTGCATTTTATCTTTTTCACTCTGCTCTTGTGTATACACGTAATTTTAGTAATTTTTAATCCATTCCAAAGGTACTGCGTTCTAACAGCACTGCATGGCAGCTGTGAGACAGGCCCTCTCTCTCACCCAGCTTTATCTCATTCCTTGATCTAACAGCTGCTCCAAAAGCCAGTCAGATCTGCCAATGCAGCACTTGTGACGGAAGAATAGAAAATACATGATTACCGCATATCACTCCAGATACTTCTTCTCTTCTGGTGCTTGGCTGTGCTATTTGCTAGGAGAATTAACCCCACTGTACACAGATACGAGGACTGAACACAAAGAAAACACGTAACTGAAAATACACTGGAATTTTCTGTTGTTAATTTCTGCCATGATGGTTTATAAAGTGTGACGTGCAGAGTTCACAGGGTGTGAGGAGGTGAGTTTATAAGGCATGAAGAGACAAATAAAAACCTGAGAAATAGTTTACCAAGTCAGCTTGAACTTTTCCCCTTTCAATAATGTTTTTCCAGCAATTTGCCATCACAGCTAGGTGGTGTTAGCACCCAAGTACATAATTTTTAACACTCTTCCTACTGCTCAAAGGAACAGAAAGCGCTGCCAAGGCCCAGGAGGAGGTTCCCACCCCATGAACCAGCAGGGTGTACTTTCACCATTGTTCTAAAGCCACTGAAATCTGCAATTATAGAGCATTCCTCATGTGCCATTAAACCTGTCTCCACAGAATCCAGAGGAAAAGTGCGTGGTAAAATCCCTGAGTGGTACCGCACTCTCTCAAAGGGTTGTGCTCCAGGAGGTATGAGCTGTTCTGAAGCACATTGGTGCTAGAGAGCACGGGGAGCAGAGCCATTGATAACCCCTGGAACAGTTCATTCTGCACAAATACACTCCTTTTTGGGTCCTCTGGCTGCAAATTAACCCATCCTGGATTTCTGAACCCATACAAAACTCATCTTCACAGCAGCAGGTTTAAAGCCCTTCCCTCCAGCCCTGCAAGCCAAGCCCGCAGCGAGCCCTCAGTGCCCGCAGCCGATGGGGCTCAGGCTCTGCGCTGGCAGGGCTCTGCGCTGGCAGGGCTCAGCTCCAGAGGCAGCCCCAGCAGCAGCTGCATTCCAGCTGGCAGCCCTGCCCCTGCTGCTCCTCAGGCAGCTCCAGCAGGGCCCAGCGCTCCCAGGCCTGGCTCTGCTCCGGGGGCTCTCCGGGCCGCGCAGCCAAGCACAAATCCCGCTGCTCACTGACTGCCCGATGGCTCGTCTGAAACTGATTCAGAGCGTTTGTAACCACCCTTGCTCTGACACTGCCCTGCCAAACAGGACACGAGAAATAAGGAAAATCAGAATCGAGGAGCTGAATTCAATAATTCTGGAAGGGAAATCTTTATCTTCAAGAGTCCTGTGGCCAAGTGGCTCAGATTTTCCTTTGCCAGTGGTTCCAACCTGAGCGCTGAACTGAGTAACAAATTCTCAGGGAAATAAAGTTCTCTCCTGAAATTCATAAGCAGCAAAGCCAAGACCAGGATTGATGTCTGCACACCCAACAGCTGTGCAGACCCAGCAAATCCCAAAATTCTTTCTAAAGGGACAGTGACAGCAGCAGCCAAGCACGCTCTGTCTACCAGCCGCAATGGAGAGAACAGAACAACAAATAAAAGGAGTTTTGCCTTTTGTCTGTGAATTTTGAGAATTAAAAGTGTCTTGAATACGTATTTTAAATGAGCAAAGAGGTGACCCTGAGCCTAAAAAGCAAGAAAGGAATTGGAAAAGGTCAACACAACCAGGCTCCATACAAAACAGAACACTGTATTCAGGGTCTGTCAGCATCTGGAATTATTTGTGAGCAGCTGCTCCTGAGAAGTTCCATGTGTGGTCAAGCACTGAAAAGGGAGAATGTGCTCAAACCCAGGAACATTTGCTGGAGAAAAGGTTTTTGTGTGATTCGTGTGTCTCTAATGTTTGTTAACGCTGAAGAGTGCAGAAAAGCTGTATTATTTCTGCAAGTCATCAGTCCTGCACACAAGGGAAGAAGCAACATCTCCGCCAGGGTTCTACTGCTCCAGAACCGAAGAAGAGCCTTTTTTGTCAACTGCAGAGACACCACTGGGAAATTGGGGGAAATTAATTAAAAATGAGGCACGGACTTTGCACAGAAAGGGCTGTAAGCTGGGCAGATGTCCAGCGAGATCTAATACACAGATTCAGGCAGGTTTCCATGAAGTATGTGACAAAACTGTTATCACCTCAACAAGGCTAAAAACACACCATAAACAAAGCCCAGGAGCACAACACAGCTTCAGAATCAATACTTAGTTGGAGTTTTGGTTCATTCTGTGCTGCTTATATATACACATAAATATATATACATATCTATATATACACACAGGAACGCTGAGAGTTCTCCTTCATTTTGGTTCTGTTTTAAAGAAAAAGCTTCCCATTTTGCACTCAGAGGCAATCAATCATGGCTGCTTTTATAAACAGGGTAAAATATAATTCAGGTGTCTATCTGCATTCCTAAACCAGACCATGAAGTGTGTCATTTTAAAACAACAAAATTCATCAGAAACAGCAAACTTTTTCAGGGTGTAGCTGGTAAGGAAAGCCAAGGCAAGGAGGTAAGGAAGTTCCAAGTGCTCTAGGACAACACTGCGCCTGCACACCACATTAACTGTGAGAGAAAAAGGAAGGAATTGGTATGTCTAACATGGCTTTTTCCCCACAAGAACTTCACTTGTGGTGCTGGGAGCTGTCACAGCAGTTTTTCCAGTAGTGTAATTATCTCCCTATGAAACTTGCTTCCCTCTCCAGAGTCCAGCGGGTAAAAGGAGGGGGGTGTTTGTCTTTTCTTTCCAATAATGAGCCCCTGGCTGGCAGCCTCAGCAGCTTTGCTGTTTCCCAAACTCACGCTGGCTCTGAGGCTGCAGATGGAAGCTCAGCTCCTCCATCATCCCAGCAACCACATCCTAACACGTCCCCTAAAGAACAACTCTGGGCTTTGCCAGAGCAGCCCCCACACACGAGCAGCAGAGCTCTGACACTTTCACAGCTTCCCAGGGGATTGGAGGATCAGATATGGAAGAGGTTTGTTAATCTCATCATATCGCTCCTGCAAAATGTGATGATCAACTGTGGCAGTATTAAACAAATTAGTTTGTGCACGAAAAAACTCAACACAGCTTTGGTTAACCTTCTGGGCATGAATTTAATGGCTCTCTGCAACCACAAATACCAGGATTTAAGAACGACCATCCTCTGAAATTGATATCTGGTGTGTGCTGGCCTTGTTTCCACCACCGTTAATAGTGAATGGAGACTCCCAGCCCATGAAAATCTAAGTGTTTTCATGTGTGCCCAGAAGCAGCTCCCCTGGTACCACACGGAGCTGGGAAAGTCCCTTCAAAGGAAGCTGTCAACACTGAGCATCAGATGAGACCCTGCAAGATGAAGACATCAGCACAGTTTCCTCTTGTTCTATTTTTCACAAGCCATGCCTTGTTTCTGGCTAGGCAAGTCCTCCAGCCAGCCTGCTCCCCTCTCAGTGTTCCAAATGAGACCAATTTAACTGCAGAAAAGGCTCAGATCTGCTCCTACACTCTGGCTGTTCCCTGGGCTGACACCACCAAGAGCTGGTTTTGCAGCAGATTTTGCTTATGCAGAAGTATGTTAAGACTGCCTTTATCTTCACAGGAGCGTGCCCGAGTATCCAACACCAGGTATCAAATTTGTTACAACACATGCCCAAGGTCAAAACCCACTCTTATTTCACCTGTAGCAAGGGGTTTGCTGGGTGCTTGATGCCATTCAAAGTTCTGCTAAAGGAAAACATGAAAATCTGGCCCTGGTCCCTCTTCCCACTACAAATTATGAGACTTGCTCAGAAACCATGAAAAAAAAAATGTACCAAGTAGTTAAGTGCTCTTTTTATTTACTTTTTGACTCTCAATTATATGGACTTTGGGCTGTCAAAAGCTTTCTACTAGCACATCTTTATTAGAACACAAACAGATTTTCACAGAGCCACTGTAGGCATATGCACTTAAAATAGTTGGATATTTTATGTAAATAGTTTTTTAAAAAGCATGGCATGCACTGGCCCAGCACATTTACACCCAAAAACAGAAGCCAGCACAGTGACACTGCAAAGAGATACAATGCTCATTTACAAATGACATTTATCTCATACAGCAAGCAAAGCTATTCCACTAAAATATCAGTAAGAGCAAATGCACAGAGAATAGCAGACTGAAAATACTTGGAAATATTGTATTTATTATTTCTGGAAGAAGTTTGTGTGGTATCTTGTTATGTTTCACTTCTAAAAGGACAAAGCCTTCTGAAATACACAAATGAAAACAAATCGCCAGAGAATCAAGCCTGTTTGCACAGTTAAAGTACTCCTTAAGGGCTGAAATCTCATCTGCCACATTCCAGTCCTGAACAAGGTTTGGAGCACTGATTTATAAACCCATGGAGAAAAATTCTGAGAAATCCTTGACTATTCACTAGCCCTGTGAGTAGGAAAATCTCTGTATAACACACAATGAAAGGGAGAAACCCCAGCCCACTGGTGTTCATCAAGGTTACACTCAGAACAGGGACATGCAGCCCAGCCAGTGATCTGGTGGAGAGTCACAGCCACAAAACTGCCCCTTCCAAAGGGGGTTAAATCCTACCAGGGCTGCACAATGCACTACATCCATCTGCCAGGAGAAAGCAGCCACCACCACTGCCCGTTTATCAGCTCTGTGTCCAGGAAAACATCATCTCTTATTCCAGAAAACCCTCAGGATCCCTCAGCTAAAACTGCCCCCAGCCTGAACTGTCTGAAGCAAGACCAAAGAGCTGAGTTAAGCTCTCATCAGTGCTAATGGACAAGGGCTTTCTGGTCTTTAACACTACAGGAAGTATCAGGTTTGAAGTCCTTCCTCAAGCTGGATTAACTGGAGAATTGAGACCTTTGAGGAGCTTCGGAGTGAACCTGGAGTAAGTCTGTAAGCCAAGGAGCAGCAATGCTGTGTCACTTCTGGATGCCTCAGCAGTTTAGTCAGGCGTGGGACCTGCTGACGAGAGAGGCAAGGCCCAACCCTTTCTAAATGCAGTAAAATCTGACACAGATGATCCAACACATCCAGCCTGTTCCTGGGCATGCCTGGCTCTGCCCAGTACAGCCACTGCAACCAAGGGTGGCCTCTGCCATCACAAAGCTCCTTGGACCAGACTGAAGGAAAACTGGAACAGATCTTTTAGCAAGTACTGCACTTTTACTGCTGTTTTACCCAGGGGAGGAAGCAAACTAGATTAGATGTGGATTGCGTAAGGAGAGGCAATAGATGGAAAAGCAGGTGTTACATCACCTCCAAGGTGTCTCCAGAGGTGCTGGGATAACTAATTCCACAGTCACACTTTCAGAAGGAGTGAACATGGGATGTAAGAGAAGCTGGAATACAAATGGCGCCTTAAAGCAAGGTACCAAGGTCAAATTCCTCCTTCTCCTGTCATCCCCACTCTGAATCACACTGGATCTTCCCATCAGCCAAAGAAGCAGCTGGCAGTGTGAAATGCACTCAGGTGCTGAGGGCTATACTTCAGCTTCTTTCTGGATCCCCAATTTAGGCATGTTTGCAAGATCCAGAAACAGCACACACAACCTGCTCCAACAAATACACAACAGCGAGCAGCTGAGTAGTTGCACCACTCCATCCTAAGGAGCTGGATGGAATTCTAGAAATGCCCACTCCTTCTCAGCCCCTGTCACTGCATCCTGTCACTATTCCCAATATTCAAAAAAACACATGAAAGGTGTACATCTGCCTGGTTTTTCTCTTTACATGAAAAGACACTGGAGTCTACCCTGCTCTGACTCAACAGCTAAGGAGCTGCCTGCTTTAGTCTTTATCCTCAGGACTGGGGAGCTCAGATCCCATCCCAGTTCTGCTTTCTGTCCATCACATCCACTGCTTCAAACTCACCTTATTTCTCCTTTTCACCAGGGATTCTGTGAGGTTTTTTTCCTCTTTTCTTCAGGCTGATAACTGAATGGAAACTGGGAATAACATTCCTTTTTTCAACATAGGTAAAAACTAAGGATTTAATTCCCTTTAATGACAACTATCAGGAGCAGAATATCAAAAGATTAAACTGTGGTCCCTGACACCAGAGCATGAAGTTTTCATAAAGTATCAAATAATAAGGAGAAACACGGTTCAACACAAAGGCAGATTAAACCAAAAAGCTTGACAAAGCAGGATTAAATGATTATTTCTGTATTTTTGGTATAAATACCGAGGATATGTCACACAGGACATTGTTACACTGGTTGTTGCAAAAAGACCTGGGGGAGCCAAGGACGTGCTCACTAATGGACTGATAAAATTGTCCCCTCCTTGCATAAGAAAAAATGTGAGTTTTTTTCCATGGAAAGCATCCCGAGGGGCCGGAGCCTGGGAAAGCTGTGTGCTGGAGCTGGAGGGCACGCAGAGGTCAGGAGAACAGGCAGCTCAGCCGTGAGCAGGGACACACTGTGACACCCAAGTCACCCCAGGCCGCCCGTGCTGAGCGCCAGTCCTGAACATCAATCCCCCAGCCTGGCTCGGAAGATATTCCCCATCCCTGGAACATACACGGCTCTGCCCCTGCCCTCCCAACCACTGCCCTGGCACCAGCTCAGCACTGCTGCTTTCTGCCCCTCTTCCCTCCAGCCCCAAAGCCACTGCTATGGGCAGGACAAGGACTCTGCAGCCCTCCGATGTGCCACTCAGAAAAGGACGTTTTTCCTGAAGAAAATCTGCATCAGCACAGCACATTCACTTTGACATCAATAACCAGCAAACTCCCTGCACTCCAAGCATCCATCAGGAGCACTGGAGTGAGAGGAGGAAGTTAAAAATACTCCTGTAATCCTGTTAAATGCAAGCTTTGCTTCCAAAAAAACAATACCAATTTCTGTGGTATTGTTATCTCTGTGATGAAAGGCAGGACATGAGCAAGAGATCTGCACTCAGAGAGCCAACCAAAATAAGCTCATCCTTAGTTCTGTCATACTCTGGACTCTCTGAACAAGTGACAAAAAAAGCGGAAGTCACTGCTAGAACTGAAACCTATTTAATCTGTAGACTTCATGAATGACAAGATCCATTTAGAGGAAAACTGCATAGATTTTATCAAACCACTGCTAAACTGTCTTCAGCCAGAAACCTCATACTGCACATACTGACATTGCCAGCTTCTCACAAATATCAGAGCTCTCATTCCCAAGGGAATTCACACCAAACACAAATCCTGAGTTGCTATTTACAAAATTCCCTCTGGTAAACCTGTGGCTCTATCCTTGGGTAACAGCATATTGCCAATATATGGCATTTTGTGCTTTTTCCATGACAAAGGAAGCGGGGAGTGTAAAGCCTTCAGCATTAGCACACTAGACACAGTTAATTTTTAAATACAGTTTTGTTCCCAAGAAAGTGGAACCAAAATTTTCCAACTACCTTTCTCACAGTGCCCAAGTCAAACAATGAGCAGATATCCAGCAGCAGCTTTCCTAAGGATAAATATTTCAAGGAAGAAAGAAAACACAGACAAATTCAAAGAAATTTTGCAGTACTGATGTGAGCTACTCTCCTTAGGTTTCTGGCAGTGTAAGTGAAGTAGGAGGAGTCAGCATAAATTACCAAGACTTTGTTGATGATGTGTTAAACAGTGAAATAAGAATCTGCGTCTCCAGCTTCTGGCACCTTGGTTCATAAATAGCTTCTGATGTGGTAAAACCACCTTGATCTGTAACCCAGGTAGGTGGTAACAGCAAATTATAAATGATACCAGGTCCACAGCTCCCTCCTTTTTACCTCAGCAGTAAATATTTATTCACTCTCAGCCCTGAAGGAGAAAATCCCAATTGAACTGCAGCAACACCAGGCATACTTCCTATCAGGCACAGCACAAACCCAAGCCCAGGGTGAAGGAGATGAGTTGCCCTGAAGATAATCAGCACTGCCTCATTCCACAAGAATTTTAACAACACACACAAGATAACTTAGCCCTCCAGAACTACTGCTCCTAGACCCATATCCCATCAACAGTTTTCGTTATCCATTAGAAAGGAAAAAAATACTCTCAGCAAAGAGCCCTTGTGACTGTTGCTGCTTTCACACAAAGTACACACTGTGTGCTCCTCTCTGCTATGCACAGGGTATAGTACATTTTTTAGTAGAAAAAAATGCATTTTCTGTCATGCTGATAACTGCATTCTGCACACTTTACCCGAAAATGCCTCAAGGACTGCTGTCACAAAAAGGATGGGATGCAAAATTAGACTGTCTGCTTTCTGCATGCTGGTGGGAGCTACACAGTGTAACGTGGCTGAAGCGGGCAATTAACCTTTCTCCATTCAAACACTCAACCATTTAAGACACACATTTACATGGGTTAAAAAATGCAGCAAATATTAAAATGAACTTGCATTTGCTGGGTGGAAACGCCATGCTTGCCTTCCTTAATCTCGCTCTACATTTTTATTAGGCATCGCCGGCTCTGACCAAGTGTGAAACAATTACATCCCTCGGAGATACGGTCTCAGCACGCCATTGATGAGGGTTAAAATAAAGGAGGGGAAGGGAGGCTCGTCCCGGAGGAGCGTCCTGAGGGTACGGCTGGCACTGACCTGTGCGATCCATCGAGGCCGCTCCCGGCTCCGGCTGCGGCTCCGGCGGTGCCCGCGGCGAGCGCGGCCGAGCGGCTGCCGGGGAAGGCGGCGGCGGCGCCGGTCCCTCCCTCCATGTTGCGTGTACGGCACACAGCGAGCACAGAGCAGGCAGCACAGAGCACAGAGCACAGAGCGGAGCGCACACAGCACGCACAGAGCCGCGGCAGCGGCGGGATGGAGCTGCCGGGGCAAGGAAGGGACAGCGGCTGCTCCCGCGGCAGCCCCGCCGCGATGCTCCGGAGCCCCGGGTTTAACCCCCCCAAAAAGGGGTGTTTATAAAGGAAAAGCACAAGGCAGCTCGCGGGTCTGGGCTCCCATCCTGCCCTCCCTCAGCAGCACCGATTCATGTTTTCCTGAGGCTGCTACAGGCATTTCAGCTGTAACCCTTTCCCGGCTGCAGGAGGAAAAGGCATCTCTTTGTCCTGATCACCTCCATCCCCGAACCTCGGATACACGCAGGGATGTTTTCACCTGCTCTGCATGGTCCAACCCCTAAATAACACTTAAACAAGTGACCAGTAAGGACCATATGAGCAGGAGTTATTCCCAGTTCTGCCAACTGGTTAACCTTGGATATATCACATTAATGTGTTTGCTGTTCTGCTCCCTCCTTCTGGAAAACAGGGTAATATTTACTGCACTCCCAGAGGAGACTTGTAAGCCTTAATTTATTTCTCTGTTTATGCAGCCAGTTTGAAAAGGAGCTGTATAAAAACTGCTACTACAATTTCTAGTTTATACACCAAACCAGAAATGAGAAATAATTATTACAACCCAACTTTCCATTAAAAGACTGAAATCCTTCACCAGACCACCAATGCAGCAGTGAGGATGATGAGCTCTCCATCGAAGGCACTGAGGTCTAGTAAGTAAAGGGAAAGCCTGGATGATGGATGACCCTCAGTCCTGGCTTGGCCATCATCTTGTTGTGTGATCTTCATCAAGTCATTTTAATATTTCTGTATCAGTACAGAATGTAGAGCTCTTCTCACTTTTGTGAAACAGCCCAAGAATTTCTGTATTGTTATCACTGCTACTCCTGCCTGAAGCTCAAAGGTACGAGCTAGAATTTGTAGCAATACTGGCTATTGTCTGACCGCAGCCCATGGAAACTCCACGTGGAAGGTAAAGGTTTTGCACAAAACTCCTGTCAATTTGGTAGGATGCTGAGGGTTATCAGTGTACGTGAAGATTGGGGGGGGAAGTGAAATTCTGTATGCTTTTTGGACTCAGCAAAACACCATGTTCAGAAAGACAAAATTATTTCCAAAACAACATCTTTCGGTTTAAAATTCAACAGAAGAGGCTGCACAACCCCAAATTATACAGAACAGTCTGTATAACTGTTATTTTTTAGTCTGTAATGGTTGGATCAGCGCTGCGTGCTAAATGCTGTATAACTGAGTGACAATGACCCCGTTCATCAGCCCTGATGCCTAAGGACACAGCCAGGCCAAGCATGAGCTCAGCACTTACAGGAGACAGAGAAGATTCAAGCTTGGCAAAGCTGAGCAAAGTCAAACAGGTTATACCCGTTCTGTGCCTAGAAAGCTTAATGATCCTTTCCAAATCCCTCTTTCCCAATGCTAATTTTTCTTTGTTTCACCAAAACACACATGCAGGAATGGGACAACCTAAAGATAGAAGAACTTAATAGGAAACAACATGTCCATTGAGGAAAAAAAGCTGTTCTCATTTTGCATCAGTGGCTGCTGGGCTGCAGAAGCTGTTAAACACCCTTCCTGCCCCTGGACCCCTCACCTGCAGCTCCCAGTGACAGAAACCAAGGGATACTGGGTGGATTCATCCCAGGGATTTTATACCTGAACTGGTGGGCATGACCTCTCTGACTTGAGTGAGGAAATTAATTCAAATTCCAAGACAGAAGAAAACAGAAGCACACTGAGAAGTGAAGGATTTGCATGAAGTGATGGGGACAGAGCCAGGGTGGAGGTCCCCAGAGGTCCAAGGCCCCAAAGCACCAACAGAATGAGAACACAAAGTAGGAAACTCTGTGGAAATTCTCCACCCAGGTGTGCTACAATAAAATACTGCACCCTGAGGTGACCACAGATAGAAGATAAACCTTTGCTTAAAGGAGTGAGACTAAAACCCGGTTCCACAGTTCCTGGTGAACAGTGTTCAATCCAAGCTGAATGAAACAGAACCAAAGCAAAACCCAAGCTGCCACTTCAGAAAGTGATAAAGCATAAAAGCACAGCAGAGACTGTCCACACAGCATTTGCTACTGCTTAAGGTCTACTACCCTGCTCAGAGGAGTAGAAATAGCTGTGGGGAAAAATTAGGGAAATGTATTCACTACAGCTCCAGGAGGCTCTTCCAACTACCTGGAACTTCCGACAAGCAGAGAGAAGGTGCATTTCAGTGCAGACAGACTGAGCACATGCACTCCCCACGCAGCCAGGTGTTGGGGGCATGGCACAGGATTTTGCCCTGCTGCTGGCTTTGTGTTTCCATGCTGAGATCCCACCTCCAGCTCCTCCTGTGTGCTCCTCTATTCCTCATCCAGGGCTACCTGTTTTCCTGCACTTTAGCTACAAACCCGCCAAGGCCAGAGCCTCTCTTGCTCTTTATCTGTACGTTTTTCAGTGCAGCACAGCCTTTTTCCAAGGCCAGGGCTTGGGACTGTACAGTTAAACAGTAATAAGGATTTTGTTTCACAGCTAACAAGAATTCACCAGTTATTAGGAACACCACTGTGCATGTCCAAGTGTCACATTTAAAAAGGTCTTTAAGATGTCTCTTAGACAACCAGGCTCAAAACTGCTATGGTTTGATGCAATCTCACACGTTTCCCGCCCATGGGCTGGGTTGTTTCTGCTGGAGGTAAGTTTTGACAGTAATGGATCATTTTTCCAATGCAGACAAGATCTCTCTCCAGTCAGCTTTGCTTTCCCTCTAATTAGGGCTTGAATTATCACAATAACAAGTGACTCAAATGGGGTTTGTTGCTGTTTTTTCAATTAGGAGTGCGGAGCAAAGAGGTATCACTAACTGCAAACTCTAATTTGCTGTTAAATAGGACTTGGCTTGGAAACATTTTATCTCTTAATCCTTGGAGTAACAGGGGGTGGCTCAGAATCAAATTCAAAACAAATCTCCAACCTGGAAAGCTGCTCTATGACACGGCTGAACCCATGACCAATTTGTTTAACTTCAGGTTGAAAGAACTAACACGGATAATTTGATTACATAATGATTCAGCTTTCTACCACGTGAATAAATTTTGGGAAGCTGCAACATCGACTCCTATTTCAGACAATTCTCTCCTAACAGAAACTTCTGTCAACCACTTATGGAACAGGATTATACAATTCTTTACAATTTCTGGCCTCTGCCAGTACTTTCTTTCCACCTTTGATAGTTTCTCAGAGTTTAAACACTATTCCATTTAAGAAGATAAAAGTGCCAGCCAAGAGAGGATTTTAAATATAACCTCTTAGATTGCTTGAGGTTATCTAGGCAGGGAAAGACCAAGGATGCTGCAAGCCTTCCTCCCTTGCTCTTTGCATAATTTTTCATTAAATTAAAAATGGATTGCCATTAATAATGCATGCAGAAGAAGACACTGTAGGATCGCTTTTGTTTTCAAAAGTAAATTAATTTAATGCGTAAATAGTTCAATGTTAAGATATACAAATTTTTGAGTAAATTATTTGAAGCACCACCATTCTTGTAGGCTATTTTACAACAACTATTTTAGCTGAGGTGCTGCTCTATACACACTGAAGCAAGTTCAGGAAACAAAGACCAACTGGACAGCTGGAACCAAGAAACTAAAATAGTTAAAAGAAAATCTTGCTGCTAGCCCAAGCTGAGAACTATTTCATTGCTAATTAATGATATAGGTCACAAACTGCTCTCTCCTGAGGATTATGACAGGACATTTGCCTCCCCCAGCCACAGAGTGCAGTTCTTCAGGGCCTGTTTAATGTAATTTTTATATGAAAAATGGTGGTGTTATACCGGAAGGACTTGGTGAATCACAGCACAAGAAAGAGAAAACTAGGCTGCACTTTGTAACTGACAAAACAGATGTAAAAGCCTTTCAAGCTGTGCCCACATCAGAGGCTCCTCAGGCACAGCTAGGGCTGGATGAGCCTCTGAAAGGCTGTTTGCAGCCGTGCTCCCACATGAAGGCAGAAGTGCTGAGCAGGTACCTCCCAGTCCCTGTCCAGAGGGACATTCCTGCACATTCTCCCAGGCAAGAGCTGCGCCCAAGGTTCCACTTTAAACACAAGTGTACTGCCACTGCTGCACACCTCCCAGCTAATCTTCCTAAGGGCCATTTACCCAGCTATGTGTTACTGCACCTCCAGGACAGTTATTGCATCTCCAGACTTCTGTCCTGCTGAATTCCTTGGTATACACCTTGGGCTTGTGATGCTCAACCAGTTCGCTGCAGGTGTGTTACTGATTTCTTAAACTGCAGAGTGTATGTGTTTATCAAGGGAAGGAGAGAAGAAACAATTCAGAATCTCAGTGAAAATCTAGCCCTGCAATCCTCATAGCAAAAGGGTGATTGGGATGTGGAGACCAAGTTCTACTCACACTGGGTACATAACATGGGACATCTTCAGCGCCCAATCAAGCCTTGTGTTTAAAGGTGTCAAATGCAGTTTTTGCTACAACAAAGTCTGTAAAAGGATCACTCAGCAGCACAGCCATTGCTAGAGGTGCTGAGCAAACACATGGAACTGAGTGTCCCACCTCCCCCTCCTAAACCTGAGCCAAGCTGAGCCATCAGGTGCTGTACCTGTGCAAAGACACTGGCACATTGTGTGGCATTCCTGCACAGCTCTAATGCGGCAAAGCCTGGCATTCCGCAGTCAAGCCCACACTGAAAACTCAGATCCTTTTTTTGTGAGTTTGCATTTAAAATGCAAGTGGCAAGCTCCAGAAGGATACTCAGACTTCAGACCAGACACAGCACACAAAGAGGAAGCAAAGGAGTCCCTGCCTGGCTCCAAGTTCTGCGTGGCACACAGAGCATGTGTTTTGAAGTCATGAACCACAATCTTCACTGGTGGAATCTCTGCCAGGAGAAGAAACAGATACTCCCTGCAACTTACTGTTAGCAAAACCTTATTCCAGGCTAAAGGGAAAGTAGCCTTGTGGAGCAGACACTTAACTAGATGAGTAATTGCAGCATTCCCACACTGACTTTCTTCCTCCCCCAAACAGTCTTAGCAAGCTGCTGATCAGGATAAGTTTGTGCTTGTCCTGTGGTGCTGTGTCCAAGGTGTGTCTCTGTGTGTGACCCACCTGCTCTGCTCAGCACTGTCCATAATACCTCAGCACCTGCCCTCAGGGAATGAACAGGCACTCAGAGATATTCCCTTCAAAAGTGTCTTAGACATGGCGAAAGAGAACTCTGTAGTGCAAAGTAAACAGCAACCTCTGTTAAAAATTTACATTTTCACAAGTTCACTATGGAGAAATAGATCATCAATGTCACAGCTGCTCAGGAACAGCTCATTCCTTGGACTTGTTTTCACCTGGCTTAAGACTTGAAAACCTATCTCACTGAACCTTGAGAAAGTGCAAGATAAGCTACAAGGACGAAAAACTCCCGAGGGATGGAGAGCAGAGATGTGAGAGAGGGAAGCACGCACAGTAATTATCACACACACAAGGTCTGGGTTTCTCCAGCCTTGGAGAAAACAAGAACAGGTTCAGCAGCAGGGAGGAGCAGAGGCAGCTCAGGGGAAAGAGGTGTTTGAGCTCCTGACACTGCTGTGAAGAGCTTTGCCACCCTTAAAATTCATGGCCAAGAGAGAAACTCTGTTCATTAAAGCTGGATGACAGAAGGGGCCCACAAGGGAGAGCCACAGTTTGAGACTGAATGTGGTGGAAAGCAACCAAGTCCAAGCAGTGGGAGAGCACATCAAATGGCAGCAGCACAGACACATTTCAGGGCCCCCAGGTCACAGCTCCCCCAGGTAAAAGCATCTGGCACCCAAAAGACAGCAGCTCACGGAGCAGCCTCTTCAGAGCAAGAGCTCTGCACTAGCAAGGACACAGAAAGAACATGCTGCAAGTGATTTGAGCATCCATATATCTGTAACCAGAGAAGACTGCACAAGAGTTGAAAAACTCTTCTGTCCATCTGTCCATCCCTCTCCTTTCTGAGCATCATACCACATTTCCCAAAGACCCTTTTCAGCCCAGCCACTCTTTAAGCAGATGCTGATCCTCTCTTTTGTCCTATGAATGAAAAATGTGTGTTGGTTGTGAGCACCGTGGACAGTCCAGACCACCAGAGCAGTGCATCTTTAGGTTGCAGGAAGGTGTCCCATGGGATTGCACAGTCCCTCCTCTGCAACAGGAATGATCTGACTCCACACCTGCACAGCAAGGAGCTGCCCACGTGGAAGAGCTGGGAATTGCATTAAGCATCTCTGGTGTAGCTGTCAGGCACTAAATACACTCTGTCTAAATACACAGTCCTACAAAGGACTCCAGTTTGCTTTTTGCCAGGTGTAAAGCTGGCAATGAGCTGCTCTGCTTTTATATTAGCAATCATGATTTGACTCACAGGAATATACTGTAATAGCTCTAGCAATATTTCTGCCTCTATCTCACCTCAATCTCCTCCTGGATGAAAGCTTTTATTTAAAATATCCTCCAAGACAGTTGCAAGGAGAGAAAGAGAGGAGAATTTCTGTCTTCTGCATCACTGCCTGCTCTTATCACAGCCGTGATTCTCCTTTCACTCTGACTGACCCTCTCTGAAACAGGGCTATAGTTTTGCCTGTTCAGACATTAAAGTTTGTAGATAGTGTGGTTTAAGTACCTCCATCTGTACAATCTCTCAGTTCTGTTCTTTCTAATCATATGCAAGCAGTTAAACCTTCCTTGTCCACACTCAGCATCCAAGCACTTCATCTAGTAAAGGACATTGCTGATGTTCTCCCTGTGAAAAGCAGGGAGCTGAAAGTCGGAAGAGCTGTGATTACTCAAACATTCCCAAAGCTGCCTGTGTAACCTCTCAGAGTATCATGCCCAGTTCTCCACATCAGCCCATAAAAGAATGTGCAGTATTTCCTCAGAGATCAGTGATTTGGGACTGATGAGGAAGTTATGCCACACATCCCAGAAGGTGAGCCAGTGAATCCTGCAGGAAGCTTCATTTGACTGAAGCTGGATTCTGCACAGACACTACTGCACAGGAAGGTATCTTTAAATGACCCCTCATGACCTCTGCCTTGCTCTCATATTATTAGAAGACATTTTCAGAATCGTTCCTCCTTTACTCAGATGTGTTTTAAGCCATATTAAATGCCCCAAAACCTGACATCCAACTTTCACTTTGCCCTGCTCTTCACATCTCTCTCCATTGCTTTACTTCATCAGGTTCCTGCTCAACTGCTTTCTCTTTTTCAAGTTCTCACCCTGTTTCCTGCTCTCCACCTTATCACCCCACTTTCCTACATGCATCCTTCATTGTCCTGTTACCTCAGCCCTTCCACAACCTTTTATCAGTATTCTTCTTTCACTTCTTCATTATCACAAAATGTCCTGTATCTCCTTTCCCAAGCGCTGCTTTCTAAGAAACTACTTTACCCTGCTACAATTAAAAAAGCAAGTTTTTTCAAGCAAGTCTTGCAATTTTTAAACCTATGGAGAGAGGTTGGAAAAAGCTGAGGAACATCACTTGGTTTTAGTTTTTAACACTGTCCTTCTACTGCCCCTAAACCAACATTTTATGCCCACTGCTTTGATGGCAAATGAAATGCTAACAAAATCCAGCCAAAGTTAAATCAATTATCCAGAGGTCTTGACACAAGAATTGACACCAAGACCACTTGACAAAGTACAGGCTTTGCTCTCCCAGTAATTTATCCAGACATGGGACACATTGTTTTGCTAATAGAGATTTATTTTCCTGGCTCTGGAAATAAGGCTATGCAAAGCATTCCTTCTCCAAGCACAACACAGGTGACAGTATCTCCCCTACTGCACAGCAAGTCTGAAAGCTGAAGAAGGGAAAGAAATCCAGTTAAATCAGCTGGGACTGCTGAAGGGAGACAACACACTGTACTGTCAAAGTGGGAGACAGAAGAAGCAGCAGAAGGATCAGCTCAGTCTCACAAAATCCAGACAGGTCTGCACCGCAGGGCAGACTGGGAGAGGAAATTAGGAAATTCTTGGTATAAACTTGGATTTAAAGCTTGTGTGTCAAGCAGCATCACACAGGTTACCTCAAACTGGGAACTCGCCTTTATACAAGGCTTTTTCCAGCTGCGTAAAGGTATCGGGGCTTTTGGGAGGTAAGTAAATGAGGGAGCTACACTGGAAGCTCAGAAGTGACTTGGAACATTCTGCTGATACCTGGATGTGCCTCTCACAGCCTTGGGAAGGCCTGGAGCTACACAGAAAATCAGGGAGCCCAGAAAAACCCAGGGAAAAGCCAGTAGCATGGATAGGAGTGTTCGGAACCCTCTGGAAGTGCCTGTGACCTGCGCCCAGCACTGAAGCACCAATTACTTTGAAACACAAGTAGCTGGAACACCCCAAATAAATGAGGTGTGGAGTTTGTCCTTCACAAAAGGCGCTGCCTCAACACAGAGAAACAGCCAACAGGACAGAAACACAACATGCAGGAAGCTCCAAAACACAGGTGAAATTTCTCCTTGTTCAGGGATAGTCCTATCTTGGCCTGCAGGGCATTTATTTGGTAAGTCACAGCTCTGTATATGCAAATTCCCTTCCATTCCAGGGCTATAAACACATGAATATTCTGTTTTATGAGGCTTGAGTAATATTCATGGAAACTGTCACTCAGTGTCTCTCTCTCATGCTGACATTCACTCTGCATCAAGAAGGACAAGATCACTGAGATGCCCAGGAAAGGATGGTTCTGCTGTTACTGGGGGTTTATTTTTGTGTTTAAACATTGGAGAAGGGGATAATGCATGGAAATGTAGATCTTATGCAACATAACACAATTGTTGCAAAGCAAGAAATGCTGCTCCTGCTCCTACCCCCAAGGAAAACCAGCGCACCTCCAAGCTTTAGGCTCATCCTCTGATGTTCCAAGGTAAGGATCAAGTCTGGCTACCACTCAGAAAAATACACAAACAAAGCACTTTTATCCTAATCTTTTCATGAAAAATCACTGATTTTGTTAAAAATCTGACATAAATGCTTTCTGTTAAAAGGTAAGTTCTGTATTTTCTCTAAGTATAGCTTCTGCAATTTTTTTTCAACACCACTGAAAGCTTTTTAACACAGCACACAGTTAAATGACAATAAAATGGCTGTTTTGAACATGAAGGAGATTACACTTTTTCTGAAACAGAAAAAAAACCATGAAAGACAAATCTAATTTTGTCTCATTATAACCCATTGATGCACAGATTTTTGTTAATTGCTTTCCTTATGGGTATAATCTAAACATTTTAAGATATAATAAACCGATAAAGCACCACAGAAAAATAGTAGAGAAAAGGCCTGGGGAATCTTCTAGAAAATTTTTCATTAGTTTTGCATAGAGAACACTATGTGAGAAGCCTGGGTGTGTGTTATAGCCAGAAAACACTGAAGTGTAATCGTCAGGGGAAAAGGACACACAGAAAAGGATATTCCAGCCCTGCTCCCCAGGCCTAACATTCAGAATTCCTAACACTCCCATTCCTGGAAGTCTCCAAGGCCAGGCTGGATGGGACTTGGAGCAATCTGGTCTAGTGGAAGATGTCCCTGTCCATGGCAGGAGGTAGGACAGTATGGGCTTTAAGATCCCTCTCAACCCAAACCATTCTGGAATTACATTATTGGTTTGGTGGGAAAGGGAATAACAGAAGCTGTTGAACACACCTACTAGAAAAGTGAGCAGTAAGATGTTCCAAAAATATGTCTGAGAACTAAAAACCAAGGTGTGCCCAGTGTAATTTACCCCAGAGTCAGGAGAGCTCAGCCAGGCTGGTTCGCACTGCAAGGCTGGGGCAGCCCCAGCCACCTGGCCCCCAAACAAGCCCTGCTGAACATGCAGCAGGAAAGCTGGGAATTGTCCTCACCGGGCTAAAAAGCTGGGAATTATCCCCACCAAGCTCCTTCCACAGTAAGTTTCCAGAATGCAATGAGCACACAAGGTGTAAAAACAGCAGTTTAAAACCCCATCTCTCCTGTCCCCACGACGTAATACTTCTAGACATCCCCACATCCACAGGTAACTAAAATTAAACACAAACAGGAAAACAGATGTAAAGCATTTTCTCAGTAACTGGAATGAACTGAGGAGTTCATGTGCTATCTTCTCTTCATGCTCACAGCTCTGCAGCAAGGCTGAGTTTTACTTTAAGCACAGCCCTTTACACTCCATATTCATGCAATGTAGTAGTTGATAATTTAGTTGTGGGTGAAACCCAGTGTTTTACACACATGCTATACTCTTTTTAACAAATACTGGACATCCTACGATAGTTGTTTGCTTACTTTCTTCTGTTACAGCTGAGCAGAGGAGGGAAAAAATGAATGAAGAGCTCATGAGTTGAAATAAGGACTAGGAGAAAACATTCTAAAGGCAAAATGGTTCAAATCTAAAGGTATAAAGTAAAATTATTATTAACAGAGTCAGATGAGGACAATGAGAAGCGAAATAAGCCTTTAAAGCATCTTTTTTCCCCCCAGCTCTGCCCTCTTTTCCACCAACAGCACAGGGAGACAAGGCATGGAGGTTTTGATCAGTCCATCACTCGAGATCTGTTCACTCGGGGCAGAGTCTTTCCTCTGCGATGCCGTGGGGTCCCTCCCATGGGCAAACAGTCTTCCCAAAACTGTTGTGGTGTGGGTCACTTGTCCACAGGGTGCAGTCTTTTAAGGCTAGACTGCTCTAGTTTGGATGTAAGGGCCTTCTCTGTCTATTCTGGAAGCAGGAGCCTTCTCTCTTTGTTTGGGTCTCTCACTGGATCTCAGCTTTCTCCAGCATCCATGCTCCGGTGGGAGCACTTTTCCCATGGGCTGCGAGTGGATCTCTGCATCCCCCATGGACTTCATGCATTACTTCATGCATTACAGGGGGACAGTTTGTTTCACCACAGTCCTCACCGTGACCTGCAGAGGAATCTCAGCTCTGGCACCTGGAGCACTTCCTCCCCCTCTTCTTCCACTGACCTTGGTGCTGCCATGTTGTTTTCCCTCACATGTCCTCACTTCCTCCTCTTCTCTGACTAGAAGAAAAATGCTGCCTGTAGGTACTATTGCCAACAAATTCCACTAATTTAAAGACTCTTGCAGATCCCACAGCACCAAGAGATTGATTTCATGCAGATTCTGCATAGGGGAGTTGCCCACCACGTTTTTGCCGTCATCCACGCGGCCCCACCAGCACGGCGCGGGCAGCTCCTGCCGCAGCGCCGGCACTGTCCAACGCCTCTCCTCACACGGGCACTGGGAAGGAGCAGCCGCTGGCACCAGCCCTGCCCGTGTGCCCGCAGCACGGCTGGCTGGGGCAGCCAGGCGGGCACAGCTCGGCCACGACAACTCCCCACCCCTCAGGAAAACACTGTGCGCGGCCGTTTTGATCTGCTCCTGAAGTACGTCATCCCAGAGGCGTTCCCAGCCTCTCTAATTGGGCCGGCAGCATGTCCACCCTCAGAGCCATCAGAGGTTGGCTCTGTTGGACGTGGTGGGAACTTCTAGCAGCTTCTCACAGAAGCTATCCCTGTGCCACCCCCAGGGTTTCCTCCCCTGCCATTACTAAAAAACCAGGCTGTGCCAAATCAACACACCCCTCAAGGGGTTATCACAGATTTAATGGTAACAGACTCAATCACCAGAGCGCGGGTCAACAACCTGAAGCTCCCAAGTCATGATTCAAGACCCTCCTACAGGTATAAGATAAAGGATCCATAGGGACGCTCCACTGTTGCCTGCCTTGCTGCAGTTGGTCATGCACAGACTTTTAAACACAGATCTCAGTGACTGCTTGGAGTTACAGGCTTATGAACAATGTTTGAGAGGATGCTGCTCTTGGGGGAAAAAAGAGACTGCAGACAAACCCAGCCTGAGGAGCAAAAGAGAACACTTGTTTGTACCCTTTGTAACATCCTAAATATGCGAAAGTAACATTCCCCTAAAGCCACCTCGCTGGTCAGGCCACCCTCTCTTCTGGTTCACAAACTCACTTTCATTATTCATAAAGAACTGCTGCTGGCATAAATCAAATTCTTCACAGATTAAAGAGAAGAATCCAACATAAGCTGCTAAATACAAGTTTTTCCTGAAAAGCACTACCTGAACCTTGGCTCAAGGTAGTCTTTTAGGGGGACAGGGACAGGATTTCTAAGACATCCATTGCCAGTTATTTTAAACAGATCTCCAGCATCTATTCTACATGGACATGAGGGCTCAACAGTATCAAAACTTCAGGACAAATGATGTCAGCAAATCAGAAGAGAATACAGGATAAGATACCAGCACCTGAGTGATTACTGTCATTAAAGAAAGCAAATAAACCCACTTTTCCATTCAATGAGTTAGTTCCAGTTGTGTCTGGGAGTCCCAGCATGGACTGAACTCTGCAGTCCCAGCATGGACTGAACTCCACAGTTCCAGCAGAAACATTCACCCGACCGAGGAGTCTGCACAGAAAAGCCGGAGAAGAAATGAAAGAATGGGGCATTAAATGACCAGTCTGGGCACACAGTTAATTACTGTGGGGTATCAGTCAGGTCTCCAAAATCCCAGCTCTGTCTCCCCATCCCTCACAGGCCATGCTGGCTCACTGATAAAGACTCCTCTTCCTCAATAAAGCAGGCGGAAGAAAAATCATCACGTCGGGCCAGCAAGGAAGGCAGACAATCTCCTGCACATTTTGTTGAGTCAAAATAAGCCCTTTGAGCTCATCCCTGAGAACCCACAAAAACCAAACAAGTAACAAATTTTTTTCACAGTCCTGTGAAAGGAAATGAGTGTTTCATTTGACCCAATATAAGATAATTGTAAATAGTATAGCAGTGCAGCACATTATGCATCAGCAGACAAGCTTTCAATAAATCATGGGCAGCTGAAAATCAGACCTGCACCATGGCAGAGCTCCTACACCAACCACCAGCTCTTACTACTGTGAGCAAGACACAGTACCTGCATGTGGTGACATGGCAAGGTAGGGCCATTGTTCCCAGGGGAACACACATGGATAATGCGGAATCACTTGTGCCTATTTTTCCAGTTCCACCAAAAACCCCTCAAACCTAAAACCTCTGATTTCTCTCCAGGAAAAACAGGCTGTCCCTTTTTAACATCTCAACAATCCACACATGGCTTTTAAGATGTCTTGAGACTCAATTTCTGTAAGAGGAATGGAGGGAAATGAGTAAGTCACTATGTTTAAGTCAAACCTATAAAAAGAAACACAAGTGTCAGACTCCTGGGTGACAACTGTGGGGTGGCAGGTGAGTCATGCCCTGGCACAGGCACACTGTAATTTGGTGCAAAGAAGTCATCGTAATCAGTATTTACAGGTGGGTATTTTTATAAAAAAGTGCACATTTGCCACAACAGATTTAGAGACTGCTCTTTGAATGCAAATAAAAGCATCAGATGAAAAATTCCGCACGCCCCTCAAAAACAGATATGTCTTCAAACATAAATACATCTTCAAACCTGACCATGGAGATGGACATTTACCCTGGCTCAAAAGGACAACTAGAACAACCCCACTGGCACCAACACCCAAAAGCACGGGGTGAGAGAATTTCTTCACAGAAAGGGTTGTTAAACACTGGAAGGCTTAGGTAGGCAGAGTACCCATCCCTGCAGGTGTCCAAGGAAGGCCTGAACATAGCACCGTCAAACCAGGACAGGCACTCAGTGCTCTGGGCCGGTGACAAGGTGGGGATCAGGCATAGGATGGACTCGATGGCCTGGGAGAGCTTTTCCAGCCTAGGTCCAAGCTGATCCTGCGATTCTGTGACCACTCCATGGGCGACTTCTGAAACTTGTTTAA
Organism: Onychostruthus taczanowskii; assembly: GCF_017590055.1. Taxonomy (NCBI): domain Eukaryota; kingdom Metazoa; phylum Chordata; class Aves; order Passeriformes; family Passeridae; genus Onychostruthus; species Onychostruthus taczanowskii. The sequence goes on from NW_024501792.1 coordinate 6,818,308, forward strand.
AAGGATCAGCGCTATTATGCAACTGTTAAATATGTTCATATTTCCAGCGTGAAAACAAACACTGCCAACAACTCCTCAGGGATGAATCTGGGGAAGCACCAGATAGATTTCAAGCACACGAGGTGATTACTTGGATTTTTCTGACAACTTCACGCCTAAGGGCTGCAATTGTGAACCAGAACTGGTGGCAGAGCTGGTGCCTCTGCTGAGGGCCTCTAATCTGCAGTGGTATTAATAGTCTTTTTTCTGTGTCCTATTATCTGGGAAACAAAGAATAATTTTACAAATGAAATTAGACAGTGGTATTAATAGTCTTTTTTCTGTGTCCTATTATCTGGGAAATAAAGAATTTTACAAATGAAATTAGAAAAAAATCCTAAACATATGCAATAAGCTTAAGAAAATCAAGATCTTATAAATAATAATCAAGATCTACTCATTGCACCACATATAGAACACATTTATTTCTCAGGCTTCTAATGCTCACTACAGGCTCTCCAAATGATCAGCTTTTGCTTATGGATTTGCTTTCAATATATAACCTTATACATAGGTTATATACAGGGCTTACCTGCAAGAAGGCCTAATATTTGCAAATTAAAAACAAAACTATCCCCATCACTTTAAATCACTACAGAAAAGCTCAGACACATCTTTCCCAGATCAAATAGGAATCACAGCTGATTTCATTCCAATTCTGTTAGTGCCAAACATCCAGCATTCCAGAACTAGTAAATTGTGTGTCCAATTATCACTCTTGGAGTTCAAGGGGCTGCATTTAAATGAAGATCATGAAAATGAAAGGAACTCCAAATACCTTTCTGAGTAGAGAAGTGAGCATTGAAAGTGACAGTTGCTCAGGGAAAGCATTTCTAAAAATGTTAAGTCTTACCAAGTGTGGTTTGAATAAAGATCTAAAGACTGCCATGTTTTTTTCTTGCTGTCCCTCACTCCCACCCCATGACAAAGTAACCTACAAGACACAAAAAAGGCAGAGAAACAAAGACTTTCAGGAAGAGAGGCTTTGAGTGTGAATGAGAAGGGGGGGAGAAGATATACTGAGGGGGAGAAAAGAAAAAAGGAGAAAACATTTTCAAAAAAGAAAGAGATTCAATGAAAAAACAACCCAAACAATAGTGGAAGTTAAAAGCATTAGAAAAAGTTTGCCTCTAAATGGAGAGCAGACACTGCAGAAAGAAAAGTTTGGGCATGCTGAAGCACCGTAATTTATGGAAAAATGCAACTAAGCAGGTTCCCTAGGTGCAACCCCACACCCTTGTGAACCAGCACATCCAGATGCTTTTTCCCTCCTGGACACTTCTGGGCCAAGTTCCCTCTCCCAGAGTACAGAGTGACCAACACATCAACCTTGGGATACAGCTACAGAATTGCTGCCTTTTATGTGTCTATTCCACCCAGAGTAGTTGTGGCCACCCCATCCCTGGAAGTGTCCAAGGGCAGGTTGCACAGGACTTGGAGCAGCCTGGGCTAGTGGAAGGTGCATCACAGCAGGGATGCAAGGATGGGCTTTAAGGGCCCTCCCAAGCCAAACCATTCCTGACCAGTTCTTGGGATGGAGATCCACAGCTCTCTGTTACAAAGTTAATTCTAAACAAACAATGTGCCACAATCTGAAGTTCCACACAGGAACAGAACTTACATTTCATGCCTAGAACAGGATTTTGCAAGGGTCACCACTAACTAAAATAATGTTTCCAAATACATCTTTAGGCAGAAGTTTGAAACCAGTAAGTTATGTTCCTCAGCAATCTCAATTCCAGTGCCTGATGCCCAAATGATTTCCCAACACTGCTTCCAAAGCAGAAAAAGCACAGAAACATTTATTACAAAGAAGATAAAATAAAAATCACTCGGCATAATTTTACTATTACAGGCAGGAGAAAGACAGGTGAAGAAGGAAAATGGCTACAAATATTCATGATTTAAGCTCCTACACAGCAGACAAACTGATGGATCTGATGCATTCAGCAATATAACCTGTCTCTTAAAAAAATCTACTCCAAGAACATTCCTGGGGCAGCAAAAGTAATGTTTGAGCCCCTTTGGAGATTGAAAAGATGTTTTCTCACTTTGAAGGCAGTAGCAGAGCTGAGCTCACTCTGGTGCAGCTGAGGACTTTCTGCCTGCCAGGACAAAGCACAGGAGCCCAGCCCAGCTCCAGGGAAGGAGCTGCAGTCTCAGGGCTGGCAAGGAATCCTGGATCACTCGAGTTGTGCCAGGCAGTGTTTTCCTCTGGGAAGATGCACAAAGTGCTGTGCACACGAGCCAACGTGGTGCATCAGCCTTGTCTGCCTTCAGTCCTGACACACAGCCCATCTACTGGCACAGGATTTCCCTCTTATCTAAACTAAAGCTTTTAAAGCAGACTAATGCAAATGTTATCCTTGCTGTGACTGGCTCCTGGGCATGGGACATAATAATGACTGATTTAGCCACAGACCTCAAATTAAAACCTTTACAGATTTCCTGTCAAGTGATACAGTATTTAATTTAGCCCTTTTAGGTGGGGTATATATGACAGTATTACAAGTAATCACATTCTGGAAAATTATTTTGAATTACATTCCTGGTCACAATCAAATTGACGGAATTCCTGCTCTGCTCCAGAATAATTGCTATGATATAAATTCAGCCTCTGTTTTCATGTCAAACTTACTGCTGTCAACAGTGAAAGCAAAACCCACATTTAGTGCTGGGCAGAGGTTCTGCTCTTTCTTGTGACTTGATCTAGATGCAAGGGGTTTAGAAATAATATTTACAATAAAAAGTAATATTAATTATTAGTAATCATCAAACAAATAATCCTATTGAATATTTAAGCCAGTAACCATCTCCTTAAAAATTTCTCCTGGGTGTCTCACAGTGCATGTAAATAAGAATCTTTTTTTAAAATTATCCAAATTTTCAAATTACATTTTTGTAAGATTCAATATGTTTTTATCATTGTTGAATATCATGACACTCCTACAGAAAAAAGAAAACAGAGGAAGAAGGAAGAGGGAGAGGAAAAAAATAAACTAGAGCTTGAAAAAAGGAGAAAACATTGCTCTTCTCCCAGTGCTTCTGTACAAAAGGACTGATGAAATTAAGTAATATATATAGTCAATGCGTTCCAACAGAGGCTTGAAATGCCACTTTAACATAAGCAAAAACAGAAAGAAAAATCCAATAAAGTATTTTAAAAAGCGCACATTACTGAGAGACTAATTTTGCTTTCATACTTGGAGTCACAAGCTCCTGCTTTATGTGGCATCTGAGGACCCAAATGGATTATTTCAGTGTTTTCCAGCATCCTCAGTAGCTCCTCCATCTTCTCCCCTGCACATCGTTCTTCAAACTTACAGCTAATCAAAAGAAATTTCTGGGATCTTCACTTCCATTTTTAGTGCTGGCCTAGTTAAAAAAACAAAGGGAGCCCAACAATAAATAGTAAGACAGGCTCCTCTTTTTTTGTTGAAAGAGTAAAGGAAATAATCTCTCTGTTCCTCCTTGATCAGATTATTGAGGCAAACAGGCTCTTCAAGAGCTGTTAGCAAAGCACCCAGCGTGGTGTGAAGTCTGGAGAGAAAGGAGATGGGAAAGAAAGCCATCCTGGAGCTGAAATGCATTCAATGCAGCACTAAAGCAGCACCCAGCCATGGCACTCCTGGGAAGTGCTGCTGGGACACCTTGGCTGTGACTGATTTCTGGACTCCTGCCCAATTCACTTTGGGTGGATTCAGTTTAATTGTCTGTGTGTGACTTCCTGAACAAGCAGGTACCTGCCAGACTGTCCCAGCTTATTTTTAAAGTCCATTAACTGCAGTTCCATGCAGAAGGGAGATTTTCAGAACCCTCAGTTACAACATCCTGATCCCCTGATCAATTTTCCCAATGATTAAGGGTGAATGGCTGGTAACAAACCTTGACAGGTCACATGGAGGCAGCTGGCCAGGAGCAAGTGAAGCTTTGGAGAAAAGGAACTGCACAGGCATCACCAGGTCCCCCCATGGAAATAAGTGAAGACCCAGCTCTGCCTGGATTTGTAGTATCCTGAATCTTCCTTTTCCTTAAGGACCAACTTACCTTACACTTGCTTTATGCCAGTGTACATCCAAGATGACTGAAATAAAGACTGAGTGACAAATTAAATGAGAACACAAAAACTTGGGAATTACATCACAAATCGATTCCATTACTGTGGGATTTCACCTGCTCAGCAGCAGAGTGGGATCAGCTACAGAGATTAGACACTCTGCATGTAAAACAGTCTGCATCTGATTTCTTGGGCAAAGTCGGTTTCACAATGACAACTTGAGGCTTCCAGTGTTCTGGAAGAGACCAAACTGAGGCTTCTGAAGACAGATTTGCTGAGCTGTTCCCAGTACCCTGAACTGCAGAGGAGAGGAGAAGCTGTGTGTGCTCAAATAACCCTGAGTGAAGGGGCCTCAACACTGCCAGGTGTCTCTTCTGCAGACAGCACTGCCAAGGAAGTCAAGGACTCTCCTACTCTACTCTGCAAATCATTGGAAACTGGAGAAATACCACCGTGGACTGCCAAGCCCATCCTGAGTGAAGGCACAGGTAGAAATGAGGTGATAATCCCTGCATCAGCTCCGAGAGGCCAGGACACCCTTCTCCTGGCACAGCACAGTCCCTGTGCAGCACCCCCACCTCTGCTGCAGCCATCCCCGCCCCTTGTGCTCTCTGGTCAAACTTTAGGGGTCTAAAATGCATTAATTATAATGTTAAATGAACCTGCACTTGAAGGATGACTGGGGGGAAGAAAAACTGATGTGCAGGTCCCCATGGCAGCAGCCAGAAAGGACAGGCCTCACAATTCTGTGATCATTTCACCAAGGCAGCTCTCCTGCCTCTGAAGCATTTCTGCTGCAGCTTAGCCAACGTGCTCAGCACTTCTATTTATACAGACATGGCTCACCTTACAACTGCCTCACACAAGGTTCCTCTTCCACCTTCCCTTCAAAAAACAATAGGAATACATGGTGAAAGTAAGATCTCTTCCTGGAGTCCAGGAAGACTTCCCCAGTCAGTGACAGGGCTGTAAAGACAAGGTGATACACAAGTTTGGGAATGCTCAGAACTGCGATGAGGATCTGGGGTGAGCACAAAGGGGAACTGCTGGACCAGAAACTGTCACCCTGACCCCACCTGACACTGCCATGTGCCCAGCCTCGCAAAAGCAGCAGGAATGGGAAGATCCAAACCTCATCTGCATTCAAAACATCATTTCAAAGGTGTCTTGAATGGGCAGACATGTCACAGTCATTTTTTACTGCAGTCCCTAAGTGAATTGTTATGTTGTTTTTATTATTATATTGAGGACATTAATTTAAACTAAGAAAAATAAGGAAGAAAGCAGTGAAGCTTGGCTGGAATGTTGGGTAGACATGTCCCTAGAGATCTCCCATCTAAAGTCTGGGAAAAAAACAGCTCTAATCTCCTCTGGTACTCCTTAGACTGGAAAAGAGAAACACTTGCAGATGGTGTTCCTGAGGGGGTGTGGGAGGCAGGGAAAAATAATTTCTCCAGACTCAGCCTTTCTATAATGTGTAAAAGTAAATGGATTTATTTCACTTCTTCAAATTCTGCATTTTTGGGGTTTTTTTTGTTTTTTTTGTTTTTTTTAAATTCAGCCCTGGTTACTTCCTTCTCCCAGTTCTGTGGATTCCCATCTACATGCTCCCTCTCCACTACACCTCATCCCCCTCATCAAGGCAACACCATCCCAGGGCTGCAGCACCTCATCACCAAAGTCTCACAGTTCCCACTTTTCAAGAGCTCTTTCCTCCTAAGAGCTTCTTAGCAGCTGTACCAGAAGGGAATTTTGCCTCTTTTCTCCTCTGTGTAACATGGTCAGAAGAGTCAGACTGACTCACAGGCACCAAAATGGGCATTCCATGAACTGGGGAGTCTTGGATACACGTCCTTCCTCCCACACAGGACTAGGAGCTGAGCTTGTGGGTTCAGCTTAACTGAAATTGGGAGAGTAACAAAAAGTCACAATGGAAAAATTTAAAGGTTCATTATCAATATCAACTATGAGCAATAAGGTTGATTTGATCAACAATGTCACACCAAAAAAGCAGTTTGGACAGAAATAACCAAAACACTTTCCCATGCTGTCTTCTCTCATGTCCCAGCTCTGTCAATTAATTGCAGATGATCCTCATCTACAGCAATGTCTTCTGCTGAAAACTATTTAGTGTCAACTGCATTGCTGGTAAAACTCCCATGTTCTAATAAGAAAAGTGTTTTGTTTTGAAAGCCCAACACAAAAAAGATCAGTTTCTTCCTTTATGCTGATCTAATGCTCCAGTGGGCAAAACTTAATAGTAATAACCTTCACTGGGAAGAGGCCAACTTGTTCTTCCCCAATTCCCCAGCTGTAAGTAAGCCTGTGTCAACCACTGAGAAAGAATGAAATCCAGCTTGTGCTTCAAGTGAGCTGAAGTGCTAACATCCCTCAGTGAGGGTCACTGGGAGCCCTTCAGTGCAGCTAACCACGTGCTGAAGTGCTGCTGTGAAGTGAAAGGCCAAGAGAACCCTCTCTCAACACACCATTCCTCCTGCTCCCTGTGTGTTATAGTGTAAAATACAAGTTTCTTGGACGCTGAGACTCCACCATTAGCCCACCCTGGAAGAATTCAAGGTGAGCTCTCCCAGCTCTTTCAGCCCTGCCAGGTACTGTTGCTAAGCACATTTTAAAGGAATTCAGCCACAAATGCATCACAAGACAATCCAATATGGACATCAAAGCAGCACAGACCCATAGGAATGGGAAGGAAATGCTGTCCAGCAACTCTCACACCATTCTTTTCCAGCAGGATGGAGCACAATTAAAGCTCTGACATGACCAGAGCTATTAAGGAACAAGGAGGTGCTGCAGTTACCTGCAGACTCACTCAGACCACAGGATGACTGTTCTGGTATAGAAACTGCAGAGGATGACCTTGGATTTCCACCTAAGGTGAAATCCTATTTGAGCATGCCTCACCTCACCTCACAGCTGCTCCAACACTTCCAGTGCCATCACTCAGATGTCCTTGGCTTCCATGGGCAAGTCCTATGAATGGAAACAGAACCAGGGCAGAGGCTATTGAACACCATTTTTGCTTTGCTGCTGCCTAATTAGATGATGCTGACTAATCCTCTGCATTACTTCACAGTGAAAGGAACCCAGCAGGAGTGTTAGGATGGGTTTGAAAGAGCTAAAAGCCATGAATTATTTCCTTTTACAGAGAGCATTTCATTTGTACAAGTTGCTTCCATCAAGTGTTCCTTTCTGAGATTATATTCCCCACAAAATGTCTCTGCGGCCTCCAGTGTTGCAAGTTTGAAGAACAGCAGACAGAAACAGAAAAATGAAGATAAAAAAGCTGGATGCACTCCCCTGAAATATTTTCCATAATGAAGCAACTACAATGAGAAGTGATTTGCAGAACTGGTCTCTTGACCTACTACTAAGTAAACAGGGGCTATAAATTGTTCTCTTGCAAAACTGTAGATCTGTGGCTAATATACCCATAATGCAGCCCGTGAGCAAATTCACAGAGAGCAGCTCATGGCTTTAGAGTGGGACATGCACAAGCACCCCTTGCAAAGCTCAGCCCCACACTTGAGTGTCCTTTTGAGCTGAGAGCACCTCAACAGACTTAGCACTGCCAGAAATTTAAACCTAAATTTAAACATTTGTTTCCTCAGAGATCCTGCTAAACCACAACAGCAAAAGACACAAGGTGAAAAGAAAGGCCACAGACTGAAACATTCAAGGATAGGAAATCTTTTATAATCAATTTTTTGAAGCTTTAACAGAATGCCATCATCAGCCACCTCATTACCTGAGCTGGTTCCTATGGCAAGTCTTTTTTTTTTCTCCAAGCTTAACCTCGTAAGTGATGATCCCTAGGAAGCACAGCAGTGCTACTGGAAAGACAGGGGAAACAATGGCAGCCCAGTCAGCTGGGAGTAGGGCAGCTATGGTTAGGAACTAACAGGGCTCTACAACCCTGGTGAGTATGAAAGTCATTCCTCATTTTCACAGAATCACAGAAATTGGAAGGGACCTATAAGGACCACTGAGTTCAACTCCTGGCCCTGCCCAGACATCCCACCAATCCCACCCTGTCCCTGAGAGCATTGTCCAAGCACTCCTGGAGCTCTGGCAGTTCCAAGCAGAATGATGTCAGCAAAGGAGAACAAATGCACTTTGTTGGTGAGTTTTCAACAAAACTTAAAAGTATAATGAATGTTTTACTTTTTGTGTTTTGACTTCCCCAAATCAGAGGTAAACAGAACATTAACCCAAAGCCAACTTCCTCTATGACTTGAGATACATCAAAACCAGCCCCATGGCCCTGGATGGACGAGTCTGAAGAACATTCATAATACACTTCTGGTGCTGGTGACTGGGAGAAATTTTACCCCCTCCAGTCAGGAGCCCAAGGCCTCCCACACTGTATCAGGCTCCTATCAGAAGTGAAAGGCTGGGGTGTGGGGTGTGTTCCTCGGGTTCCTCCATGCACATCTCAACCTCTATTAGAAAGTACCTCTTATGAAAGAGCAGAGTTTGAAGCAGTTTTATCCTTCAAAATAACTCCACACAAACAGCCTCTTGCCAAACAACACAGCTCCTGAAAGCTGCCCAAGGTCAAATGTGCTCCCTCCTTTAGTCACAAAACCAAGTCAGCACAACTGCAACTTCACCTCCTCACCCACAGAGGATCCCCCAGGAACAGCCTCTTGCCAAACAACACAGCTCCTGAAAGCTGCCCAAGGTCAAATGTGCTCCCTCCTTTAGTCACAAAACCAAGTCAGCACAACTGCAACTTCACCTCCTCACTCACAGCGGATCCCCCAGGATGTGCCAGGGCTGCACCACTCACCGAGGGCAGGTTTTTAGTCTCAGCCTTACCTGAGCACAGAAGTTGGCTGAATATTCTGTGAGCAATTACACAGAAATTTGGGCCAAAGATGGAGGAGAGAACAGGAGGAAAAAAACCAGCTGGGTTTACAGAGCACCCAGGTTTGTGCAAGGTAGAGAATAAAACCTCTTCTACTTACACTGCAGCCACACTTGGTCAGGAAGCAGAATGACTAAGCTCAGGTCCACAGTGATTTTCAAAGTAATTTGCTTACCAAAAAGCTTCCCAGGTGTACCTGCAGGTCAGTCCCTACATGCATGTGCCCTTTTAGATCTCATGTTTTTATTGGCAGATGATTTTACAAGTACCTAGTGCAATAATGCTCAAAAAAAATGTAATGCATAAATACCTCTGCATACAATTAAACTAATAATTAGTTCCCATCAAGGACACGCATGCAGGAATGTGGAACAATAGCTGAGCAGTGGAAGTGTGCAGGCATTCATTAAGTCACTGCATAAATGCAGGAAGATGCGCTGCTGGAAATAACTTTTGCTCAAGGTCACTAGTGAAGTTGTTTTAATGTAATTAATTCAGTAGCATTCAGAATAATAAAAACTGGCATAAAGTACTAATTCAGCTGAAGGACAACAAGCAGCCACAGACTGTGTATCATCCATAAACAAAACCATGACAGATCTGGCAGTGCTGCGCTGGGCCAGGGTTAAGCAACCCCTGCTGACTCACCGGGCAGCTCTGCCACCATCCCTTCCAAACAGCGGGGACAGCAAACGTCCCCTGAAAGTCAGGACCCAAAATGCAACTCCAAGGGGGGGAAAGACAGGAATTCAGTAAGTTTAATGCTAGCTGGTTTTTTATTTTAGTAAATAGAATGTCTTTCCCCTTGGTATTTGGATAATGTGACAACATTGAGGAAGAATTTTGGTTGGTCTCAAATGAATAGGAGTGAGAAACCATTTCAGCCTCTTTTGTTAAAGACAGAAGGCTCAACAGTCTCACACCCTCCTTTCCTTCCAAGGAATCTTGTCATTTTATTGCCCAGCCAGCAGACAGGAGGAAGATAGGAGAGCAGCAGCCAGGGGAGGATCAAACACCTCAGAATGGACTTCAGGCCCAACCGAACAGGTTTAATCATTTTCAGCACATTTTATTCCAAACAGCACGCAACCTATTTTAGGCCTCACTCTGAGCTGACTATAATTAACTGTAATTTGTACAGATTTCAATTTAATACATGAACTAGCTTGCTAAAAAAAAAAAAAAAAAAAAAAAAAAAAAAAAAAAAAAAAAAAAAAAAAAAAAAAAAAAGCAGGGCAATTTCCAAAGTTAAAGAAAGTCAGAAACCCATTTATTTTTAAGTTCAAACGTCAGACAAAACCACACTGTATATTGGCTCTATATAACAATCTTTCCAACACAATTCCAAGGTAAATATTTTAGAGGCTTTTATGGTGTTTCAAACTTAGCACAAAGACAGAATGTGATTTCATACACTGAAAAACTCAATTTCCCTTTAATAAAAATGCACTTAATATTTGCTTTCTTAGCAGCAGTAGAGGCTTATATTTCAGAATTTGGCTGGGTTTGGGTTTTTTTGCTGTGACATAAAGCACAATTGTGTTTAGGTTCAAATGAGATCTTCAAATCTGGTGAGACCTGGCCTTATTTCCCATCTCCAATTCTGTTCTCTCCTATTTTACTACCCAAGAAAAAGCACCATTTCCAGCCTCCCCTTCCACTGCCACCCCCAGTATCACACAAAATCCCAGCAGTGAAAACAAAGAGAAGAAAGCCCTGTTTCAGAACCTCATGTGGACATTCCCCGAGGGGAAAACCACAAGAATAATCTCTTACTCATTTACATCCAGGCCTCTCTTTTTTCCTCCTTCCTAGGCACTCTTATCTATGCTACAAAATTTTCTCTGCTGTAGGGGAGTTACCACAAAATCCCTTTTACAAACAACATGGCAAAGCAAACCAGAAGAACCCCACAAGGTTTTGAATCACAACTTGACATACTGTAGTGTTCCAACTGGGTAAATCTGTCTGCCCTGCACCTCCCTTTTGCCACTTTAATTGCATTTCTGTGCTTTGCATCTCTTCTTTGTTGGAAACTTCTATTTCTCTGGTAACTCCTGAGACAAGACAGCAGTTTGTGGAGGAAAGAAGAATAAACCTGTGAATTTTTTTGTAAGGGAGGAAAACAAGAAAAACTCCCAGTGCCCTTATCTGTATCAGCACCTGCACAAAAAACACCCTTGGATTCCTCTCCAGCACATCCCTCCGATGCAGGCAGCCACATCTGCCTTGGAATTCAGCATCAGGCATTGCCAAAGTTTTCCTGACTAATGCTGCAAAGCCTGGCTGTGAGCTAAGCTGCAGTGACTTCAATTGGAAAGCAAGTCTGATAGTTTTGCAGTGCTGTCTGGCAAGCCAGGAAAGAGATGAGGGATGGGAAGAGTGACGGAAATGGAATTAAGAAGTAGTAGATGAGGTGACATTCAAGAAGAGGGAGACTATAAAAGCAATGACACCATCCTGACTTGACACACTTCAGATAATGTAACTTCAAGCTGACAGAGCATAAACAGTCACTGATGATGTAAAAACAGAGTTAGGAATTCTTGGAAGTATTAACTTTTCCTGGGCAACTGTCATTCCCACAGCCCAGACAGAACTATTTTGCCTCTCTGCAAGTTAAATGGCACCATTTTGCTTTTGGCTTCCAAGAAAACTTTGTTCTAATTAGAAGAGTTCCTTGCAGAGCAGAGTGAGTTCCCAGCACCACAGTAAATGACTAAATGCAGCAAACACAGATGCAACTTCCACCTTGCAAGGCTGTTCAGAAAGTTTTGGATTCATTCAAACCAGACTAGGCAATGTTCAGCCAAAATCATCATGAAGTCGAGGAGAAACAAGCACAGCCCAAACTCGTCAGTGGAGTATGAAGTATGAGCAGAAGAGCACTGCAGAAGTGTAAGAGGGCTGGGCTCCAAAGCATCCACACCTCTGTGGCTCTGAGCTGAGCTCCCTACCAGCAACACAGAAACACTTCGGTGGGAAAAGACCACTGGGATGTGCCTGAAATGCCAAGGATGTGCACAAAAAGGCACCAAGCTCTGGTACTCCACAGAGTAAGTGAATTTCCAGAACACTGCAAGTGCAGAGAAACTGAAAGGAATGATTCAATGAGAGCCAGGGCAGAAACAGCTGCATGACCCCAGATGTGCCCTATTTCCAGTTCCTTCCTTGTCCTTTGCAGCAACTTCAAATCATGAGAGTGAATCTTCCCCAAAGCTCCAGAGATGTCCCAGCAGTTCACCTTCTGCCTCCACATCAGCCCTCTTAGACAGGGAGTAACAATGGGCTGACTGAAATGTCCCCCAAACATCCACTCACAGCAAAAGTATCACCCCAAACAAATCAGAGGGACCAGAGAGCAATAACACAAAAACATCAGGAAAGAAATACAGCACTGGAATAAGAAAAGAAGGAAAGCAAAAAAGGATCCAGAGATAGGAACCAAGGAGTGTGCATCACAATATACTTGGTGTGGTTGCTTGTAGACGGGCAGAAGGTAGGGCAGAATCATCCTTTTCTTGGAAATGCTATGACTAGGATTTATCCAAAATGAAAAGCATTGATTATTTACACCAGCAGCAATTGCTGTCATCGCCATTTTCTATAACTCCTCTTTGGTTTCCATTTTTTCCTGCTGTGGTGGCAGCTATTTCTTACCCTAAACAATAAAACAATAAAGAATACTCCTATTTCTGTTTCTTATTTGTGCACTCAACTCACCACTCTCAAACAGAGGGCTTGTCACAGGCCAGGACACCCACCAAGGACAGTATGGGGATTTTGGCCTTCTAGGAGCAGCGACCAAGAAAAAAAGCTTCTTTTAAAGATAGCAGCTATTTAAAAAGCATCATTAGCCTTCAGAGTTTGAATCAGAGTTTTGCCTTTTTGACACGTGTCCAGACTAGTGCCACCTGTTCTGAATTCCAGCTACCCCTTTATCTCAACCAAGATAAGATTTTTATCTTTTATCTTTTTTAGCCTTTAGACTGATACCCACATAAATGCCTTTTCATCCAAGTCAAGTGAGTTTTCAGCTGTTTTTCTGGGCTGTAGAGATTTACACACCATGCAACAGTGACGGCATTGCAGAACTGGGACAGCAGACAGGCAGAAGAGCAGTGCCATTAATTCTTTAACATACTATAGGTGTATTTAAGGAAGGCAGAGGGGCTTCCTTTTTGAACATCCCAGAAAAACAGCACACTTTTTGAAGCTGATCATGTGGCTCTCAACAAGCTTCGTATTTTGCCCAACCAAAACAGAAGCCATCCTGACCACATCACTGAACTGTGGCTGGAAAATGGAAAACATTCCCCTTTCACAAATGAACTCCCAGGAAATAAATAATCACTCATTAAACACAGAAACACAAACAATGGCATTGCCTGTTCAGAGCTGGTTTGACTTGTCTCAATTTACAGTTTCTAAGTCTATCAGCTGAATTCTCAGTAACTACAAGTGGCTCCCTGCCCATTTTTAGTACCTGGAGCTGCCTGGTAACTCCAGTGCCTGAAGCTCTCTGGTGTACTCACTTCTTTGAAGAAAAGAAGCTGTTTAGAGGGAAGGGCAAAGGAAAATGTGCAGCTTCCCAATCCTAGGACAGACATTGTAGAAACAATAGAGTCAACCACAACAGCAGTAAAGTATCACTTCAGTCCTCCTGGAAAATTCTGCTATTTCAACTTAAAATGCTAACAAGATCTGCCCGATCTCCCAAAAGTCCAACTTTATCTTGAGTTTTGAAGGGAGAAAACCCCAAATAACCAAACACTGACACTACAAGCGCATCCCAACTCAGCATGGGAAATAAATACAAAGTTCAACCCTGTGATTAATCGTTTTTTCACTTGCCCAGTACAAGCAAGGGAGTTATAAAGCCATCCTGGCTGAATTTTGGCCCCTCACATACAGCAATACATGTCAGATATGGCTGAACACTCGTCATTCACCCACTGCCTTTCATCTCCAGCTCTGCCTAAGCTTCGCATGAAGTTTCAAGGCAAAACAAGTTCTTGCCCCAACAGGCCCGGCTCACCCGGAGACTCCTCCTCTGTATTTCCCTGGGCTGGCTCCCTCGGGAGTGTGCACAATTCAGAGAAGCCAAAGGCACCAAGCACGGTCATTTCCAAAGCATTTCATGGGTTTCAAGGAGTGAGGTGGCCCCAGCAGGGAATAGCCTTCCTGCTGCCTTCCTGCATCCAAACATCTCCTGCTCTGCTCGCTGGGACACGTGGGCAGAGGATGCTCAGGAATGAGGACTAGAGGATATCTTTGGGATGGAAAGGGAGCAAAAAGAGGGGGGAAGGGGAAGGAGAAGGAAAAAAATGAAGAATAAGAAGGGAAAAGGAGGAAAAGAGGTGGAAATGGGAAAAAAGGGGAAGAAAAGGGGGGAGAAGAGGGGGGAACAAAATGAGGGGAAGCCAGAACAAAGTGGGGGAAAAGGAGAGAAATAGAAGGAAAAGAGCAAAGATGGTCTGTTTGCTAATTTGCAGTTTATTGTTGTGCTTCACCTGTTGCAGAGCTGGATAATAAACATAATCTCAGTGCACAGGAGAACAATTCCACCACCAACTGCAATCACATCTTGGTCTCTGCAGCCCCCCCAGTTCTCCTCTGGGGGAAATGGACTTTTAGAGCTCAAGATGAGTCAAAATATCTCCTCTGACGCATACGAGAAAATTAAGCATTGATTATCATTGAAATCCTGTAGCCTTTCCAAAACTTTTTTTTTTTGTGCATAGTGTTTAAAAAGTTATATTTTACCTGCAGACCTTGTTCAGAAATATAGGAATGCTAAACACCTATTACTAGTTGTGTAAGAAATCCAGGTGCAAACTGTTCAGTCCTAGATTACATTTAGAGTCAGTGCAAAAACCCTGACACCTGCTCAGGGGGAATTAATCTTATCCTCAGGCAAGAATTAAAGACAGGCCAGCTTCATCACCCTGGGGAGGCGCTTGTTCCTCAGCATCAGCTACTGAGGAAGCCCAGAGATGACAGCCATCCAATATTTAAATTAGATGTTGGGGCAGATGTATCCTACCAGAGGAGGTAGTATTCTAACCCCATTAATCTGGTCCAGTGACTGGAACATTTTTGGGAAAAATTTCAGGACTCTGTACAATGTAAAAGGTTTAGACTTGGCTGAAGCAATAAAAAATCCCACACAAAACCAACTGAACAGTCCTAATTTTAAATATTCCATTAGGTCACATCCATTCCTAGCCTACATTTCAGGGGTTTTTTGTTGTTGATTTAGTTTTATAATAGTTAAGTATAAAAAGCTTCACAGGTAGGGGATGAATAGCTGACTCAGGTGGATTCAGTGGCCTTCGGCACAAAGAAAAACAAAGCTCTGCAAAAGAACTTGTCCACATGAAGTTTCTTCCAGAACAGCTGCTGTGCTGTCAAATTTTATCAAGGGACACACAATTCCTTCTTTACCTCCTAATTCTGCCCTTTGTCCTAACTGTGAAAGTTAAGTGCTCTCTTCTCCAAAAGAATGATGTGCTCTGTTGTCTGTCTGCATTTAACAAGACACGTTAATCAAATATCACCAAAGTTTTCTACAAAGAACCAAAAATTGCCATGATTTGTGTGTCTTTTTTACTTTGTATCCCAAATTTACTTTCATACTAAAAATACTGATTAGTTTTGCTCCCATCTGACTACAGGGATAGGAATGTAAGTGCTGCTTGTGCTGCTATTCTGTTTTCTCAGCAGTCAGAATAAAACACTGCTGTCCTCCAGACACATCTCCTTCAGCTGCTGTCAGATGTTCTATGGAACCTATTTCTACATGGGCTTCTTTGGGCATCCTGGTGAGTCTGAGTAAAACAAGAAAAGCATAGAATATTCAGCGCCAACTCTAAAATATCTAAAATTAAACCCTTCCCCGGGGTGCCAGGTGACATTCACCCTAGCAGGTATGAGCCAGCAGATTCACCAGGTGAGGCAGAAGCACAGCACTGACTAATTCAGCAGCAAGAGATGCCTTTGAGGAAGGATGGAAGGACTACTCCATTCCCCTCCTCCACACTGGTTCCCAAATGCAATGATGTAAAAGCCACAATATTCATAAAAGACAACAGCCAAATGAAGTGCCAATACACAGTGCAGGAAAAACAGGGAGGCAGAGGGACATCTCCATTTTTTTCCACAGCTCTGCCTCCTGATGAAGAACATCTACAGTAGAGCAAAATATGGGAAAAAAACCCAATCAAAATAAGCCAAACAAAAATAGCCCTACTAATTTAACAGAAGATTGAGAAAACCCCCACAGAGCAGCTCATGTTAGAGAAGAGGCATTTTAGGGCACCTCAGAAACACAGAGAGATGGTTCTCAAAGCCCACAAGGGCCCAGGAGGTTTCTCTTCCCCTCTCCCCCACACCTAATCTCTCTCAGTTCCACATGATGTAAACAGATGAGGCTTAGAATACAACAAAACAATTGTGTGAAAGAACAACTTTTGCTTTATGAAAACTAAAAGGCAGAGGGGAAGGGTTGGAAGCAGATTCCAAGATGGGAAAGCTAAGAGAATTTGGTCCCAGCAGACCCTCCTAGATCACATTTTTGCTGCAATGCAAACCAGCTCCTGTTCCTCCACAGCAGAGACACCAGGCTGGACCTTCTGCCCCACTGCACCTGGGATGGCAACAGGAATATTCCCATTTATGCACAGCCAGAGAAGGCACTTCAAACCTCAAGAGCAGTGATACACCACGGGTGTGGAACTCACAGCAGCACCCAACCCTGCTAAACCTCTCCAGGATAAATGATCTCAGCAGCAGCTAACCCAAAACGCCAGACATCAAAGCCTGTGTAATGACAAATAGCTGGTGAAAGAACTACTCCAAGAGCTCAGAGATGTGGATTTTTAACAGTCCTGACAGAAGGTAAAACCACAGCTCCACCAACAAAATGAACCCTGTTTGTAGGAAAAAGATGCCCAGGGAACAGCACAGCCCACTGCAACAGAAATTACTAAAAGAAAAACTGATCACCTAAACCACAGAGCTGATAGCAAAAGCATAAGGAGGAAGAAATGGAGGAAAAGATCACCATGTCGGTGACTTGAAGATTTAAACAGAAAAGCAATCAGTAACAATATATGGCACTCAAATTCATAAAACCTATTAAATCACTTCTCTGCAGTCTTAACTACTGACAGGAGTGATTCCTTATTAATTGATAGGGCATCCTCAACTCAAAGACAGCAGTGAAAAATTTTGATACACAAGGTTTTTCCCAAAGCTTAAGTAAATTTATATCGTACCCATTCACTCCCACAAATCCACAAAGGTCAAAAAACAGAGCAACATGGCCACCGTGGCAGCAACTTAAAAACAAACCGATAAAAGCAGATAAGCAAGAGGTTCTCTTCCTAATTAACACAATATAAAGTATCTTCATTCATAAATTTCTTTCATTTTAAAGAGAACCCTGATGATGCATCTTGAGTATGCAATGTGAGGCTAAAATTCCACTCAATTTGTGTGCTATTAAATACAACTGAGGGATTTGATGAGGCTCTGAAAATATATGATATATGGCACTGAAGAGATCCTGCAGTTAAAGAGGAGGATTCAACCTCCTGGCACTTCTTAGGGATGAGCCATTCAATCATTCCCAGCACCAGCAGTGCCCCAAACTACGTGTGCTCACAGCAGAATGCTGCAGTTCACATCTACACTTGTGTATGTGCCCTGCAATTACTTACTTTATATTTATATGAATACAAACAAAACGTGGGATTCACTGTGGGCACAAACACCATTTATAGAAATTGAGGTTACGTTTAGAAACCCTGATCTGCAATTACCTCACTCTCATTGTTCTACACTGAGACCACATTCACATGTACAGTGCACAAACCTGTTCCCAAACTCATCCAGAATTAAATCAAATTGCTGCATTACCAAATTCCAGCTTACAGGTTTTGTATTTTTTCAATGTAAGGCTAAGCTAAAATGAAAACAAGAGGCAGGTGAGTATTCCCCACACAGAGCTGTATTTACTGCTCAGATGCTGAGTATATACTTAGGGAACACCCTTCCTACCTTTTAAAATGGTAGAAATAAAACAGGATATGTGGGGAGGATGTTCAGAACACCTCCTAGGGGAAAATAAAAACACAAAACACAAATACTATTTCATTGATTCACCTGAGAATTGGAACTTATTTCATTTCCAGACACCCACATTGAAGCCA
Source organism: Onychostruthus taczanowskii (assembly GCF_017590055.1). Classification (NCBI taxonomy): domain Eukaryota; kingdom Metazoa; phylum Chordata; class Aves; order Passeriformes; family Passeridae; genus Onychostruthus; species Onychostruthus taczanowskii. The sequence goes on from NW_024501792.1 coordinate 6,836,507, forward strand.
TGAATCATCACATCTCCTGGCTGGAAGCCAGTGCTGCAGCTCCTGTTTCCATGACAATCCTGATGCCTCCCTGCTCCAGAGTCTTCCTATCAAGGTATTCATTCAGAAACAAACAAGGGGGGACTGCGAGCCAAGTGGTGACTCAAGAAAATGCTTTAAAATGCTCATACAAGATTCCAGATTTGCTGAAAACACAGTTAGGAAACGGCCAATCCATCACAGGAGCTATTTCTGCAGCAGGACATGGCTGAACTTCCTGAATACCTCTCTCTGGACCAAAACTTTCCCTGTGTAGGCTTCCCCTCTTCTCATGGCAGCTAATGCAGAGGAAAGGTCATTTTTAGTCTTTTTTATTATTATTTTTGCTTGGACATCTGTTTGCTTCTTTCTGAAAGGATACATTGTTATCCACATGCATCCTGACCCAGCTACTAATCTTCAATTCAGCTTAAACTGTTCCCAGTTTGAAATCCTTGACATTACAGGAAGAAATAGGACCAACTCCTACTCACTCAAATGAAAGATTTAATAAAACATGCCTATTCTGGTCTTCTGACTATTTTTTCCTAGATTTTAGGAGAACAAAACAAGCTTAATGCACAGCTGAAATACGTAGTTATGGCATGGCCTTCTGAAGAAAAATCATGGTGATGTTTCAAGCCTCAGGCCTGATGTATGAAACCATTCATGCAGAAACACAAAATTCTGTCTTTTCAGAGAGAATTTCACCTGTTGCAAAGAGCTCATCAGTTGAATGAGAGGTTTCTGCAAAGTGCAGCGATTTTAAATCAAACACAGGGTTGCTTCAGATGAATCTCCTTCAAAATACAACTTTCACTTCTTCCAACTGGTGAGGACATGAGGAAGTCAGCAGCACTCTCAAAAGGAGATACATTTTGGAGAATTTACATTCTGTGTTAAAGTTATGCTGATCATGCACTAATGCAGAGACGCTCCCTTTAATCACAAGTCTTCAGTCTCATCCAAGCAACCTGGGCAAGTTTTCCAGAAGAGTGGCAGAAACAGCATCTCAAAAAACACAGCAGAAGGAAAACCATATCTGCTGGGAGTACAGCGTGGTGACAGGCACAGAGCCCACGCACAAGCCTGTGGAAACAGTCAATGGGAACAATAAAAATTAAATAAAGCTGACAAGTCCCCTTACAGTCCCTATCTCCACACTACATGGGAGAACTACAGCCTTTTAAATTCACCTATTCCAGCCAGGAAACTCTGTGCTATCATTCCTCCTGTACAGAAACAGACAGAGAAGTGCAGTCTGTCTGGGTAACAGAGAGAACTTCAGCAAGTGAATAAAGCAGGTTCAAAATTAAGGTCTCAGCTGCAGGGACCACTCTCCCAGCCCAAGTCTCTCTATGCCAACACAGACCGTGGTAATTAAAACTATTTGAGTGTCCTCCAACATGTCTTTAACATATCCCTGAGCACATGGATCCAAATGACCTGGTAGCATGTCACCTGGCAAGCAAGCACTGCACTCCCTGCCCTCCATGGGAACTCAGGAGCCTGGCAATGCAGGACAGGAACACCTCGCTGTGGGATGCCCCACTTGGCCAGGCTACATTCACTTTGCTTCAAGCCCTTGAAATTAATTTCCATTATGGCAATAAACACCACTTAGCTGACAGAAGTTGTTTATTTGCCATGTAATTGTCTTCAGAGAGTTGCAGTGTCTTTCCTTCTCATTATAAAGGGCCCTGCAGTTGTCTCTGTACAAATCAGTATTGCCCATGATTTCACAACAATCCCCATGGATTCCCCCCTCTAATTATTAATAGAAGTTAATATCTTCACCTCAAACGATCTGCTCTTCTCCCTGGGAAAGGCACTTCTGTTGCAAGTCCCTTTTTGCATGGTTTTGCAACAGAAACACATCTGGCCCTCATTAGAAGCATAATAAGGTACTGCTGAATGTGTTCTCACTAAAAAATGCATAAAATTCACACTAAATAATGAAACTGCCCTTTCAAAGGGAGTCTAGGTCATTCAGACACTCCAAAAACCTGCCCAAGACCATAAAAAAAAGCTTCCTGCAGCATTCTGGAGTGCTGAATTTCACCTGAACACCCTCAAGCCACTGCCCTGCAGGAAAGCCCTGCTTGTAAGAAACCAACAATTAGCACTGGTCTCATCCTTTTCTTCTTTCTTTTTTTTATTTTTTTTTTTTTTAGTCTTCAGAGCCTGAAAACTGCTTTGGCTAGAAATTCTCGCCTATCAAAAATAAAGAGTTGACAACACCAGAGACAGCCCTTAAGGCCTGGTAACTGAGAACACCAGTTCCACATGAGTACGTGTGCTACCAGAAAAGCCTAATAATCCCACTGATTTCAGTAGACCTGCTAGATGTAAAGATTAATGCTTCATATAATTCAATATATGCTCTTTTAGAATGTCAGCAATGGCTTCTCACAGCTAAAATCATATGGTAGGAAAAGGGAAAAGCAGTTATCTCAATCTTACGACTTCATATCTTATGACTAGAAAGAACTAGGAACACATTAGTTGGCTGGTCAAACCTTTTGGGATTTGCAGGGCTGGAGTGGAATTTTGCATATTTGATCTTTGTATCTTTTTTCTTCTCTTTTAATGATATGTTCTAAGCATTCAGAACGTAAGAGAAGTTTTGTCTCCTGTATCTTCATATTTGATGGCACTTGGAGATATTTAATAACTGTAGAATCCTCTATTTAATTGCCAAAATGGATGTCAAACCTTGAGGGCATTACACCTCTAAGCCCACTTTAACCATACAAATATGTTTGATTAGTGAACACAAGGTTTAAGAAAAATACAGAAACCATACCCACTTGAGTGTCACAACCTGCAGACACTGAAAAACATATGGAATAAAGATAAAAAGCATTCTGATTGGTAACAAAATATTCCTGAGAGTTTACAAAGCCGAATGGAGCACTAGAAAGAGCAGGGAGAGTAAGTGTTTCTGGAGAGCAACACACAAACTTTCTCTTTAGTAGGGAATTTGAAACATGTTCAGACAAATGGGTTTTGCCGTGTCTCATCCTGCCAAGCTTCTTAAGGCCTTCCAGGTGTGCTGCTATACCTGCATATTAAGGAATTGCCAGGTAAAAAGGAATTATTTTTGCATTTGTGAGCAATGCTGGCAGTACACTGCTCAAAAAGGGGTCTCTGTAGTTTGCCCCTCATAGTATTAAAGGTCAAGGATGGCAAGGAGCCAAAAGTAGCTGTTTCCTTTCCACAGAAAACAAATGTACTGAGCTGTCCACCCACATTTCAGGCAGCTGGGGACGATTTAGGGTATGGAAACACAGGCTAAAGAGGGTAATCCTGCAACAGCCAAACACGAGTACTGCAGCACATCCAGGCACAGGAGCTAAGGCTGACGGTTTCTCTCAGTCAGGAGAGATTTTAGCTGTCGCCCTGATTTTGTAAGATTTTGTTAAGCCTTCTGATGTTTGCATTCTTTCAACAAACTTTCTCACACACAGTTCTGTAAATAACCTATGTTTTGCATTCTTTCATGGAGGTGGAGAGAATTGATGACCCCTTGGTCTATCCAGTGGCATTGGAGAGGTGGCACTGTCACCCTCCAATCCACTGTCACCTTTGGAAAACTATAAATGTTGGAGTCAGAAAATAAATTTTTTCTTCTTCTTCTTTTGTTCCCCTCGAGAGCAGCAGTGTCTGTGTCATCATTTCGTGTCTTATCACAACAATCTTAGCTGGCTATGAAAATGAACAAAACTCAGAACAACTTCTTCTGTGCAGTCCCTTCACTCCAGTCAAGAAAAAACACAACCCAAAACTCAGGCAAACACCCAGATTCTGAAGTGTTGTATGCAGGGTCAGAATGAGAACTTCCAAATAGCCAGATTAAAAAGAATAAAACAAAACCCACAACAACAAAAGCAAAAAAACCCAAAAAACAACCAAAGCAAGAAATTCCCCCCCCCCCCCAAAAAAAAAGAAAAAAAAAAAAAAAACCCAAAACAAAAACCCCCCAACCAAAAAAACCCAAAACAAAAACCCCCCAACCAAAAAAACCCAAAACAAAAACCCCCCAACCAAAAAAACCCAAAACAAAAACCCCCCAACCAAAAAAACCCAACACAACAACAACAAAGAAAAAAAAAAAAAACAGCCCTTTTTGGAGTTACTCAGAGCCGAGAAAATTCTGTACAAATGGCTATAAAGGAGGAAATGAACATTTTCTGGTTTAATTTATTACCAACACTATAATGACACCAGCAGGATTTTTGCTAGAAAATCACAGTAACATCACAGAGAGCATTCTGCAAGTTCAGGCATCCCTGCTCAGTATTTCAAACTCTAGACTAATTTTTGGTTTCACACAGGAAAGGCTTCCCTGAGCACCTTTATTTCCCAATGACTTCAAATGATTATAGTTTCTCTGTGCTTTTGCTTTTCCATGTCCAGACTGGAGACAGCTCCCTCATTATCTCACAGCACTGTTAGCAGATCAATAATTACAAAATCCTGACTTCATCAAATCAAACATGCTGTAAGTAACTGTGTGAACTTCCTGTAGCACTTGAACTCTCTCAAGACATGGTTTTACCCCTCTTCTGGCAGTCAACGCTGTCCTCCACCAAGAGAGCAGCACAAATTCAGCTCATCCCACATCCACACACACAGGGGCTGAGAAATCAAAGGTTGTAATAGAAGTGGGTGCTACAAAAATATTTCATTTTTATATTCCTCTCTGCAATTTGGTTTGGTTTAAATTATTTCCAAAGCCATAATCCCAACTCTTCAGAAATAATTTTGCTTTTCAGTTATCTGGGAAGAAAGCCAGCCTTAGCAGGAATGGTATAATGATGTCAAGAGAAGGGACAACTTTGTCAGAGGCAAGAAAATTTACCTTCAGCTTACCATCACCTCTAACAAGGTGCTTCTTGCTCAAATCAGAGATTCAGCACTGTGCTGGTTTATGGAGCAGAAAATAATTTTTAAAAAGCGTCTAGGGTTGAAATACACTTCTTACAAGTTGAGTTAAGAAAGGAAATGGTGATCCAGAAATAATCTGAGGTGTTACTATTAAACATTTGCACAGCAGCACGGTTTGAAATACATTACTTAATGGGACTTTCAAACAATGACAAAATTATTTCCAAGACTAACAAAGCTGATACAGGCAAGATGATGGGTCTCCTTCCTCATCCTAGGCAGGACTTACAGTGAAGCCTTTCCACCTTATCCTTCAGGGCACATCTCAAAACACAGAATCTCACTAAATGAGGTCATTCCACGAGCAGAATTAGGCTGCAAAGGACCCAGGAGTATTCCCCTCCCACATCCTCTTGCAAGGCCAGTCCTGAAATGGAAATCAAGAATCCTTTACAGACTCTCTCCCCAGAGGGGCTGACAATCAAGCAGGGCAGGTAAGGCCCCACAAAGCCTCTCACTTTGCCAAAGCAAACTTCTTTCCCAAAGGATGGCAAGGACACATTCCCTGCCCAAGAAGGACAGATGACTAATTTTAACAAACTCACAGCACATAGTAGAGGCACAAATTTCATTTCGCAGTATTTACAACTCTACTCAGTTTTGGAGAATACATAAAAATTGGTTTTTCACGGCATTTAATTCTTCTCCCATCTGTTCCAACCACCATCTATTTCAACTCTCACAAAGCAACCTCAGGTATTTTCTGCCTGCATTTGGGAGCATCAGAAATACAAAAACACAAAGCAACCCAGAAAAGCCCTTAGCCTCTTCTGACAAGAGTCAAGCCACATTGTTCAACCCCCTTAATGAAGTCGAAACCTGAAAAGAGACAACACAGATTGAAGCTTTTAAAGTGCCAACAGCATCTCCAAAAGGACCATTTAGGGTACACAAGGATACTTTATTCCCTACAATCTGTGTCTGCAGTGAACAAGGCATTTTTGTGCCTCCTGTAGCTTTTTACCCTCTCTCCCAGCACTTGAGTTTTCAAGAGGGAAGCATCACCTATAGCATCAGTGGTTTCCCCTACAGTATTTTCTTGTTTATCTTGTTTGGCCAAAACACTCTGCGCATAAGATTCTTCATCCATCTCTAACTTTTCTTGCTAAAAGTCTTTCAGAAGTGTTCTTGTCTCTCCACTAAAATAAAAAATAAGCCTATTGTCACTCCTCTACCCCTTTCTGACAGCCTTCTGAACATCCTTCACTGATTTTCCCTGCAAGCTTTCCCTTTCTCTGGGCAAAGCCCTCCCTCTACTTCTCCTCTGGTGCCCAATATTCCTTCCCTCCAGGTTTTTGAAAACTCCATATTGCTAAAAACTTCACAGCTGTGCAATTTACACTGTCTCGCACTATTTACTGACAGTAAATAATCCGATTACTAACTTCTGGAACCATTTCCATTACATGCCATCCCCAATGCTAAAGCTCTGGGTGAAGTTTCTGCAGAGAAGATTCCATGCTCTGGAGCTTTCTCCTTAGCACAAACACTGCCACTGGAGCAGCAATTAGAATGCCCACTTGACTTTTCACCAGGAACTTGAGATGACAAGTACTCTCCCCAAGGGCTCAGTGTAATCCCTGTCTCAGGATAACATAAGTCATGCCAGAACAGATGTGGGGGGAAATATCCCACCGCAAAACCAAAGTTTGTGAGTTTAAAAAGTAGGGGCCATGAACCAGCCAGGAGTCATCACATTTATCAAGTTCAAAGTATCACCTAAAGCCAGGCATGGCACAAGATGACATTTTGCAGTTATTCCAATAAAACCTTCCCTTCCCAACGAAATCCTGATTTATGACCAAGACTGCTACCCCAGCCAAGCTTTGAAGTGTGTGAGGTGTTTTCTACTACTAAAGAGTAAAAGAAAAAAGCAGAGTTAAAGCTGTTTATCCTCTAAAGGAGGGTTAGCCCCCTTTATTTTCAGCCTAACAGGAGAAAACAGGAAAAGGCACCTCTTCTAGCCCAGAAATCTTAAAAGGGCAGGGGACAGAAGTCCTTCACTGCCTTTTCTTAGCAATGTCCAGAGGCAGGAATGTGTGGTGGTGCAGTCTTTGAAGACTCCACTTAAGAAACACCCAGGATAGCAAATTCTACCTTTATGAGCTACCACAGAGGAGCTGACTGGGGTGGGAAGTCAGAATCGTCTGCAAACGACACTTCTAATGTACTGCTCCCCAGAGTTCCAGTCTGTCACTCTTCCTGCTCCAAATACAATCGCCAAAATCTGATTTCAATAATTTGTAAATACATGTGGAAGCCCTTCCCCATCTGCGGGTTAATTGGTGACTCATTTCACAGCATTGCTGAAGGATTTGTGCTCTTCCCTTCTTACTCCTGCTAAATTCATCACTCCATTCTGCTGTGCCAGTAAGCTTTTCCACGCTAGCTCTGGCTCATCTGTTGCCATAGCAGCCACGAGAAACAGAATGCAACGTTAACAAAAGATTATTCGCCCCCTCCCCCCCGTAATTTATTTATATGCAAGTAACCCACTGAGAGCTGACAATAGCAATGACTTGTCATTCACTCTACAGCAAAAGGGGTTTTTTTATTTTTTTTTTCCACACATGTGGTACCAAAAATAATTAAAATTCCTCTGAAGGGGGGAAAAAATCCTGAACTGTTTAGGATTAAGGAAATGCAGCAGCAGATCTGTATAGGATGCTGATTTGGAATTAGAGCTTGGAAGAAAGAGGCTTAACACATACACTGCTTGAATATCCCTCTCCAGAAAGCTTTTCACTATTTTCAACAGCACCATTAGAACCATTGAGAGGCTAAACCATGGAAAAAAAACCTAATTCCAAGTATTTATATCTAACTAAAAACCTGAGGGAAAAGGAAAGCAAGCTAACTAGAGAAAGACACAGAGCCTTTTGAAAGGTACCTGTTCCTGATGTGCTTGTTAGCTGCACAACTTGAATTCAGCTGTTCTGTTATTATTTCCCATAAGAACTGCCTCGGTAAAAGGAGCAGTTTACAGATCCTGAGAGACAAACAGCTAAAGTGAACTATATCCTGGTTCAGGTGCCTCTGGTGTCTCAGAAAACACACTGGATGGCAGGTTCCACCATTCCAGAGCATTCTCTGTGCCTGGCCACATCCATGGCAAAATCCTGAGCTAAATACAGAATCTGGAACAGAGTTCTGGTCAAAACATTCCAGGTAACCTCCAATTCGCTGCCTCCCAGGTCTAGAAGATCCAGTATCTCACACACATCTCTAAGACATCTGCAGCCTAAGCCAAAGCTTGGAATTTAATGCCAAAATGAGAAATCCCAGTATTTCCAAGGCATAATGGCCACTTCAGCTGAAAGATCTTACGCTGCCTATAAGTGGGTTTAGAATTTGATATATTAAACAAATCGTAAATTAACCAACGCGATAAAAGAGTGGAACATTAAGAGAAATCAGAGCAGAACACTGAACAATGCTTTAGGTAAATGTATTCACAGCGTGTGGTTTGTGGTTCTTAATGGATTACTATAAACACATACACACCGTCCTACGCTATTGTGATGCAGTTTTTCCAAAGACAACACGGACTAGAGGCACACCTGGTTTACAGCTCCACTAAAAATCCGTAAATATGCATCAGTTTAAGCCAACTGGCCCGTGAAACTCACAAGTTTTGTCTTTTTAGAATGGGAGCAGGAATGGCCCTTCAGACACCTTCAGTTTGCATTAAATAACAACTCAGATGTGTCTGGTGCCTCCGGAGGAGGACACGGTGCCTCCAGGGCAGGGCTGGGAGGCACCAACCCACAACGGATCACTGCAAAGCATCTTTGGGCGTCCTGCTCTGCAGATATCCAATGCAAATCAAGGAAAATGAGACAGCACCAGGCTCAGCTAAATTCCATCCTATCCCCCATCCCTACTCTCTGTCAAAGACTTTACAATTTAAATCTAAGGGGCAAGTCAGCAATATTGGCTACCAACCTCTGTACCCCAATCTCCACCCCAAATTTCTCATAAACCTATTTATTCTATTTATTTTTCCAGCCATCACATACAAGGTGGTCACTTACAGAAATCTGATTCCAGAGAGGGCAGTGGATGGAAACCTCATTACAGAGAACCTCTGCAAGAGAGATGGGAATACTCCACTTCCTGCTCTACCCTAAAGCCGTAACTGCAAACTTTTATGTATTTTGTGTACATACTCTGCAAAAGAACAAAATAAGATGTAGCCAAACAGTCAGAATTTAAAATACTGGGAAATAAACAATTTAAAAATAAACACGACAAAAAAACTTTGGAAGAAAGATTAGTTATATGTGACTCCTGCAGCTTAACCACCACAGATTGTTTTTGTTAAATCATCTTAAAACTGGAAGCTGCAGCAGCCTGTTAAGCAGCATTCAAATAATTTCAAGCAGTTTTACAACTAAGTAGGTCTTCCTTGAGCTTCTTTATACTTTCATATATATATATATGTGTGTGTGTGTGTGTGTATATATATATATATATATATATGAAAGAGTAGTATTTAAACTAAAGAACAAAGAGCTGAGAACTAAAACATCAACTCTCTTATGCTGGAGAGCAATTCTCTGGAAACCTTTCTTTGGCAAAATCTCACTGAGCCAGGTGTAGGTAACTGAGTGCTTGACTTCAGTTAAATATCTGTGGTTTAGATAAAAAAATAATCCCAAAATGTAGTAACACCTGGACAGCCCTTGGCAGACAATGCCTCAAAACAAGGATGATGCTGCAAAGTTGAATACATTTTAAATATCAGTCTGGGAATAAAGAGAACACTCATTTGCCAGCCCAGAAATTCAATTTTTAGGCAGGAAAATTCCCATACTTTGCTTGTAGCTCCCTTTGGAACATTCTGCATTAGTTTAAGACATTATTAGTCTCCCCATTATTTGATTCTAAGTATCAAATATACAACACACAAATTAAAAATACTCCCCAAAGAAAATGGGTGTTATCATTGCATATCTTCTGACTAACCAATTTCCTAAACAGCTCAATTAGAGAAAGCTTTTGAAATGTCAGATGAATTTGGTACGATTAGTTTGCCAATAATCAATGCTTTCATATCTGCTGGAGCTTTTAAAACCCAAAGTGTGCTGTGCAAAATCATAAGGGATGAGCTGCTGGAGGTTTATGTTTGAAGTAATGCAAAGAACCATTTGATTCCGAGGCCTCCAGGCCCCATTTTCCAAGACTCACTTGGTTTTATGAGCAGCTTGGAGCCTGTGCTGAGCATTTCCGACTCCATCGATCGCAGGAACAGATTCCACACACACAGAGGGAGGAAAAGGGCATGTGGGAACCCTCATTTGGAGCTGCAGATCAAGGAGGAGGAACTTCATGCAATAAACAAAAATGACTGCAAGCCCCAGAATAAACAAGTATTCGCAGCGGGAATAAGCATCTGATCCAACCCACAATCCCACCTTTGCCCAAAAGTCAGAGTTTATTTTGATGTCACCAACAGCAGCTGGAAGAAAGCCAGGAAAGAGAGGAAATCTACAGATTTTTTTTCCAAGTAATAATTCAAAATTTTTTTCTACGAGTTCTGCGTGCCCAGTGCTTCTCTGTGGTCTTTGAACAGAAGTTCTCCTAAAACTTTCAGTGGAAGCAGAAAGCAATGCTAAATTTCACTACAATTATGAGAATTCTCCCATTGTTCTATTTTTTCTGGAATTGAGGACATTCCTTTGCATCATAAACTGCCACCACTGTTTTGCTCTAACATCCAAGGAAAACAAATCACAAGTACAACATGCTAAACAGAGACAGGTCTCCAAAGTTATTAATTTCAAAAGCTCATCTTGCTAAAGTATTTGCTGCAAGGCATAAATCATTCTATTTTAAAAGAAGATTTTTAATGCCATGATTTATACTATGTGACTTTAGGGTGAAAAATTCTGAGTCTCCAAAAACACTGAAAAAAAGCGGACTACTAAAAGCTCCTTCCAATACACACAAACACACATTTCACTAATTTAATAATCTAACAACCTCAGTAAAACCTAAAGACACTCCAGGATGCAGCACTAAGGAAGAGTGAGTACAATATTCTGGCTCTATTACCCATTTCCATTTGTGCTTGCCAAATGCACAGGGCCAATTCCAAAGAGCAATACACATAAAGTAGGCTGTTCTCAAAGGAATTCAAAGAGACAAGTATGCTCTTTTGCAATTCAATAACCCACTTTTTCTCACGCTCAAGTGGTGACCTCCTCTTAAATACACAAGTCGCTGAAGAGAAGGTGCAGCCAAAATCCAGCATTTGTCAGATAAAATAATCTATATTTAAAGAGGCAAGACCAGACAAGATAAGCTTCAAAATTTTGTTCTAATAAAAGGAGAAAGAAGGTGGAAAAATGGAACTAGTGTTGTGGCCTGAACTCCAACTTATGTTCAAGATCTCTTGATGAGCAGAGGAAAGTCAGCACAGTGGCGTCACTCAAACCTGGCAGGTTTCTGACTGAAACTCTCCCTTATCACTTGAACTGAACCCAAACCACTTTTTTCCCCATATGTTATCGTGGTGAAGTATTTTCCATACAGTTCAACTACAAAAGTGGGGAAGAACTATAATATTTCCTATTCAGAAAAAAAAAAAAAAAATCTTAAACTGTAACAAAGAGGAATAACCAAGCATGGGGAAAATGCCCTTTTACTCCTAGAAGTACAGAGCAATGGTATAATTGACAAAAATGCAATAACATCCTGGTTTACATCCCATTTCAGCTCAGCATATGCTTCAAGTTAAATCTATGCCCTCCCTTGAACCAGTGGGGCTGTGCTGATGGTTCAGCAGTGTTGGAGCACGCCCCTAAATCAAGTGCATCGGCAACTTCAATGAGTAGTGGGAACGAAGCAAATTGTTGCTGAAATGTTTGGCTTTCTGCACCTCCAGAAGTGCAAAGGGAGCTGAGCAAAACCCACTCACTTGAAAGCTTTCCCTTTCCCATGAAGTCAGCACAGCTCATCCCCAGAGCCGGAATGGGCTGAGCCTGGAGCACAGGCTGGGCTGGCCAGATTCTCCTGTACTGCAAATAAACCAGGCAAAGGATTTTTAAAAATGCATTTTTAAAAACTAGATGGTCAAATCATTTAACTTGGACACAAACTGGTTTATTAGCAAAGAAAAGAAACTATAAAAAGTCTTTAAATAAAACCATGTGAGGAGGATACAGCCCTAAAGTCCTGTTGGTCTTGAACGCAAAATTTCAATGACAGTGATTTTATTTTTTCTGAAATGCTGGCAAAAACATTCTTCCCCATCCCCTCCATACATTTTAAAAGTTTCTGAATGTATCAATTATGAGAAAGAGCTCGATTAAAGTATTCAAAGCACTCATTAATGAAGGCTGCAACTAACCTGTCACAAAATGTAAGTGAATCACCAACAGCTCAACAATAGGAAAACAAGTTGGTTTCAGGTGTGGTTCATGTTGGCTCAAACATCCTCACAGCCACAAAATGACTCCTTCAGTGAATTAAAAATATCCTTTTTTGACTCAGGTTCATCATCCTAAATAATATTCTAGAAAATATCCTCCTGATACTTACATAGGAGCCATGAAAAGGAGGACTGAAACTGTCACTATTGACACCTGCCTGATCCTCCTCTTTGTTTAAAGCTGACAAGATCTTACTTAGGAAATTTCAGCTATACCTGAAGGCACTGTGCTTATCTGATAGCTCCTTGAAGCTTTTAAGGGGGTAACAAGAAGGGAAAAAAACACCAAAGCACCACAATAAAAATCAGTCAGAGGCACAGAAGATTAATTTGTTTTTAAAACTACCTTGAGCCAGGGATTTTTTTTCCACTGTATTATTTCAAGCTGTGTCATGTTCATTCCACTAAGTTCTGCAAACCTCACATCACAAGGCATATAATGAATGCTTTCTTCTCAAAGGAGAAAAAGGCATTTAAAAGCAGTGTGCAAAATTAGTAATGCCAAGGTTGTGGCTTCAGTCCCTGTATGGACCATTCACTTAGAGCTACACTTCATAATCTGGGTGGGTGCCTTCCGATTCACAATATTCTCTGATTCTTTGAAAAGTGGTGTTTTAAATCCCAAAAAGAAACAACCAATGATCATCAGCAGCCATGAAAAATGAAAAAATCCTTTTAAAAATTATCTCCAAAAGGCAGATAACTATGAAATCCCCTCGGGAGAGATTAAATAGATAAATAAATTGATAAACAACACTATTTGCAGCATCTTGCTTGCCATGCCGAAGATTTTTTGGTCCTTACAAATCTCCATTTACACTTGGGAGTGTTTTTTTCCAAGACTTCAGGGACTGGAATTCCCTGGAAAAGTTTTCCCACACTGACCTCTATTCCAGTACTTGGGAGACTTTGGAACCACTACACTGTTGAGTGTTGGTTTTACCAGATGCTGCTGTTTCTTCCTAAATGCTGAACAATTTCAAACCCATTTGAAGTCAGCAGGAGCACAACTGCAGGAAAGACACACAGAAATTAAAGTTAATACTGAACTCAGTCCTGCTGGTGGCCCAACATGACAGGAATAGCTGGGACTTATTTCCTGGACTTCTCACTGTGGTCTGGGGTATTGCTAACACAGAGAGCTCTGGCAGAATTGGGTTAAGGACTGCCAGCATGGGGGGACAGCAAGAGGCAGTGAGAAGATGATAATCTCTCACTGCAGCTGAAATAACTTGATGGCTCATGGCTTAATACCATAACCAAACAGTGGGGGAGGATCAAACCACTGGGGGAAAGAGTTAAAAATTATATTAAGTAATAAACTGAAGTTTTCTTTTCTTTGTAAAAAGAAAAAAAAACTGCAACAAACCACAACTCCTAATCACCTAATACAGATTGTAAAAACACATCTATCCAGAGTTAAAGAAAAAACAAAAACTACCCACAGATGCAGAAGAAATGAGACAGATGGTGACTCTTACAGAGGAGAACATTCATGCTGAACAAACATAAATATGTTTTTGGTCAGTAACATCTAAACTGTCAGAAACAGCAGAGTTAAAAATTACTTACTCAAAGATTCAAACCCCCTGCACTGTCCCTACAATTCTGTAATTCAGAAATATTGTTGATAACATTCAGAAGGCAGATACACTCAACAGGTAAATCATATTTAAAGGCCTCACCTTGATAGGTGTCTGCTCAGCAACAGCAATTCTTTAACATATTTTGCATTTAAAATAGTGATTGTACACCACAGAGGTGTCATGGTACAGACCGTGCTTGAACTGTGCAGGGCATGTGCAGGATTGCTGCACCCAAAATATACACACTCCCATTTCATCACCTATGAAAACACACTGCTCAGTTCTTCAAAGGACAGCAGCACAAATCCACTCAAAGTTAACCAGAAGAGATACAGAGATTTGCACAAGAAATTTTTAAAAACACAAAACCCAAACAGATGCCTCAATTCTACACTGCCCCTCAAAAGATGGCAATATAAAGTAGCAGCCCTATATTTTTAATTAGCATAAAATAAAATTGCTTCAATAAAAGCACTTCAGGAATCTGCATTTGAACTTGATTAAAAAACAAATCACCCACAGGCAAGTGATTTACTTGTTCAGAAGCTGATTTTGGAGCATGTTGTAGAACCACTTGACATGGGTCTCAATTGGTCAGTCTTGCTATAAATGAAGAATGTCAGATGAAAACCAGTTTATCTTTTGATTAAATGGGAAGTTATCAAGGAAATTTGTCTCTTCAGTCATTCATCTTTCCTGCTCCTCTTGCTTCAAACTAATATTTGGGGCTATTTAAAGCAACAGTGAGTTTGGGGAGATGTCAAACCCTCACACATCAAAGGACGCACAAACATTACTGCTCTGTCAACATTTCCTCCAAAGGATGGACATCAAGGCTGAGGAAAGGTTTATTAATGCCACTTCAGAGAGATTCATCCTCACTTCCAAAACATGGCCATTTAATCTCGCCATTCTATACTAGGAAGAGAAAAAAAAGCAACCTAAAAAGCTTCTAATAACATGGCTAAATAAATAAATTATTTTAAATTAAAAATAACATGAAATTCATTTGACAACCCTTTTTTTTAACCTTCATAAAGGTTTCTTTTCTCTACCTTAGGAAAATGTTCAAATTCAGCCTTCAGGTTCTGCTGAAGCAAAGCAACACATTCTGCAGTTTTACAAAAAAATATCTTGAGGGAAGTGAATGAGACATCTCTGCCACACTTTAGCAAAACATACAGAATCTGATACATCCTGAAAAATGTACCAGCAATGAACAAAAGGCAGGGACAAAGGTCCAGGGCTGCAGCATCCAGCTGGGTCACAGCTGTGCCCTGGCTGGCAGTCGGTGCAGAACTGAAACTCAAGGAAATCTGGCTTTGCAAGAAAGTACCAACTGCAACTGGGTCTGGTGAACCTCAAACACATTTCTTTCCTGCTGACACCTTAAATTGGCTTGTCCATTGGTTTGGAGGCAGCTGGAGCCTTGATGGAATCCCCCACTCATGGCCACCCATTCCCTACAGAAAGCCCGGGGGTTTAGGCAGTGGCACATTTGGATCACACCTGGAGTTTTAATGATCTCCTTGCTGTGGGGCAGAAATCCCAGCTGAGGGTCAGCAGGGTCCCAGTGACATTTACATCACAAAGATGTCCCTTCAACACCAGCAGCACTGAGACAGTGGCCCTTATGGCCACTGGTAGGTGGATTTTCCTGTGCTATCTCTCTTTCTGGAATGGCTGAGCTGTGAGCACAAGGTCTCTTCCATTTGGTATGTCATTTTCCACCTCCACTGAATTCCAAGATCCTGTGAAGAACATCTGCAGAGAGGAAATGGAGAAGACTACCAGACTGATGGCATCCCAATATTCCTTCAGGCAGGGAACCCTTTGACACCATAATCAGCTGATTTTGCTATGGTACCAGGTTTTTAAGCACATAACTTTCAGTATGTAGGGTAACACACACTCAAACTTACCTCAAAACATTGACGATTTTCCTGATTACCAACAAAAAGGTGTCATTTGGCAAACTTAGGATAGCACAAAGTCCCACTGGGAGAGAAGTGGAACATGGTAGGGCGTGTTGGTTTATGTCTCCATGAAGGCATGCAGTTGTGTTTACATTTTAAGCTTATTTAAATGTATGGCCTCTGTAAGCAAAACCAGCCCTCATTTAAACGCTTTCACAAGGATGTTTTATCTCGTTAAGAAAGCCTCCTACAGCTATCTTCTGTATTTTAAGCATCAGACTAGGTACCTACATTGCCTCCTCCTTACTGTACAGTTCTGACATCCTTAATCTCTTCTGCATGTTATAAACACTGGCTTGAAGAAACAAACTTATAAATGACAAATCCACACAGATTTTTCTGTTTAGAATCTCTTAATCTTTGCAAAGCTTCCAATAAGTAGAGAATACTTTTTTCTGCTGTGTGAAAGAGCCTCACACCACAAAGATCTTAATAACCTAAGTAAAATCCCCTTTTCTTTACATGCTGCTTTCCATTTGCATTGAAAATATTACAAATATCAACACTTAGCATCATGGAATGAGATTCTCTATCCATATAGCTGGGATAGAGTGGAAACACAGGAAATGGATGGAGGCTGGACCTTCACTTAAAAATTTTCTACCACCTTAACATTTAAGCAGCAGCTATAGTAGTCTATACAGGTTTATTGCTTAGAGCTTTGACCACCATTTCCTTATGACTCAGGGAAAAAAAGAAAAGAAAAAGGCAGAGTCGCATTGGTGAGGCATGGGGGAGGAGAACCATTTATTGCTTTCTCTCTACAGGAATGCTCACAAGGTGAGTGATTGCTCAGGGGGAAGTGGCACAGACCCTGACACTGTTTGATGAGGATGTAGACCCACACTTCAATCAGAATGTTCCCAGTGAGACTGGAAGAAGCGAAAGTAGAACCGCAGCAGAGGAAACATTCTCAAAGTGTTTGTATACATTCCTAATTTCTCTTTCTGTAAAATTTCAGCCTCTGCTAGAGAAATGACAATAACATAAGCCAGAGAGATGGAAACAAGCTCAGAAAACACAAACCATTCTACATGTCCCGGTGTATTTCAGGTCCTTTTTTCATGTCTCTTTTATGTAAATCTACACTTGAGCATTTGTTCCACTTCTGTTCATGTTCTTAAAGATTTGCAGTTCTGCATATAAAAGGGAAAAACTTAAAGTATTTGTTGAAAATGCAATAATATAAAAGCAAATAAACAGTGTCTTCATTGCAATACCTACACAGGCCCAGCTGGAAGAAAGCAAAACCACCAGCAACTTCCATGGTATCACAAGTTGTGCTTGAAAAGCCCACAGCATTTTTCTCCCTTTGAAGCCTTTTTATTTCAACATCTCCCACCAGGGCAAAAAGGATTGATGTAGTCTTCCAGAAACTCCATCATCTCAAAGCTCCATTTGCCAAAGTTTTAAGATAACAATTTTGTCCCCTATTATTTTTTTTTTCTTTTTCCTCTAAAAACCAGATTTTTAACCAAAAAATGGCACCTCTTGACATCATTTCTTCATCTTCACTAACACTGTTTCAAAAGTTTGCTACTCCAGGGGAGAAATAGGATAACTTGGAAAGATGATGTTACACCAGGCTGTATTAGCATTATTTTCAGTCCAGCAGTTGGCCTGGGTTCCATTTGCACACCATAGCAAGGTCTGAGACAAGACACCTTGGAGGCTGCAGGTAAAAAGCTAAGAGAGATTTGCAAGTGCTTGATGCTACTGAGACCCTCAGCCCTTGAAACTCTAAAATCTATTTATAGAATAAAAAAAGGGAAGAAAATAGTCACAAACAGATGGGAGAAGCTGAATAAGAGGAAAGTGTAAATTGACTTGGCCAGGGCAATGTTGGAAGATGTCTACAAGTACTTAATAGAGTTAAATGTTTAAAAAAAAAACATTTCCCTGTAAGTTCAGACTCTGAGGTGGTAAATAGCACCGTATGCCACACCATATGTCAGTCAGCAAACAACCTTCACAAATCATCTCTCAAAAACCATTCTCTGAATCGTGTGGATTTCCCCACAAGCAGGAACAAGCAGTGACACAAGGAAATCCACACATTGTCCATGCATTAATCCTTTCAAACACCAGGCAAACACAGGGCAGGAGTTCAGTGCTCAGAAGTGTCAATTCACCCCACAAAGAACCAGTGCCACTGATGCAAGCAGAGTGAAGACAACACTCACTGAACCCACACACTACTCCCATTTGAAACAGACTATTTCTTTACCCCTGTCCTAAGCAACAAGAAGAACCCAAGTTCTTCAGAGTTACTGGTTTGTTGGATTTGCTGAGCTCAAGAGCTGCTGAACCAACTGGAGAAAATCTATGCACCGCTTCCCTGAGTTTTACAAGGCCTGCTGTATGGATTTGAATGCCACACAGATTAGTGAGATTTAGAAT
The DNA here is from genome assembly GCF_017590055.1 of Onychostruthus taczanowskii. NCBI lineage: Eukaryota > Metazoa > Chordata > Aves > Passeriformes > Passeridae > Onychostruthus > Onychostruthus taczanowskii. The sequence continues at coordinate 6,854,872 of NW_024501792.1, forward strand.
ATGCAGCACTGGGGAAAGAACAAGTTGCCTATGAATTTATTTACGAAAATTAAATATAACAGTGAGAACTTTCAAATCTCCATACACTGTCTAGCCCTTCATATACAGCACTTTGTCTAGCAATGTGCTGATAAAATTTCAGGCATGAATTAGAAGGCTTGGAAGTGAATACTTTAACTCATCTATACATGCCCATGAATTAACACGTCAAATACCTCCATCTTCATTTCTAAAAGTCCTTATTGGGTAGATAAACTGTCAGCAATACTAATGAGATTTTCAAATTATTTTAAATCTTTTTTTTTTTAATTATTTAAAAATTTCTTAAAATTAGATTTTTCCTCATTTTAAGAAGATACGAGTGTCACCACTCCCAGAATCTGGCTCTGGTGAGGCAATGCCTTGCTGGGAGGGAAGAAAAGATCCTTCTCGGGAAATTCACATGAGAGTGCAGGAGCAGTACACGTGTATGCACACAATTAGGGCCAGAAATTAGTTCAAGGAGGCATGAAAACCCCACAACAAACAGCTCCTGGGTCCTACTGTCATCTCACTGAAATTGCTATTTGCATAAATAGCTTTAAAATCTTGTGAAAGGTAGGCAAGTCCAATAACTGCAGTCATTTTTAACCAGAAGCATTTCAGCAGTGTGTGCTTCAGAAAGGTAGAAGATCTCTGCCTGTCCCAAAGCATATGCCATGGGATTTCACTTATCCATTATCAGACACAGCTGGTCCAGAACCATGTGACTGTTCAGCAATCAAAACCCTCCTCATTGTCACAGTACCTGGAAAATTAAAATACACAAATTATTTTCCAACTTGTTTGTTAATGTTTAATTTATCCCTCTGAACACCTCTGAGAAGCCTTCAGAAATGAAGTAACAAAGTTAGAGAAGGAAGACCTAGAGAAGATTTTACCCCTCATGCATTTTATGGGTTATGGGGTTGCAGTTCTGTAACGAGGATATATTCTGCCCTCTGTTAAATCAAGATTTGCTGCTCTAATATATCAAAAATGTGAAAGAACAGGAAAGCCAACAGAGTTAAACACTATTTGCAGAACTTTGTTAATAAAAATGTCAATAGTATTTAGAATAGAAGATTAGACTTGATAGTTCAGAACTCTTGAAACTTCTTACAGCTTTTCCATTTGGACATTTTATTTGCACCTTGCATCCAAAATAAAAGTGCAGTATCCATATGGATGCTTGAGTCAGCCTAAATCACTGCATTTCTAATTAATTTTTAAAAGACACTTAAACATTTCACAGATTTCCCCTGGGAACCCATGGGCCAAATAATAGGCTCAGAAGAGGATGCTGAAAAGACCTTCACCCCAGCAGTTCTGGGAGCATCATCCTGCAAGGTTTCTCCAAGATGACAAGGTCACCAGGTTAAGTGCACCGGGCTTTTCTGGTGTTTGGCTCCAGGATTCTGCTGACTTTGCTCTTCATGCTGAGGAATCCTTCAGACCTGTATAATGGGTTGTCAGCTTTCTGCTTCACCAGCCAGTCCCACGTTCATTCCTCATGCAAATTGGTGCAACCTCCAGCAGAAATTACAACGCCAAAGCATTCACAGAGCTCAGTACAAAAACACCAGTCAGGAGCTACTCATGATTTTGAAGCATCCCAGTTTCTGAAAAGCTAGTTTGAGTTTACACAGTATTGAACAAAACATTAAACATTCTGCCCTTGGGTCTGTTATGTCAGAAGCAAACACAGATGTGAACACTGTGATACACCTCTGCATTTCTCCTGACAGCTCATGTTTTGGGTTCCTTATCTGAAGCAGTAATCAGTTCTCAATGAACTCCCTCCTCCTGTTTGTGAGAAAAATGCACATGTAACAAGCCTGGATCCCACTGGTCACACAGGATTATTTCAAGAGTTTACATTATAATTCCTTCTGAACTGTTTGTCCAGGTGAGTTGAACAGTCTTAGTTCATTTTGTCATTCCTATTTTATTCTCCAAATGTAGGCAATGTACTGCCTAAATCTGTCCTGAAACTCCAATCAGCAATTACCTTGGAAAAACCTTGAAAACCAGCATCTACATTAATTCTCCTTCTTCTCTTTATTTTAAACACAAATAATTAGGAAGATTAGGGAAGGTACACTGAGAGACACTTTCTATGTATTTATGATAGACTCTTTTAAAGACTTACATACTTTTATTTTCTACCTTCATTTTCACCAAAGTTGTGACCCAGGCTTTCTGAAATGCATTTTCCATACCTGCTCCTACAGAACTGCACTGACACAAACCTTCTGCACTTTCCTGCCTACAGGAATATGCAACAGGGAAATTCCAACATGCATATGCATAAGTTAACACTCAGCTGGAAATCCAAAATAATTTAAAGAACTGCAGCTTTTTGTGTATTCAAATTTTTCTGAAATTTTAACACATAAATGAGAAAAGCAACACTGCCCCCAGAAGCAGCCAAAGCTCCCAGTGCCAAGAATCTCTGAGCAACTGTCCCAGCTGGCCCTGACAATGTGGCCCAGAGCAAACCCTCCACATCTCCATGCTAAGGAGCTCCTTGCCCAAAATACTGCTCCAGTGTTTTTAAGTCTCTCACAGGAGTATTATGAAGATTAATTAAGGTCTGAGCAGTGCTTTGAAGATCAAAACTGCTATGCTGTTATTTATTATTAAAGAACAACAAAGCGCATTCTTGTTGTCTGTAATTCAACTTCAGAGAAAACAGTGGACGAGCACATGTTCAAGTGCATAAATTTATTCTCCCTGCCCCAACAAGCTGTGATTTGTATAACTGCATTTTTAGCCACCAAAACCCCATCAGAAAGTCTGCACTCATCCCTTTGAAATATTTTAAAGGCCTGAAGGAATATAACCAATACAGTTTCTCTTCTGATTCTTTTCCAGGATAAGCTTTTCCTATCAGATATTTCTGTCTCAGTTCAGCAATGCCTTTTATCCTATCAGGAGCCCTTGGATTAACATTAGACATATATTAAAGTGTTTTGCTAAATCAGCTCAACACCTATTCTGGATGGTTGCATTCAAAAAGAGGAGTGAGATGGACACTATGGCAGTATGGCAGGACAGCAGGGTGGGTAATTTTTTTTTTTTTTTTTTTTTTTTTTTTTTTTTTTGAGGGGGGAGGAAATCACAAGTATTTTGGAGCTCTCCTTTATTCACAGGTTTTTCCATCAGAAAATAACTAATCTCCTTTATAGATTGGTATTTCACAATCAAAGTATTTCACATAAAATATCCACTGCTCAAAAATACATAGAAACACTCCATTGCAAGGTGTGTGACTAATTTACACTTCCTTCAAATGCATGCACAGATACAATTTGAAAATATTTACTAAAAATGCTCCCATATTTCAACTATAGCTGTATCCTTAAAACATGGGATCACATGTATTTTGGTAGTATGTCCACAAAAAAACCCACAAATGTTAGTATTATGAAAAATTTTAAAAACAGAATTAAAAGTTGTGAATTACTACTCTCAAGCCTTGCCACCACAGCCCTGTGTTCCTGGTCTTATTCACACAGCTCCAGCAAGTCGAGTTCTAAACCAGCCCAGCACTGGGCTGCAGCAGTGCAAATATTTAAAGCAAACAAGGATAGGAGGGTGGTGAGCAGAACTGGTGTAACTGGGCTGCTCCTGCCATCCTTCCACTGCACAGACACTGCTGAGAAGGGTCCAGTGTCTGCAGGATGCTGAGCACCTCCCCAGTGTGTCAGCCCTCATCACCTACCACCGGAAATACTTACATTTCACTGGATTACTTTTGGCTCTCTTCCCATTACCTTAGTCTGCACTCCAATTCTGCAGCACATTCTTATTAACAACACGGATACCAGATTGTGAACTTCTGTACTTTTTCAACTGCTTTCAGGAGCGAGTTGAGTTATATTTAGCAGCCATATGGCATCCCTCCTCCACACGTTTGCTAGAGATAAGAACTGACAAATAACTGACAAATTAAGTTTTCTAAAACACCGATCTATATGTTTTCATTTCCAGTTTTAATCGTGGATGTTAACTGAGGTTTAATTGTTAACCCTGGCATTTGCCAAACAGGAAATGCAAAGAGTACCTCCAGCAAAGGATGCAATCACAGAATTAAGTTTTCTTGCAATCTAGGTGAAACTGTTAAGAAAGCTCCTAAGCTGCACTCCAGACAGTTACATTCTTCTTAAATTAATACAATATGGCTACATAACTAAATAGCCACGGGCGTATTGGCTTCCTTATGCAATTGGCAATTGTTCTGTGTACGGATGACTGAACGTAGGTTACTTGAGCAGCTCAAGCTGCTCCGTATCTTAACAGGGGAGAAAGTCAAGAGCACAGTGACAACCAATTCATATCCCATAAAGAACTTCAAAGACAAGGGCAATCACCACACAGTTTTGCCATGCTCCTGGGAACCAGGTTTACAAAGCTGAATTTCCCCACAGCCCAGCCTCAGAGAAACTGCAGCCAGAGGTTAGAAAGAGATCAACAGTTTTAAGAACTAAGACAAGACATTTGAGAGCTGCTATCATTCAGGACAGCTGAAAAGGCAGGCTGAACAGATGACAAGGATCTACAACAGCCTCACCCTGAGTGCCACCCCATGCGTGCATCCCTCAGGGAAAAGGAAAAAGGGGTGAAGGACTGGAGGCCACTGATAATTTGAAAGAAATGGATTTTTTTTTCTCTCTAGCAGCAAGAAAAATCACTGCTTAAAATACTTATCTGTCAGCCAAATCATACCAAATAGCTGACTCCTCTTTCTGGTATCTGGAGCTTTCCCAACTCCTTCTGTGCTTTTCTGGGAACAAGGTATGCAGGGAACCCCCCAAGAAAAGCTCTCACTCAGGTGGCTGCAGCCACAAACATCACCTGGCTGCAAACTGGTGTGACGCTTCCTCTCCAAGGGTGACTGCACAAAGACAACTAGATTCCAGGTCTCATTCCATGCCTCCACTTGTTTTGCACTTAATTCAATTCCTAAGGGGCAAACCCAGCTTCTCCCTTCTGTCCGGAACTGCGGAGCAGCACGGAGTGTTTCTCCAGCAGGGGAAAGAGGGACAGACACGCACATTTCACGCATGCCTGAGCACACTTATGAGCTGCATGTCCAGGATGAGAAATATAAATGAACAACTCTGTTTCTTCCAGCTGGTGTGTTATGTTCACTACTCAAGGAAAAATAATAAACTCTCAATACTGTGGTTTCTCTCCCTCTGCACGAAGCAATTTGGAGAATCTGTTCATCCAGTGCAGCCCATCCTCTGCTTAAGCCTTGTAAAATTAATGAAGGTGAATGATAAGGCACAAATCGCTGCCTGCAGCAGAACCTTCACGCCGGACAACCCACGGGAGACCCAATGTGCCAGTCAACACATTTTGCAAAGAAGTAACAATTTCTTCAGAACACTGATAATTCCCTACCATCTTCCTTGAGGAGACAGCTACCAGTGAAATGAAAAATAATTGTGGAGTCAGAACAACACCAGGAAGCAGGGGAAACAAATTGCTTCACACGCCAGAATCTCTAGCACAGAACATTTGAGAGAGAACAAAATGTTTAAAGATGCAATCAATCATTAAGATTTCTCCCAGAAAAAGAGAGCACACACACTCATTTGTTCAAAGCTTGCCTTGGTGAAAAAAAAGGTAAGAATAACCATCCCAGCATGCTTGATTATCAAATCAGAGCTTGGTGGGAAGAATAAGTAAGGGAGTCTTCCAATTAACCAACTTTTTTTTTTTTTTTTGCTTTAAATGCAGTCATTGAACACTGCTGGAGAAAGTTGTCGGGAAAAGCAAATCCCTGGTCTTCTGGCAGTTTTTCCCATTCCTGAACAATTCCTCCTTCAGATGCACAGCCACAAGGGTTCAAAGGTCCCTGCAGCCTTTGTTCTCAGTTCCAGAGTGGTTACAAACAAACTTTTGTTCCTGTTTCTTCAATGAAATAAGCTGCAGCAGTTACCAATGACTGAACTTTACGTCTGAAGCTTGCCTTGTGCATCGTGCAACAGGATGACTATGGAATGTCATTTACACTTCCAAAAATAAGTTATCAGAACTTTTGCTGAAATAAAAATCAAGTACTCCTTACTGACTCAACCTCCAGTGGACATATTACACCTCTGCAGATTCCTAGAAGCGAGGAAGGAGCAACACATTCTGGTTTCTGGTTTACAGATTGTGCCAAAGAATTCATTTTGGTTTACCTGAACATTTATAGCTATTGCTCATCCATTTGTGAGTTTTACAAAAAAAACTACATTTTATATTTTAGTACAAAAGTGGTATCATCATCCATACATTATAAATACACATATATAATCATTAACAGCAAATCATGATACCCAAACAGCAATTTTCATTTCTATCCCTGACAGAGTGTAAGGGATAAGATGATAATCATAAGGGCAAGTTATGGAAAGCAGCTACTGAAATGTATTCATAGTCCATGAAGAGTTGATATGCAAATTGTTGATAAAATTCGTAAAGATTCCACCACATTGTATCTGTTGCTATGTAAATTTGGGGACAAGAACAAGCAAGGTGCATTATCGAGCAAGATAATAGTCTTTTTGAAGTCAAAATAAATTTTAAAAACTACTGAAATCACCCTGTTAAAAGACTGATTGTTCCCAGCAGGCGGGAGCTGACTCTAGAGATGCTTCTTGTAAAACACAAACACAAAAGGCCTGGCACAAGACTGCCTATTATGAAATCTAATGAAGACATTCATGAATCATAACAAGGAGGAAAAGGGTAAATATCAGCAAACACTCAAAGACTCTTGCAGCAATTAAAATTGTGCACAAACAGGGTTGTCCAGCTACATTCTTCATAACAGCCACACTTACGCCTTAGTGAAGTCTTTAAGAATATGGCCAAATTATAACATTTAGATTTGGAAAACTTCTTCGTTTTAGCTGGCACCAAAAAAACAAACTGTTTTCAAAACACCAAGCACTGCATTATCTCTTTTTCCCTAGAGAACTCACAGACACCTTGAGCATCCGGAGTATCGAGGCCAGAAAGTTCATGGCCCAAATGCCAGGAAACATTGAAATTAAAGAGGGGAAAAAAAGCATAGCAACTTAACTTCAATATTTTAATAGCACAGACACCTTGAGCATCCGGAGTATCGAGGCCAGAAAGTTCATGGCCCAAATGCCAGGAAACATTGTTACTGAAATTAAAGAGGGGGAAAAAAGCACAGCAACTTAACTTCAATATTTTAATATAAATGTTTTTAGTCAGTAATAAATATCTCTCAGATAACAAAATACACAGAGAATTAAATGTGTCTTTCTGTAAGAAACAAGAATTTTCAAACCACACATAACCTAACACCTTGCCATCAAAGATATTTTTGGGAAAACTGATTTTCTCAATCTCCCAGAAAGGGATGACAAAGCTTATGAAAACCACCTTTCATCCACATATCTTAAAAGCAATTCACCCATTGGAAGAGCTGCCACCAGAAGACCTAAGGCCACAACTGTGGCTCACCAATTGTCCCTCCATCCAACAAAAAACCGCAAGGATATTTAAGCATTTAATTTTATCCTGAAATCCATAGGAAGCCAGGCTCCAAAGTGCTTGCAGTCCTGGTGTAAAGAATTGATGGTGGAAATTGGAGAAACTCCAGTTCCTCTCTGATTCTTAATGAGTTATAATGGATACACTAAAAATCAATGTATTCTACCCACAAACAGCAGTACCGAGATGAGGGCAGGCAAAAGCCCCAGGCGCACCAGGGACGCGATGGAGGGGCAGCAATTGCAGCTTCCTCATCAGCAAAAGTAACTGAGATGAACAAGAGGGTGAATGATTCATTGATCAGTAACAGATACACAGCTATTGCTTCAACTCAGACCATGTCAGGACACAATCAAAATGTTGCAACATAGCTACTGAAACAAGACTGAAAGACATTAAAGGTGCCTACAACAACTATTTTTAAAAGTGGAGATATATCTTATTTTCTAAACTATGGGTTAAAAGCTGCTGAGCCATATTCTCATAGAACATTAAGAGATGACACTATGAACTCCAGAACTACATATGTGTAACCTAAGCACAGAGTAAGAACATCCACTGAATGGTAACTTCAGAGTCAATCGTCACCTGACAATACTAAATACATTTAAATCGTGAGCATGATGAGGGTTAACACTGGGTTTAATCATAAAGCAAGACAATAGCATGAGGAAGCACATTTACCAACTTGATTACAGAAAACCTGGTAGCATTGGTTTATCAGCTTAACCAATCAGCAGGTAATTAACTGTGCGTTTAACAACTAGGTAGTAAAGTTTCTTCCCAGGGAAAATCAGATTGGAAAAGTCAACATCAGCTTAAACACGATTAACTTCCTGTTCCACTGCTGGCAAAGCAAATCCAATTTACTAAATAGTTTAAAGGGCGGTTTTTAATTATTTTGCACACTTCCAAAGAATCCAACACTACACACAAATATGGATAAGCGGATCTGCTGCAGTGAGCGGAGACCTCAGAACCACAAAACACCACTGAAATAAACACCCAGAGACTTCTTAATATGCTTAACAGCCCCAGCACTTTGCACTGCAGAAATTCCATATATTATTGGGGACATTATACAAGACAGAGGCCACAAACAGCTACAGTTTCCTGTTCTGGGCAACAAAATCATAACTTGGAGCATCTCCTTCAGACTTCTCCAGTACCTCATATTTCTAAAGCAATCTTGGAAAACCAATATACAACAAGGAAATCTTGTGAATGAGATTTACATCTTTTACCTGGTTTCCAGTGGCACACACACTTCCCTAGGAACATGCACAAACTACTCAATAATCTATACATATCTAAAATCTTTAGCACTGCAGGAATTGAGGGCTCGCAGACAGTGTGGGAGAAACACAGCAAGGCACAGACAAAAACAGAACAAGGATTCAAATGAGCAACTCAGTTTCGCTGCCTTCCTACACTTCTTACCCATCACAGTAATTAAAAAATTGAAAACTGAAGTTTTCCAAGTTTAATTCAGCAGCAAAGATAACCTTTCAGCTACAACACGGAATTTCAAAAATTAAACCTAAGCAAAGCAAACAAAAACTCTCAAAATTAATATTGAAGAGGAACAGTTTCAGCCAAACCGGGTTAGAATTGCTAAATTACTCTTGACCCGAAGCATCACATCCTCGGGTTACACGATTCTCCAAATTCTGGTTGTCTGGAAAACCTAATCTGCATAACAATAAGTACAAAAAATGGCTTCTCTTTAGTGTCCTCGATGTGCACACCCCTCCTCTCCAACAGCTCTCAGCCAGCCCGCTCAAAGGATTAGCATAAGAATAGAAACCACTGGGAAATGACATGCTCCGAATGCCCAGAGTTGTTGACCTGCCTCACTCCAAATAGCAAAATAACTGATTTTTTCAAGGAAAGCTGTTATGGACTTTAAAAGTTGATAAACACTGCAATCCGTTTCTCTTTTATTGCAATATCTGATATCCCAAGAGCAGCTACCAGAGCCGAACAGAAACGCAGAACTATCTCCACTGCTGGAAGCACAGACTCACAACGTGCTCAAGTTCAAATTCCTACACGAGTCTGGTGGGGAACAACAGCTCGGTCAGGATCCTTCTCAGCTTGGACCTACCTGGCCCATCATCAAATCCATACAAGCAGCAAGCTCATCAGCCTTGCAGGAATACGGTGCTGCTGCTGCACAGAGAAGGCTGAATCCAGATCCAGGAGCTGCAGGTGAGGAGCACACGTGGGAGAGGACCTGGCCCTGTGGACACCACACCTGGCAGAGGCCACCCGTGCTCACAGTCCCACAGGACCAATTTGGTTCTGCAGCCAAAATTTACAAATTTACCTACATCGTCTTCCCTTTTTGTCCTTACCCTGGCACCAGGAGAGACAATTGCTCTTGCCTTGGTCATAGCCGCTGGAATCAGAACTACTGGGAAGGTAAGAATATTTTGAGGAAATGCAAATGAAAATAATCCCCCAGTTCATGAAAAAGCCAACATGTTCCTCTTACTGGTGGAGAGCAGTTCACAAATGCCAAGGGAACCCATCTCAATTCTTCTCTCTTACAAAAACTATTCTAGCCATAATAAAGTATGAAAAACATAATTTATTTTTGGAAATATTGACATTGGGATCCTGCAAAACACACTGACCTTTTGTACAAATATATTACAGTATTTGACGTGTTTGTTTTGAAATGGGGGAACTTGACTGGAATCATCCCCATAATGTGGTCTGACACTTCATTCAAAACAATGCACTCAGACAGCAAAATGACATTTCCTTTTCAGAAGTTCACAAAAGAACCAGAAGCCCAGGGGGAAAATGGCCAAAGTAGCACTATTCCCCTTTTTTGCTGGATTTCCTCTACTCCCTCTGGGATCTTCTCTCCAGCCAGTAAGTCACCACTGCAGTCATCCCCCTTAAATTGAACACGATGATCATCATTACCCTCGTTTTGCACTACAGAAAACAGATTGTTAAGGGCTGTGATCCTGATATTTCACAACCCAGCAGCAGCAAGTGATACAAAACCACTGCAACATCCAGCTACAAACTGGACACAAAACCCAAAAACAAAAGCAGCTCTCTGATATTTCTGCTATCTTGCCTCAGATGAATTTGTCGTGTTTCTGAAGAAACAAAGAGCACTTCAAAAAAACAAACCCCAGATTAAGACCACAAGCTGAAAGACTGGCTAATAATTTGCTTCTGGCAATGAACTAATATTTCTTCTGTACATCATACATGGCATTAATACCACAGTAACACTTTCAGTTCTGTTTCCCTAAGTAACAGGTTTTGCATTTTGCCAGACTGACCCCATTTTCCCCCACTTTATTATCTCTATCACCATATGCTCTCAAATGACTAGAATTTAAATTCTTGCAGCTGGCTCCAACGTGTTCAAACACTACAAACCCATCAGCTCCACATGCACACATCCTGGTAAGGCTCCGATAAGTTTCATGAAAACAAACCAGTCCGAACACAAGAACTATTTACTGCTCTTTTATCATGAAGAATATATAATATTTTACTTACCAGTCAAAATAAATTGCTCACTCAAGGCTAACCTGATTTTAGAAAGAAAAGACAACTGTACAGTGGGAAAGAAACGGCACATTCTCAATAAGCACATGCAGGATATTTGTCCCTCTTCTGCAGAAGCTCCAACCTTAAACACCTGAAATAGATTTTAAGAGTCCTGGAAACCAACTCATTCAGTTAATCTCAAAGAAGAGTGTCTGGTCACCTTTGGATTGCACACTTAAAGCTGTTTCTTGAAATTAAATGGCATATTTTAAGCTTCTACCTTGTTGTCTTTCCACCTATTCCTCTCAATTGCATTCTTCCCAGTGCCAGGACCCACCAAGACAACAAACTGGGCGCCCACGGAGGCTGTCCAAGCCTCTGTCCAAAGTGCTGTTTTCTGCACAATCTCACGTGGAAAGGACGGAGAACGAACAAAAACTGACTAGTTCCCATCACCTTCAAACAATCCAGCAGCCCTCGATAGGTCTGGAGCAGCCGTTTGCCACAGAGGATACATTTCCAAGGGAGAACAAGATGGGACACACGGTTTGCAGAAAAAACTGCACCATAGGTTGAGTACCCACGTGTGAATTTCCAAGGCTCATTTACCTTCTTCCCAAGCTGCCATTGCTCACTCAGAGCCCAGAAGTGTTATGGATCCTTCCCCATAAACCTCACTCCGGCATCCACCGCTCGCCTCCTTCTGTGACTGGGCGGGAAGCTGACGGAGATGATTTGGATGAACCACCTCCGCGAGCACACGTAGCACCTGTTGGGCGCTGCTCACACCGTCCCCGGGGAGGGCCGTCCCCGGACACGAACCCCGCGTGCCGGCAGCAGCCGCACAAAGGGCAGCAGGACAATGGAGCCGGCACAAAGCCGCGTCCCCACGCGGGGATGGCACGCATGGGCTGAAATGCCCATTGTCCCTCCTTGCCAGTGATTGTTCCCCGGCCACAGGAGAAATAGCCCACCTGGGAGACCCCCAGCGACACGGGCGGAGCTCCAGGGTCGGGAAAAGGGCAGGAAGCGGGGGAGCCCCGGGACGAACAAAACCCCGCCACGACAAACCCACGAGTGCTTTTATTCGGGGCTTTTTCCTTTTTCTCTCCCGCCCATGGCGGCAGCGGCCGCGGCGCGCGCCCCATCACCCACCCCAGCGCCGCCCTCACGACCTGCAGGGCGCTGTCGCGACACTATCGCGACCGCCGGTGCTGTGCCGACCTGTCCCCTCAGCCCTTCCCTCTGCTGGCCGCGCTCACCTCGCTCCGCCGCCGCGGGGCCGCGCCCCGACCGCCGCTCAGCAGCCCCGTCCCGCCGCCCGCAGCGCCATGGCCGCGGCCGCCGCAGGTAAGGAGGAGCCGCCAGGAAGGGGCCGCAAGGGCCCGGCGAGGGGGATCCGCGTCCGGCACACGCCCCCCGCTCAGGCACAGGCGGCGGGGCCCATGCGCGCTGCTGCTGCCGCCGGCTCCGCCCCGACGCCGGGAAGGGCGGGCGTGAGGCGGCGGCTGAGGGAGGGAAAAAGAGATGGAGAGAGGGATAGGTGGGTGAAGGGAGGGATGACGGGGCCGAAGGATGGTGCGGTGTCGGGGTGGTCGTGAGGAGGGCACGGAGGAGGGAGTTCAGCATGCCGGCTCGGGCTGGCAGGGCAGCGTGTCCCCTTCTCCCACGCCCTAGCAGGAGGCTGTAGCCTGAGCGTCGGGCTCTACCCCCAAGGAAAAACGAGAGGATGAGAGCACATAGGCTTAACCTGCACCAGAGGAGGTTTAGGTCCGGCATCAGGAAGAATTTCTTCCCAGAAAGGATGATTAGATGTTGGAAGGGGCTGCCCAGGGAGGTGGTGGAGTCCCTGTTCCTGGTGCTGTCCAAGGAATGACTGGAAGCAGCACTCAGCTGGGCTGGGTAACAAGGTAGGGATCGGTCACAGGGTGGACTCCATGGTCTCAGAGGTCTTTTCCAACCCAAATTACTCTGGAATTCTGGGACCAAAGCCACCTCAGCTGGAGTGCTGGTAATGGCAAGGGAAATGTTTTCTCCTCAGTGCGGGAAAGCACTGCCTGGTGTGGCTGGTTTGGGGCCAGGAGAAGAGGGGCCTGGTGTGAGAGCTGAGTGGGACTGTGAAGGTTCTGGGAGTATTTCACAGAATCCCACGATGGCTGAGGCTGGAGGGGATGCAGAGGGTCATCAGGTCCTAGGTCCCCTCTCCAGAAGGGCCATCCCAGAGTACAGGGCACAGAATTGTGTCCAGTGTGTTCTGGAATGTCTCCAGTGAGGGACACTCCGCACCCTCTCTGGCCAGTCTGTTCAGTGCTTGATGACTGCACAGGGCAGAAGTTCTTCCTCATGGTCAGCTGGAACTTCCCGTGCATGAGTTCCTGCCTGTTCCTCTTGTGTGTTGCTGGTACCATGGAGCAGAGTCTGGTCCACCTTCTTAGCACCCCCTCTTTATATATTTATACACATTGATGAGGTATATTTGGAATTCAGGGATGTGTGAGGTGCTGGAGCTGATCCAGAGGCAGGAGAAGGGATGGAGCTGTTGGGGCCTGCAGTGACTCTGTAAGGCTGTAGTGGGGCCAGGGCTGCTCCTGTCACAGGATGGTGGGGTTGGAAGGGACCTCTGGAGATTATCTGGGCCAACCCCCCCCCACCAAGACAGGATCACCTGGAGCAAGTGATACAGGAACATGCACAGGATGGGTTTTGAATGACTGAGTATGCAGAAACTCACCAAAGATGTCCTGAAGTTTATTTGTGTGGTTTTTACTGTGTCTTAAGGCATACACCCCATCTGAAGGGAGGGGTCCCAGCAGGGATGTACCAGGTAGCTGCCTGTGCCACAGCCCTCCCACCTCACTGTGCAAGTGCAAGACCAAGAAAGGTGTTTTATTGCAGTCACATGCAGACATGTTTATCTGTGGACAGGCCATTTGCACACCCTGTTCACAGTGCAAAACTTTCCCCTCTAGTTGAGCTTCGAATTTATTAAACCAGTATGGGACAGTGTTGCTTTATCAGTAAAAGTTAATTTGCACTTTTAAGTGAGATTTAAGTATTAACCACAAACTCCTTCCTCCATGTAAGTGCCTCTGTTAATGCAAGGACTTGCTGTGCTGTAGTAAAGGATCTTTTGGATAGAGCCATTACCTGCGTGTTGTGTTTCGATGGCTGACCCTAAACCGCTTCATAGCGTTCTTTATGTGCTTTACTGATTCATTAGCATGGCCAGGAACACACGACTCGATCTTGCTGTCAGTAGGAGGTGTGGAAACCCCTCCCTGATAATTACGGCATTTGGTGACCGCAGAGCTTACAGGTCTGATTGCTGGTGTTGTTTACTGCTCCAGCAGCGGCACTGCAAGGCAGTTAACCTGGGAGCACTCCTTGCCTTTGGCCAGGGCCCAGGGCCACAGGGCGAGGAACATGGAGCGGGGGTGTGGCATTCTCAGAGAGCTAGTGGGGGGAGGCTGTGCCTGGGCTTAGCCACATTTTCATTGCAAAAGGAAATATGAAACGGCCCGGTTGATACGTTTTCAGAAATGTTCTAAATGAAAGACATAATTGAAACTGTTCTGCAAGCTGGATTTGATGTATTCTGGTTTTCATTCCATCTGTGCAACGCTGTAAAGGAAGTATATAATCTACATTAGGGCTGTGGTGATACCAGCTACCCAGAGTGTTTGGATAAATGATACCACTGTTTGCTAATGTATTGGGTGACCAAGAAAGGCAAGCCTAGGCATGCAGAAATTCCAAATTGTGAGTTTTAATTTAAAGGATTTGAAGAATTTCTAGTTGTTGTGATGAAACTTTTCAGAGCCTATTGTGAATAACTCATGGTAACTGTAAATGTGCAGAGTCTGGAACAATAGCTGTGAGACGTCAGCATATGCTGTGCCAGATGCCTACAAACAAAACTGGAGTTAAGAACATTGGTGGGGCTGGGGCTCCACGGATAAGGAGACAGCAAATGATGAAGATGTTGCACATTAGTCCCTAAAACAGCAAAGAGCATAATTATGTGGGCTAATAAACAAAAAAAGTGGCAGAAAATGTACAAATTACAGTGATGACAAGGCAAAATGATGTGATGTATTATGCTGTCTGCAACTCCAGTCCTGTCAAACCTGACAAGTGAATTAGGATGAGGCAGGATAGTCCCTGCATGGCTCACTGCTGATAAGCCCCAGGGTGCCAGAAGTGATTTGTTGGCTCTGTATTTAGGAGAGCAAAGATTCAGTAAGGTGCAAGGAGGTGATCCCTATCTCTCCATCCCTGATATGGGTGACTTTGAAATTCCTGGAGGAAAGATACCCGGAGCATCCCCAAGAAGCTGTGCCTTTCTCACTGTAATAGATGCCATCATATCTCACTTTTGTGGTTTTGCCTCTTGATGATTTTGACTGGCTGTTGCTGCATGATGTTTGCAAGGCCTGTTTGTTGCTCTTCCCTAGCAGAGCATTTTTCATTATTCCTCCCTAACTGAAAACAAATGGTGGGCTGCATGTGGGAATGCGGCTTGGGAAAACTGGAGATCAAAGAAAGGTCTTGACTCAGTGCTGAGGATGATCTTGCATGAATTTCCCTTTAACTGCCTTCCATCAAGCTGTGCCTTGTGATTTGAATCTCACTGCCTTCAGATCTGTGTCTGAACATTTTGCTTAAAAAGATAAATAAATAAGGGGAGAATGTTTACCTCTCCCCTTCTCAAACTTTCTGTTTCTTGTCTTCGTGTTGCTAATTTTCTGGAAAACTTTAATGGCTCTTGGGGATGCCAGGAAATGCTTCACCAGCACAGAACCCTGATATCCAGCTCTGCCAAACAGGAAAGGACTGTGCTGAACTGCTTCAGCCCTTGCCAGTTATAGGTTGCTGCTGTGTGTCCACAGGGCCTGTCTGCCCTTTCCATGGATCTGAAAGTCACTTGGTCCTCATCACCTCATCTGCAAGTTAGCCAGGGCATCCAGGAAAAAAACTTCCCCAGGAGATGAGAGGAAGGGATATGGTCAGCTGGCAGTTCCTCCAGGTCTGATTTCTTGGTTTCAGCTTTTAAAAACCAGTCCATATCTATTTGTTGGCAAGGGTACCAATTTTTATTTTTTATCATGAGTGAGGATTTTTGATCCAAATGGTTTTCTTTTTTGTGCTATAGTATTTTTTGTTTGTTTTTTTGTTGGTGTTTTTTTGTTTGTTTGGTTTTTTTTTGTTTTGGGTTGTTTTGTTTTGTTTTTTGGGGTTTTTTTGGGTTTGATTTTTTTTTTTTTCCCACTGAGTAAGAAGATGAGGGAAACTGAAAGGGATTTTGCCTACCTTGGAATTGTTGGGTTTTTGCAAGTGGCTTTTTTGCCTGGGAATGTCAATGGCAAGATGCCTTAGCTGAGAGAAGCCCTAGAGAGCAGCTCTGTGCTAGCTGGTACAGAATTTGGTTCTGTTTTCCATCAGCTGGCCTGGCTGTGCTTTGAGATGTTGATGTGAGATAACTGTAACTTTCCCTCCTTCACTTCATGTTTTTCTTCTTTTAATTTTTTTTTTTTTAGTGAAATGATAAATATTTAAGAAATCAGTTGCATGTGGAGACTTCTTCTGAGCTTTGTATGTTTGTTCTGAGAAGATGCTGATGCCAAACAGTACTGGACTCTGTTTACAAAATAAACTGGGACCACAAGGAGGACATGTGAAAGATGTGTTTCTATTCCTGAAAGCTGCTTTGCATTTCTGTAGCACCTTTCCTCCCAGTGTTTCAGGGCAGAGCATGAGCATTAGTCATGGCTCATGCCAGAATTGGGAGATGAGTGAGGCAATTCCTGTCACCCTTCAGAGGATGAGTCTTGGGGATATGAATAACCCAGGGAGAAAGGCAAGTCCTTTCTGGAGCAGGGTTGTGGCAGCTTGTGCTAGGGCTGGTGAATTTGGGCTGGGGCTCCAAGATAATCTCTGCAGAGACATGGGTTGGGGCTCCAAGATAATCTCTGCAGAGACATGAGCTGGCTTATCAGAATCCTTACAGTGGTTTTGCCATCAAGAAAAAAGCATGAGCATAAAAATATGACTATTTTCATTAACTTCCGTTTTGAGCTGATCTTCATTCCTGCTGGAAAAGCAAGTAATTCAGTTAGGATTGGGATATCAAGTGTGAAACCTTGCCTCTCTTGAAGCCACAAGGCACATTGCTGTTGTCAGTTGAAGTCAGATTCTTTCCCAAAAGTTGATATTAATGATAAGACCAAGAGATTTCATCCAAGTAACTTCAGTAGCAAATTTGGCATGTTTGAGAGGACTCTGCGGGATGAGAGATAAAGGCTCTACTCGTTTACCAATATTCCAACTCATGTTCTCAGAGAATAAATATATCTTTTCCTGGCAATGAGTGTATTGACTCTGGCTCATTGCTCAGCTGGTCACTCTGTTGTGACAGGTTGTGCTCCATTCCCCAGTGCTTTGTTTTCAGATATCTCAACTCACAGTCATCAGATACAGTAGATTCTTTTTCCCTGCCGTATTTTATAGTTAGAATATTAGTTTTTAAATATGAAAATCCCCCTGACTCGTGCAGCATATCTATATAGTTAAAGCCGCTCATCCTTTGGAAAGGAAAGGGTGTGGTGTTCACAAAATGAGAGCTATCAGTCTGTGACTGGTTTTTGTATCTTCTACACCCAGGGACTGAGCCATGAGTACTTGTCACTGGTAATGCCACAGCTTGTTGCTGTTGCAGGACGTTTTCTAAAAGCAGTGATAAACAGGAAGATAGCTAAACAATGGGCATGTCAGCTGTGATGGTGGTGTGTGCCTTGTGCATGGTTAGAAACAGAGTTCAGTAACTCCAAGATGGTGTTCAGGATTAAAAACTCCTGGTGGGGAAGACTACCCAAGGTAAAAGAGCTGCCAAATTTGAAAACATCAAGACCCATTAGCTGGGAACATTTCTGTACACACAGAGTGCTCTGTGAATTCAAGTGACTTCTGTACTCACAAAGATAAGCATTCAGAATAACTGAGATCAGATTTTTAATGAACCATTCATTTGGACTATTTAGCAAAAAAAATTACCCTCCTCTGAGTTGGTTTGGCTGAAATAGTCACTGAATACTCAAAATGCTTGCAAACAACAGTCTAAATTTGCAATATTCTGTAGCCTTTACGCCAAGAATTTTTTCACCCTTTAAAAATTATTACTATTCTGTCAGCCCTGTGGAGAACATTGTGTTTGGTCATATGAAGCAATGAGAAAGATTAGAAATGTAACTGAATAAATTGATTTTTAAAGTCTTGAACCTCAGTGTTTACAAAATACTCTTAGTATACACTCAGTCTCTGTGCATATGTAAAGTTCAGCTGTGTATAAATACAAGCAGAGCAGAATATTACTTTCTTTTCCAGCCTGTCTCTTTGATGGTCAAATCCACCCAGACGAGTGCCCAGGCTGCTGAATGGAATTCTTCCACTTATTGGGCTTCTCCTTGCATGCAAATATGATGCTGTGTTTGGGACAGAGTAAAACTGTTCTTTTGACTGCTTGCTTTTTAATCCTTCCTTCATAGTCTCAGAAATGCTCCTGGAGCTACTCTGCCATGCACCATCCGTGAAATGAAGTGACTCACTGGGTCAGTCACAGGCTGTTTCTCCCAGAGCAAACTTCAGGCAAACACATTCCAGCTGGTGACCTTGGTGCACAGGGAAGTGGGGATGTGTTACAACTTGCTCACACAATCTCTCTCTTTAAGCCACTTGTGCCAAATTTCCTTGGAGGTTGGAGACTTGCAGTTCCATTGGTATAACCTGGGACAGACCCCCTCCGCCCCACTGCGGGATGGGTTGGCAGCACCAGTTTTCCAGGCAGTTGCAGGCGCTGGCGTGGGTGGAGAACTGGCACAGCTTGCTCTGGTAATGAGAGTAGAAATTGAGAGGAGTTAGGGAAGCAGGGTCCTGCAAGGCTTAGCATTTGTGTACCTCCGTGACTTGCTGAACAAGTGCCCAAAACCTCTGTTTAGTAACTTGACGCTTGGGTATTTTTTCTGCTGAGAGCTGACACAGGGTTTGGGAAGTAGGTGTGAATTAGGACACACTGGTGCTACACCCGGTGAAGAAAGCACTGAGAAAGAACATGAATGTAAAGCATCATGTGATGAGTAAAGATACTGGGTGGAGGGAAATCCAGCAAAGCCCTGGAATGCATTTGGAAAAGGATATGCAAAGTACTGTGGGATGGAGATCAGATGTGCAGTGTAGACCAGCCCCTGCCTTGTTTTTACAGAGACTGATTCAGCACTGCTGCTCCCCACCATATTTTGTGCAAATTCTGTTGTGTAATAATTTGTACATTTATGACTGTGTGTGGCCAGAGCTGCCTATTCCTATTCTTGTCTCTCCTAGAATTGCCTGGAGTGAGTGAATGTGGCAGATGAGCAGGCCTGAGGTTTAGCTACACAAGCTGGACAAGTATCCTGTAAGAAGTGCACTGAATCTTGCATTTTTAACCTTAGATTTTCTTCATCTCTAATAGAGAGTGGTTTAACCCCGGATGCAGGAGCTGTAACATCCAGTTGTTGAAATGATGATAATTGTGGCATTCCCTTATAACTGAATGTTGGGCATGGCTTGGCTTTGAGTTGGACTGCTGTAACTCTGAGCAAGTGGGATGAAGTCTAGAGGCTCTTTAGTCTGGAAAAATTATAAGAAGTTGCAGGATGATTTAGATGGGAGCCTGAAAACATCATGGGAAGGAATCTGAGAGTGAACTGCTGAGATGGGGAGAGCTTAAAACAAAGTGATGGCTGTCAGGGTTGCAACTGGGATGAGATCTGAACTCTGCCTTCCCAGTCACACACACTAAGTTACATTCCTGCAAGAAGGGCAAGTGAAAGGAGGGGAAGTGAGGGGCTGCACAGAGCAGGTGCCAGAAATGGCCTCTGGTTCCTGCTGGCAGAAGCATAGCTGCTCTCTGGAGCTGGGACAGACGTATGGCATTTGAGGAGCCTCCAGGAGAGCCTGACAGAGCTGTCAAGCGGGAACATGTCCCACACAGTGCAGATGCTTGGCAGGCTCTGGCTTATGGAAATTTGTGGATGGTTTTCCCCACACATGCACTTTAGACATAGCCAGATCCAAGAGAGCTTTTTGGGGGGAGGAACTAGTGAAATGCATAACAAAGGAAAAAGCTGTTCTGTCAAGAGGGCTCACATGCAAGCAGAACAGAGCCAGACCTCATTATTTTGCTGTGTCCCAGATTTATCTTCCATTTATTCCCTTCCTGAACTGCAACACTTCATCTGGTCATCATGTAAGCCTGATGTGACGAGCTCAGCCCTGCACTGTGGAGTTTGGGTTGGTTAATCAGCATGGGGAAATCAGTGAAACTTTTGGTGAAATCTTCAGTGAAATCTTCATCTACCTTAGAACTCAAGGGCTGAGGCAGCTCTTCTGCTGTTCTGTTGTTGTTTCAGGGAACTGATCCCACTAGTAAAGAAAGAGGGGTGATTATTTCTCAAGCTTTTGTTAATTTTTTCTTTCTTGTTAATAAATCTACTGTGAAGTTCAGGGATGGGTAGAACTTCCCAGCAGTCACAGTGAGAAAAGCCACAACTGAACCAAGTTCTTTTATTTGGCTGTGAACTTTCCAAAAGCTCAGAGTGGTTTCTTACATCACATGCACAAACTGAGAATTCCTGTCTTTATAGACTTACAACTAAGAGCAGGATTTTTATTTTCCTACACTCAGCTCGGAGCTGGGGGAAGCCCAAGTTGATCCTGACTTCTGACAGCTGTATAATTACAATCAGCAGCAGTTGCTGCCATAAGATACTGGTGCTAAACAGGAATTAGTGTTGCATATTTATCCAGAGGATGAAAATATCTACAAATACCTATAAATATACTCAGTTATTATTAGAAGAAGTATTTAAATCTTCTAGTGCTTGGGTGTCCCAGATATCAGCTGATGGAAGGGAAACCTCCTCTTGCAAATGAGTTGCTGGGTAATGTTTCACCACAAGTTTTGCTGCTTCAGGGCAGTTTTCATGGGCAGGGCACTCATTTCAGCTCAACTATTCATCTCATCTTTCACAAAACTTATTTCACAAGTGTAAATATTTGTGGCAACTTGCCCATGTTGTGTGACCTTTGCACAATGACAGGAATGCTCTGGAAGGCTGCTGATGTTTTAGGGCACATTCTTTAACAAAACTAATTAATCTAGCACTCTATCAATGGTTATTTACATATTTTATTATTTTTTTAGGAAAACTACATTTGTTAACCCAAAATACTGGGTGGTGATTTGTTTAAGCAAATAAATGGTACTGTAGGAATTTAATAATCTTACAATAAAATGTAAGAGTCTTTTGAAGTGAGTATCACCTACTCTCAGCCCTCATAGGCTCCCTGGACCTGGCTTTGGTTCTCACAAAAGTTAACACAGAGCTATAAAGCTGAAGCCTTTAGAACAGCTCAAAACTCACTGCTTACCTTCACAACATTTATAGCAAAAACCTACTGAATTACTTAGTAATGATCTAAAACTTCACCCTGCCTTTTGCTGAGAGTCAATTTGTAATATTGCTGCCGTAAAAACCAGAAATCACACTTATTTTTAAGGGCAGGCTGGACCTCAACACATAATTCTTTTAGACTTGTATAGACATTATTTCACTTACAGTACTGCATAAAAACCTTAATCTGTAGATTAAAAAAAGGTTAAGGCTGCAAAGTTTAACCTGAATGAATGGACTAGAAGAGAGTAGATAGAAAGCTCAGGATATGAACGCTGAATTTAACAGCTCTGCAGTTTCAGGTTGATACTGAGCTGGAGAGCTTGGCAGGCACCAGGACTACAATGCTGGGAAAATTTCTGGTGTTCTGGATATTGGTATTAGCCACCCTGAAAGTCTGGAATGGGAGAGGGAAAAGTCCTGAGCACCAATCTGGACTAAATTGTGAGTTAGTAGAAAAGGTGATAAGAGGCGAGCACAAGAGATGTGGCAAAAGCAACAGAAGAGATGACGCGTTCCAGTTTTCTGTCCCTACAGGGCACCACAATTCCAGGGTGAGTAAAGTTCCCCTGGAGAAGACTTCTGCAGGAATTGAGCTGGAACCAGCAGATTGAGTGTTCCAGACTTGTGTGAGCCAACAGGGGCTCCTTTGTCCCTTGGGCACTGGTCGAGAATCCCGGATGAGGGGAGGAAACATCACAGAGAGCCAGAGAACTTCTGGGGCCAGAAGGGACAAGCTGGGGGAAAAAAACACTGGAAGGAAGGGATAATCTGAGTGGCTTTGGGCAATGGGTAGGACAGAGGAAGTATGAGAAATAAGCAGGGAATTTTGCCAAAAGGTTCCTTGGCTGATTGGTTGAACTTATGCTGGAGAGAAACTGGCCTTAGGTCAAGTCTGCAGTGCTTTTATGTGATTGCTCTCCCTCTGAGCATCCCAGAATGACAGCTGGGCCAGGCATTTCGGCCTGTGGGCAGCAAACAAGAAAGGCATAAGAAATGTCCCTTCCAAGACAGTTTCCCAATATGCTCTTTACATGCCTGTTCAGGAGTTGTGAGTCTTTTTTCCCCCTTGGCTCCTCTCTTAGGAGGTGAATAGGAAGTGCACCCACTTCCCTGTATCTGCAATTTTGTTAAAAAATGCTGCATCATCCGTTGTGGAACTTTTTTGGAGCTCATTTATGATACAGAAACTCTCTGGCTGTCCTTGGAGCAGAGCCATGTGCTACCAGCCCCTTGAAAATACATGTTGAATAAATATGTAGGTCAGAAAACAGAAAGCACGTCCCAATTTATTTAGTAGATGGGAGTTTTGTTGCCTAGTGCTCTATCACTGGGGTTGCTGATCAGTTTTTGAAAGTAATATGGTAATAGCTTTGTTCTTAGCTCAGAGATTAAGGAATGTCGCCCTTTGCTTCCCAAAGGGCAGGTGCAGGTTGTAGAGGGATAGAACTCAGGGGAGTGGCCTTAAGATGGAGGAAGGCAGGCTTAGATAAGGAATTAAGAAGAAATTCTTCCCTATGAGGGTACTGAGGCCCTGGCATAGGGTGCCCAGAGAAGCTGTGGCTGCTCTATCCCTGAAAGAGACCAAGGCCAGGTTGGGCAGGGCTTGGAGCACCCTGGGATAGTGGGAGGTGTCCCTGTCTTTGACAGGGGGTAGAATGAAATAGACTTTAAGGTCCTTTCCCATCCAAACCGTTCTGGGATTCTACGATTTACTGGCATTAATAAATAAAAATATCTACCAGGAGATAAGGATGAGGAGTGCCCTGAGAGAAGATTTGCTAACAAGCAGCAAAACTCTCCCTGTTCTATAAATTGGCCGAACATAGACCAAAGAGCTTCTCCACAGTTATATCAAATCAAAAAATAAGCCTGAAATCCTACTAGCAATTGTTGCCCCCAAGCCTTCATTATGGCCCTATTTTCTTCTTCATCTTCCAGCCCTGAAGGAATTGGCCAGGGAGCTCCTCCTGGCTGGCTGGTTTGTGCTGACTGTCTTCCCCAGTTGTGCTCTCTGTAGCAGCCTCACACAACACTGAGTGAAATTAAAAACATGTCTGGGGCTGACTGAATCATTCCTCATTAGCTCAGTGGGCAGCAGATTTAGGAGCTAGATTTGCAATGAACACTTATTAGATTGTGTGTCTTCTGGGGATAGCTAATTTTTTTTAAATAATCAGATTCCATGACTTAGCAGCATAATTAGCTATTAGACATATATACTCCATTCAAGAGCTGCTTTTTAATTTTTTTTAATCCTGCTTAATCTAGGACACTTTCTTTTCTCATTTATAGGGGAGTTTTGCACAGTTCTTCTGACAAGTGGAAGATAGCCAGTGGGAATGAGACCTGTAATTAATGCATTGAATGCTCAGTGCGAGCAGAAGGCTCTTGGATGAAGAAGCTCTTCTGGCTCTGTCAGGTGTCTGACAAGAGGACAAACACTGTTAGTCAGAATGGTGGTGTCTGTGATATGGTGGGGTTTACACACTGCAAATTCATTTAATGTAAAGTATTGAGGACAGGAGGGAAAATTATGTCTTTCTCTATTCCCCTGAATTTTGAGCAGTCACATGTGCTTGATTCTGCACTTTCTCAACGAGAGCTGATTCACTGGCTTTCTAGTAACAAAAATAAATTGAGCCCAGTGTCCTACCCCTTTTTGTAGGTGTGCATGTGTTGAGGGGGTGATGTGTTAAAATGGAGTCCAGCTGTGAGGGCCTGAACTGTGGGAGGTCCAGATTCAGCTGGGGGGTGCCAGAGACAAATTGTATGAGTGTGGTCATGTATCCTCACTGTGCTTTGGCTTGGCATCCATGAAAAGATCTTCACAGATTTTGTGGTAAAATGAGAGCCCCTTGGATGCTGTAGTATTAGGGTGTCTTGTTGGTTTGTCACAAAATGTTAAGGGTGGCGGAAGCCTGGAGTGGGGGTGGGTGTCCCTTTCAATTAAGTCCTTTTATGTAATGCAACTTGGTTTATTGCTCAGGAAATATCCTTGTTTCTCAGCTCTCTGGCTACAATAGTACCTGCCATTTCTTGCCATTTACTTCGGAGGCGGTCTTCCAACTGCCTCGTGTTCTTGGATCAGATACAATCCCCTTTTATTCCTGTTGTCCTTTTGTCTTTGCTCACTTGGCTCTAAACAATTTGTTCCCTGAACACGGGCCCAGGTTCTCCACTCTCCCATGCTGCAGCAAACCAAACACTGCTTCTGAAGCAATTAGTTAGGAAGCATTGACACAAACAAGGGGAATTAGGACTCTTGACTATTAATTTTTTCCCAAGTTTTGTCAAGGATTCTGTACTGCTTTTCCCAAATCTTCCAGTGTTAGTTCCAGGACTGAATGTCTGCACTTTGAGTGGCGATAGCACACATTACATTTCCAGTTACCTGATCATCCTTCACTGCCTTGTAGTCACAGCACAAGCCACAACACCAGTGGAGCTGTCTGGGTCCTGCTGAACTCAGCTGGATGGATATCCCAAAAGACAGGTATGTCCAGATAGCCATGTTCTCAGGGCAGATAGAAACCTCACTTACTTGGTCACAAGACACTCAAAACATGGAGTGAAGACTGGGGCATTACTGATAAAGAAGGGTGCAGAGTCTGCAGCAGGGCTGGCTCTTGAATCTGGAGGTGAGACCTCTGCAAATAGTTTCCTAGTGGAGTTTGCCAGAAAGAAGGAAAAAAGTTACTTTTTTGATGTAAAAGCTGCTTTTCTATTACCTCTCCTGATATACAGGGAAGAGGCAAGAAATGGAAAATAATTAAGGTCTGAACAAAAATAATAACTGTCCTGAAGTCTTTGGTGTTATTTTGTTTTTATTCAGACTGAATCCCACTCCTATTTTGTTGCTATATTCTGTGTCAAAAAGGGAAAACCTCACAAATATATTTGGGCTAAAATGCTGTTTTCACCTGCACTGTGGGACTTTAATCCTCATTAGCATTTACTTGTCCTGCAAGAGGTTTGCATTCACCCAGCAGCTCTTTCCTTGGCTTTATGGAAGATGTTGCACCACTACCTGAGTCTCAGACAAAAAAAAAAAAAAAACCAAACCAAAAAACACCCACCAAAAAACACCACCAACAACAAAAGACCCCACAACCAACCACAAACAAAAACACACACACAAAGAGAAGTAACTCTCAAGGCCAGGTTGGATGGGGCTTGGAACAACCTAGCCTAGTGGAAGGTGTCCCTGCCCATGGCAGGGGGTGGAACTGAGTGAGCTTTAAGGTCCTTTCCAACCCAAACCATTCTGGTATCCAGTAGAAACTAATCTGATTGCTGAGATGGAGCTGTGCACAGGCTTTGCTCTTCTCTCTTGGATTATGCCAGAATTTTCACATGAGTAGAAGTGCTTCCTTGCTCAGGTCAGAGTCTCTTTATGTCTGTGAAAAACTACAGCAGATCCCATCCAAAAATTATTTACTCTAAGTTGTATTTAGCCTTAACAGCCTGAAAATATTTGGCATTTCAGGTCTCTTAATAATGCTGAGAGAGGAGGAAAATTGCTAACTCTGTTTTGCAAATGGCCAAAGCTGCAGAGGTTGGCTGGAGTGGAGCAGGGACTGTAATCCCTAATTCTAAATTCTCTATTAAAACCCTAATCCCTGGGCTATCCTTCTGCTTCAGGCATTTGGGATGGATGGTGTATAATTTATCTGAAGTGATGCACCTGCCACTGTTTAAAGCCAGTTATTTTCCTTCTGTCCCTGTGTCAAAGTTGCTTCTTTAATTGCCAAATTCATCTTTTGCTGAAGTGATTAAGAGTTGCATCTGCTTGCATTTTGTAGGTCTCTGTCAGAGTCCTGCTCAAACAGTTCAACAAATTCCATGTAGACTCACAGTATCTTGGGACTGAAAAAGGTTGATGTCTGGACTGGTTAAAGGGGAAAAATCTGAGCATGTGATTTCCAGCATTCACTGGCTGGTGAGAATCAAAACCTCTCCTCATTTGCCCAAGGATCCTAATTTTTTTTAATAATTTTTTTTTTTTTAGAAAAGGCAGAAAAACACAGATACTTCACAGAGAATATAGATAGAAAGGAACAGCAGGATGGGAGGGGGGATGTGGAAGTAGGTCAGATACATTGCAGACAAAAAAAATCATTATGATTAGGAGAGATTAGGGAAGGCAAGAGCAAACAGCATCAAAGGAATCCAATTTATCAAGCCATTTAAACAAGACCATTCCTTGCAAAGCAAGTTCTCTATACTGTGCACAGACTTGGAGCAAAATGAGAGGAGGGTGTCCCACATTGTGTGTTTAATTTAATATCTGGTCTTCTCTACAGCCAGCCATGGAGGACTGAAGAAACCTTTTTTAATGTCACGAGAACAAACACTGCAGAACAGTTACCCACCTTAATTGCTTGAGTTCTTTTAGATTTTTTTCATTTTTTAAGCTGTAATTCCTAGTTAGGTGTGTAGGTGAAGGATGCAGCCAAGGTAATGGCAGTGCTTGCTGACAGCTCTCAGTCACTGCTGCAGCATCAGGTACTTTACATGAAATAAGGAGATTCTCACCTCAAAGTTTTCATGTAAAAGGCAATTTGTAAGGGTGAAGTTATTCCATCTGAGGATATTAGAAACTTGGCAATAACAAGTAGATTCTGTTGCTTAATTCTTTGGCAACTAGGAGCCTGGGAGATGTGACCAACATGCTGTGACTTGGTCTCCTTTTCTCCCTTTTTTTTCCTAGTTTTGATGAGCTTATCTGTCCTATGTACCATAACAGCAAGGAAATGGATTTTTATTTGTATGGGATTTGCTTGCCTCATTTGTATGAAGGCAGAAATGAATACTGAAAGCTTTAGCTCTGTAAAACAGAGCATTCTGCTCCTCCAGTCTGATGGGGTTTTTATGTATCAAGCAGGTCTTAATGTCAAACATGAGCAGTGCCTCTTAATTTGCAAGAGACCCACAGCCTTTTGTAAGACAGGCTCTTTGTGGTGGGAATTCTGTTGGAATCTGGGGCCTGTTTCTGCACAGCACTACTTTTGTTGATGTAGAATAACTACATTTTCTTTGATTTCACCAAGCTGGAGTGCTCCTTGCATGTTTTTAACACTGGCTTGGTCCTCTAGACAAAAGCAACAACCTCAGAGCTCTGTCATGTCAAATGTTTCATAGCAGGAGCAAGCAGTCTGAGATATTTAAACAAGATGTGGACTTCTCTTAACAGTGGGTTAAATACTGGCTGAACATCTTCCCAAATATCTGACTGCTGCTGCCAGGGGCCATGGGCTGGTGTGCAGCCTGAACCAAATCCTGCAGAACTGCTGACTTGAGCCTGAGCATCAGAAGGTCTGGCATCTTAGAAGCTCTTAATTAACAGCACCTTTTATGCCACTCGTTAGTTTCTTATTCAGGAGGAATTGGGGTATGGAACAAGCCGAAAGTTCCAAGGGGTGGTTGCCTCTACAGCTGAAGTTACAGCTGGGGCATCCTTAGCCTCCTGAGCTGAGAAGTAAATTCTTTCCTGGGGCTTTTGCAGCAATTTGGGGCAATACAAGCCCAGATTTTGGTTAACACTTTTATTGCTGACTGGCTGCCACATTGTCACTCTGACAGTGTTGTCTTTCAGGTCAAAGCACTGGCAGAACTCTGCTCTTTGTATAGCAGAAGACTGACCTTTGATGGAAATAACCTGATTCTCCTTTGTTTAAGAAATAAAGTGAGTGTGTGGGGAAAAATCTCACCCCAGTTCTGTTTTGGGTCTCTTCCAAAATTTGGCATAAATGTTGAAGCAAGATATTTCTCATTTCATCATGATGAAACTCCAGATCTTGATGGTTTTCTACATGCTGAAGGTTTCCTTCCAGTCTTGCTACCGTAGCTTTGACTGGTTTAAGTTGGTCTGGAGTTTCTGCCTTCAATAAAATGCTGGTAAATTACACCTGGTAAGATTTTAGTCCCTTATTGCTGTGTGATTTTTGCCTGACAATAGCAGGTAACTCAATCTCAGCAGTCTGTGGTCTAGCAACCTGTGAAACCTTGGGTATGACATTGCAAGGTGTAGCATTTAAAGCACTGCTTTGGAGCGCAATGTTGGGGATTGATCCAGTCTGATGGTCTGTGGGCTTGGAAGGAAAAGGAGAGCAGCAAGGCATGAAGTACACCTGCTTCTTATAAATCAGCACACTAGAAGCACAGTTTAATGGTATAGTCGAGAGGAATAAAGAAAAATTAGGCCTTGCCACAGTTGTCTGGATATTTGGACTCTGTTCCTAAATGTGTTACTAACTCCTGTGAAACCCAAAAGTGCTTTCAAACACTGTGTGCTTGAGATTTCCCATTTACAGAAAGACTGGCAAGGGTGTAAGACTTAATTAATGATGAAGAACACTGCATTGCTTTGAGAGCTGCTGGGAAAAAAGGGCAAGTCTTGCCATTATTATTAGTAGTATTGTTCCATCTTTAATCTGTAAGATTATATAAATCTAGCAGATGCCTTACAGCATTGTGTGCAGAGGAAAGCCCTCTAAAGGAACAAATTCCATTTTTCTTTGTCTTGGACTAAAATATCATAATTGTGCATGAAGATAGGACAGCTATTTTTGAAAAGGAGGTACAAAAGGGTAGGAAAGAAGCTAGTGCAGCACTAGAAAGAGATGGGCGACAGCTTCATCCAAACTGATAGTGAAACAGAAATTATTCCCAAACTGGCCTTTTGAAAGTATGCCATAAACATTTAGACATTAAGGGGCTGTGACAATGGCTATTGTTCCCTGAATGCAAATGTAATATCCTGAAGTCTGAGATATTAGCACTTACGGCTCTTCCTTTTTTAGCCTGTAAGTCTCAAAGGTGTTTTAAGCATCAGCTGGACACACAAACTCATTTGCCTTTTTCAGGCAATATTATCCAACTGCTCTGTAAACTATGTTGCAGAGGCTGGAAGTCTTGACTTGACTGTTTCTGTGGGAATTGGAGATTAGGGCTCCTGTGGGGATTCTAGAGGGTACTTTTAACCTAATGTGGACATGATGAACAGAATTATACCAGTGATTAATGGAACTATAAAAGAGAAGTATTAAACCATGTTGCCCCATAATATTATGAGTTACCTATATACATTCGCCTTTCCTTAATCACTCTCCAGGGCCTCGTACAGAACTTTTTAGGCTCTTTCTTGGGCTGCCACCATTTGTTGCATTGCACTACAACAGCTGTGACATATCTGCTGCATTTTGATGAAATTACTGGAACCAGAATCACCAGTGGTGCAATTATTCCTTATACAGTTGATTTAATTACAGTAGTGTGATGTTATAGGGTTAATTAACTGTTGCTTATTAAGTGCTTTGAGACCTTTGAATGAGAGATGCTACGTTTGTGCAAAGGATGATTATTAGTTATTAACAGCAATGCTCCCAGCTATTTGGAGGGTAAAAATAATTTAGTTTCATTGTTAAATATTAAATTTGCAGTCTAGTCAGATGCATGGCACATTTCAGGTTGCAAGTGAAAAGCCAAGTATATACTTAGGTAGTGATGCACTGTGCCAGATTTGGCTTGTGGGAGTGGTTCCCATCAGTTCCCGTTGGAACAGAAAAGAGGTGGAAATGCAGCAGGTTGCAGAAACTGGAGGAGGGGATGGTGTGGGAGAGGTTTCTAAGACTTCAGTAAAATCAGTAGGTAATGGAAGAATTTGCATGAATATTGAGGTACAGGCTCTAATTTAATGATTTAGCCACAGTTATTGAAAATCATACATTGCCTTCAGAGCCACCTTCTCCTTTTGAGGCTTTTTCCTAAAAATTTTCTCCACCAGCAGCAGCTGTAGACTTGTCTGAGCCCATGGACAGTGTATCTGTGTGGAAAATCAGGCTGCCTAAGCTCTGGTATTTATCCTGGCAGTTAGGCTGCAGTGCCATGTCTAGAGAGATATTTCATCGGTTCTCAAAAGTTAATAACTCAGCGTGTCAAAATATGAGCTGTTCAATTACTGGAATTCTTTTACTCATTTCAGAGAGATCTCTCTTCCCTTTGCTCCTTCTTGTTACACTTATTTTTTCTTATATTGGGGAACAAATTTTTTTACTGATGAGAGAGGAGGAAGAGACAAACTTTTGTCCTCATGTTGCTCCCCATGAAGGAGCACAAAGTGCCTTTTAAGGCTTGTTTCCATACCTGGAAGTTCAGTACTTGTCTCCAGCCCAGAGATGAGCCCACTGACCGGAGGCGTTTGTGTGAAGGTTCTGCAGTGCCTCAGAGAGGAAGGAGGAAAACACAAAATAAGTTCTGTGAATCCTGTGCCAAGCAAAAACGACTGACACCATTAAAATTGAAGTCTCTCTCTAGGAAATTATCATGGACATGGATAAGTAGCAGCTCTTCAGGGTGCTGACCCATCACACAGGGGAGAATTGGGGAAGGTGTGAATACGGGTGCCTTAAAACATCCCCTGAGCTGGGAAATGTGGGCAGTGGGGCTGGCAAGGGTGTGAAGTATGTACGCCCACAGCTCCTGCTGGATTGCACTGGAGGGGCTGCTCAAACATGGATCTAGGTAGGAGAGAACCAAAGGAATTGCCAGAGGGTAGAATCCAGGGAATCCCTGCAGCATGTTTCTAAACTCTTGAACTGTCTGAACCAACCTCTAGATAGAGCTGGAGCCCTACAATAGAGTGTCTCCAACTCCTGCACACCTTAGGTCTTTGATTTGTGATTTTCAGTCTTTTTCCAAGTCCCAGTGACAAGAACAGTGTTTGTCTTGCCAACAAGATGCAGAGCTGCCACTTTTCTGCTCAGGTATTCTGTGCAGCACATTCTGAGCACCATGAGTCACTCTGCATGGATGGGCTGTGAGCTGCATGCTTAATGCCTCCCGAGTTCCTGCAAGCCTTAGTCTTGCTCTGCTGGTGCTGTAGGAATGAGCTTCACATACCCAATGGATATGTTCAGGAGTTCTGGATGCAGAACTGCCTGATCAGAGCTGCTGCAGAATACCCAGAAACCCAGAAAAGTGTGTGTGGTCTTTAGTTTTGCTTGGATAAAATCTCCTGGAAGGAAAAACAACAGCAACAACAACAAAATATTCCCAGGTATCTGAGAGCCCTAGATGAAAGCACAACTTTGGGGGATTTATTTGGGGTTTTTTGGTTGTTTTTTTTTGGTTTTTCATCACTGTGCTGTGCAGTGTCCAGTTTAGGTCTGAATTGTGTCATCTAATCGAGACAATTTTTAAGAAGTGTGCAAGACTGTCTAAAAGGTTCCTCCCAATTAACTGGCATTATCCTCTAGGATGTTTTCAGCAGTTTTAATGGACCTAGACCTCTTCCCATTCTCAATGAGCAAATATCTGGGTCTGTTTTCCAGCTTGATGGCTTCGGGAAGCTTAATTTTGTATGAACCGGCTTTATTATATTGGTTTTATTTATTATTTTATTATTTATTTTTATGCAATGGCTTTACTTCCAGAGAGTGGAGATGTCTGTGAGTGTAAATCCCTTTCCACTTGTAGGAACTAGCTGTGTATACGTGTATGGGACACAAGGAGGATTCAGCAAGTCTGATCACAGAAACTTCCTGGCGTGAAGCCTTTTGCTGTTTTTCTGTACAACAGCTGGTTCTGCTGGGTATGACTAGGATTTGAGCTACTCCTGCAATGCTCATGATGATATTAAAAATAACCCACACATCATTAAGTGAATCGAGGAAAAATCCACCAAAGTTACAGTTAAATCTTTATCTATTCTAATGGTGCAGGTAGGGATTTCTAGCTTCAAAAGCAGGAGTAGGGAGGGAAGGCAATTAGGGCAAATTCCATTGAATTCCTGCTTATCTTGGGCTGTTCTGTAGTATGAGATATTGCAAATGCTGTAGCAAGGAGAGATGTGCCTTTGTCTCAGTTACTGCAACAGCTCAGAAATGCAAATGCTTTCTATGCTGCAATTGTTTTGACTCTGGAGATTTGTTCTCTTCCCTGTGTTCTGCCTCTTTTGGACTTTGATTGCCTGTCAGCCAAGGAATACTTCTAGGCAGAGACAAAGGGGAATGGCTTGGTGCCCATCTTTGTGGCTGAAAGACTATTTTATTAAATCTTTCTGGACAGTGCATTTCAATTTCTGTTGCTCCAGGGCTCTGGAATCTGAGCCACTCAGAGAAAAAGGCCTCCTGCTCCTCGAGGTGCCAGGAGTGATCTGAGGGGAAATGAGAGTGGTGGCCAAGGCTTGTGTCCCAGGATTCAGCCATTGATTTTCCCACTATGGGGGTGATCAGAGACACAGAAATCCCTGTGGGGAGATGCTGAGTGGGTCACATGAGTCACCAGAGACACACAGCCTCAAAAAACGAGGAAAAGCAAATTTGTTTTCTACGGATGAGTTACCACAGTGACTTACTAAAGATAATCTATAAAATTTACAGGTTCTGATTTACTATTTTATTCATGAAACCATTCTTTTAATATTCAGCTCTTGCTCATGGGGTGGAAGGGATGGGGAAAAGCATCTGCAGCATTATTAGCAGTCTTAGTGTGAAAGGGATCCTTTAGCAAGGTGTTGTGGAAGTCTGTTGTCTCCTCCTGCTTGAGCCAGACCCTCCACCCCAATGTCTTTATACCCCTGCTTAGTCAGCAGGTTCTAAAACAGATGAAAGCACACAGCCCTAAAAATGCTGACTTCTCAAAGTGCTGCACCTTGTCAGTCAGACAACCAGGAACAGAAGTACTAGCAACACATTCCTCATAGCAGACTTTAATCTCCTTCTGAAACCAAACATGTAAAAGGGAAAATAATTTACAAACAGTGATGCTAAAATTAAAAACTTAGAAGAAGTAATTCCTTATTCAACCTGAAGTGGTTGGCATACAGAAGAAAGAGGAAAAAAGCAAAACCAGTCTAGTTTTCCCTTTTCTGAATATATTACTTTTTTTAAAGCTTGGATAAATCAGCCTGGTTTATTAACCTTCCAGAGTGGTGGATGGAGTGCACCCTGCAATGTGGTTTTTATGTCTCACTCCACTTGAAAGCCTTTGCTCACAGGTCACATCTCTCACAGTTTAGTATTCCTGGGTGGAACAAACTGTCAGCCCTTTACAGCTGGAATGGGAATAGGTCTTGAGGAATGGTTTCTGGTACTGTTTTCTCCAGGAGTCCCACTGGCATTCCCAGTGATAATACCATACTGGCTTCTTCTATTTTCCATTCCATAAGCTGCTCACATCCCCTTGGCCTGGGTTTAGGGCAGTCTGGCAGCTCAGTGGTGGAGCAGAGGGGAGACCTAAGGCTGCACATCCTGAACTGGCTTCCCAGGAGTGCTTGGAATCTGTGTTTGTATGTGGGACACTCAGCTTTCTGGATTTATTCCACATGAATTAGAGTTTGGCATTTCCAGCTGAAGAGAGAAGTAAAAGAACCGGGTTATCGTTGATTTTAGAAAGGCTTTTTCTGTGTAACTGAGCTCCCTCGTTTCCCAGAGTAATTTAATTTTAATTGATGACTCAATTGTACAGTTGTACAGGTACAATTGAGTACAGGTAATACAGTAATATTCAATGAAAAAGAGCTTTATCAAAGCAGAACAGAACAATATTGTGGGGTTTTTCTATTTTATTTGCTTTTGTTTTGCCAGTTGTCTAAGGTACCAGGTTTGCCTTTCCTGCAGCTGCCCTTCACCCAGTGGGCCAGGGCTGTCTATGAACCACTAAAGTATGAGTAAAGAACACTCTCTTATCTCTCTGCCTTCAGTGCGAGCTTGTCTTTGATGCATCCTAGCTGAATAGGAAAAAATAATGCATATTCACTGTGGAACATTGCAGCCCAAGCCAGAAAAGGAGCCCAGGAAAAACCCAAACAAACCCCCTCTTTGAAATTCACTGACGTTTCCTACCTCCACAACTGCTTGAAGGACCAAAGGTTTTAAAATCTTGTTTAGAGAAGGCAGTAATAGCACCTGATTCTTCCAATAATGCTTCTTTAAACTGTTTTCCTGTTTTCAATACAAAATCTTGGGGTCCCATACAAAGCAAGGTCAGCATTCTTCCCTGTTTCAGAACTGAGGAAACTGAGACACAGGCTGACTAATGCAAGATCACACAGTGATACCACAGACAACTACAAGATGTCCTGCTTTTGAGCTACTTGATGTAATCTGAAATTCACATTATTTTCCAGAACTGTCCTGGTGTGGGAACTCCAGCCTGCATTACTGTATTAATGGAGGAGCTGGTTTTTGCTGTTTTTATGGCAAAAATGTGTCTGGGAGATCCTGTTGATCTTTGGGGATGGCAGAGAGCACTTTTTGTGAGAATAAAGCCTTGTCTCACTGCTTTCCCTGGGTGACCTGAGACAGATTCTGCTCAAGAGCTCCAAAAGAAGGCAGGGAATGAGCCCCTGACACAGAGCTTAGGGAAACCAGCCCTTGCTCCGGGCCTCTGAAAAATTGCAGAGGGACTGTCAGGAATGGAGGAATGGCTGGTGTGCAGGGAAGAGGGAGCTGGAATGGTGGGGGAGAACGAGAAGGAAGAGGGCAAGAAACACATGTGAGCACAAGATGTTCAAAGGCATTCTTTGGCTTCTTCTGCCTCCTGTGCTGGCTCAGCCAGTGCTGGGGCCTTGAAGACACCTCTTAATCTACATTTCCTTTTCCTCTTTCACTGGGAATGGAAGAGTCATGTGCAGCTGACCCTGCTCGCCCCCTCCTTCCCTCTCCATTTCCTTTCCCAGCAGCGTCTCTCTGGGATACGCAGCCATCTGGCTGTTTATTGCAGCATGAGCTGAACTCTTAGATGTATCCTTTGGAATTTGGTTCTGGTTTAGTGATTTCTCTGTCATTCCTTTGCATTTTCCATATGTCTCGTTCATGCCCCCGGAGTCACTGCTGTGTGAGTGCACTCTATCCTTTTGTATCCCACGTACTTTAATGCTTCCTCTTTGCCCCAGAACTTTTCAACATTCTTGTTTGGTTTCTATTATTTTTATTTTATTTTTTCTCACGTTTCTCTGTTTCCTGTTAGCACAGGGAGCACCATTCCACTCTGAAACACTAAACTGAGGGTAGGCATCAGCCTCCCTCCAGCTCTAATCCCATCCACCCTGGGTCAAGACAGTGACCTCAAAGGCATTGCTGGAGGCAAAAAGGGAAGGTGCAAACGATTACAGAGGAAGTTCAGCTTTAAAAGCTTTTAAAGTTCAGCACTGGGATAATCAGCAAGACTTCTTAGCCCTCTCCCTTTGTGCTATGAATAAAATGCACAGTACAGTCTGCTTAACTCCTTCACTGCCAGCGGCAAAGGTGTTGGTAAAGAAATAGGAAAACAAAAAGGAGCATCTTCCATGAAAAATCCCTCTGTTCTATATTGGTAAGAGAGCACGAGATACTAGGAGTATAATGATGAAATAGAAGTCTGTCCTGGGTACTTTCATACTCCTTTCCTCTTCCAGCATTTCTCACAAGAGAATGTTAGCCATACAGCTGCTGCAAATTGATTTCTTGATGGATTTCTCATGAAAGAAAGGATTGATGCTGAGAATGAAACCTTCATTTGTGTCTGGTGGTGAGATAAATTTTGACTTTCTCTCCTCTCACAGATTAATTCTCTGATTCTTAGGGATGAACTGTACAGGGCTAAGAGTTGGGTTGTATTATCCTTGTGGGTCCTTTCAGCTCATATTCTATGATTCTGTTAGAGTGTTGTTCTAGGCTCTTTCAGGGTGTAAGAGTTTTTCCTTTTCATTTCTTTCCTCTTGCTGTAAGCGTGAACTTGCCATAGTTGCTTCCTTGTGCTGGACACCATCAGGGCAGGGCTGAAGGTGAAGCTGATGCTCCTGTGCCATCACAAGCGTTCCATGTGACAAGAGACCCCGAGGGCTGGTATGCTGGGATCCATGCCGAGGAGGCTGAATAGCCACTGACAACTTAACGGTGGCAAAGGATATGGAATAATTAAACAACTGTGTCTCATTGCAGCTCATGACAGCTTCCAGATGCTGTTGAAAGTGATTCCAGATGTGTTCTTTGGAACCTCTGGCTGTTGAGAGTACCCATGTCTTGGGAGGGTGAGAGCACATCCTCTTTCCCAAGATGTACGTGGCATCCCTGCCTTTCTCCCTTAGACACGAGAGGTCAGCAGCACTCTACAAATACACCCACAGGGCAGAACATTTCCCTGTCCCTCCAATGCCTCTGTCGTTCCAAGAGCTCACAGATGTGCACAGCTGTGCAGTTGAGCCGGGCACAAAGGCTGTCTCTGCCTGTCACTGTTAAACCCTCTTCCTTGGGCCCACTGTGTCCCCCAGTGGAGACATGCAGCCCAAAGCGACCACAGTGATTCTCTTGTCTAGAAACACAAGGCAGGAGTTTCTCCTGGTTAGCCGCATATCCTTGGTTTTCCTGGCCTGACATCTCCCCCTGCTGTTCCCTGTCTCTTTGACACTCGGCATCCAGCCCCATCCCAGCTCTCTACACTCCTGCTGGTAACTCCGGTTACTCCAGAGCTGAGGTCGGACGCTGTGGTGGCAGGAGAGCAGAGGCGGGACAGTGGGCGAGGCTCACGGCGCAGGAGAGTGTCTTTACAGGGAGATCGTGGGCTTGGCTTTCTGAACGAGCTCCGCGTGGGGAAGGACTCAGAAGTCAGAGGGGCTCAGCTCTGGGAACTCCAAACTCAGGAGCTGAAGGCCACTCTGGTACTGGCTGCAAGCACTTCTCTGTTTCCCCACCTTTAGGACAACACCATCTCCCCATCTCCTCCTAGTGCTGGGTCTAAGTGATTTCCTAAGTTTTGTATAGTCCATTTGTTTTCTTTTTTTTAAAATGATAGTTTAGGCACTCAGTCCCGGTATCATTAAAATTATTTTGTCCTTCCCAGCATGAAAGCTTCTAGGCTGAGACTGCTTTATATTTTAGTGGTTTTAAAGTAACAAATATAATGAGTTCTATAATTATAGGAGAATATAAGGAGGAAGAGGAGTGTTATTGGTGCTCATTCAGCCCCTTCACTACACCATGCAAACCACCCAGTATGAAGCAGGCAGGCAGCTTTCCCAAGGTATGTGCAGGGTAACAGTATTCTGTCTGACTTCTGCCCAGGACGTGGCAGGGGAGGAAATGGTCTTCATAATCTCTGAGGGTGACCCAGAGAAAAGGAATAACATTAGATCTTGGTGAAAGGGACCATTTTTATAGCACAGGGATTCAACATCCTGCACAAAGGATGTTCATCCCAACTGGGTACCAGCCTAGTAAAGCACTTTTAAAAAACCCAACTAAATACACTACAAAACAAAATAATAGGTAGAAGCATTACAAACAAAATGCCAAACAATCTTATTAAATCAGCACTTAGATACTTAGATGCTAGAGCTGAATGCATTCAGATTGGATATAAAACTTTGATGTTGCAGTGGCATACCTCAGCAGACTTGTGAATTCTGTGTTACAGGTGCCATCACATGAAGGCTTTGTGGATGGTTTTCTAAAGATGCTGTTTCACCCCAGAATCACTAACCAGAGCAGTGCATTGAGCCAGTGGATTACTTTATGGTACGTGCCTCGACTCCATGAATGTGCTACCATTGATTGGTAGGAGGGTGACTGGAAAAAAGGAATGAGAAGGCTGGGCTGAGAAGGTTCAGAACACATGCTCTGTGCTTCTGTCCATGGAGGGATGCAGCTGATGGTTGTTCCATGAGCCTGGGTAGCCCTGTCTGTGGACATTTGTTTAGAAACACAGTTACACCAGTAACACTACAGTGTCGGGTCAGTTAAAATGGAATTGGCTCTTATGGTTTCCTTTTCATCTCAAATGTATGGCTATAAACTGACCTGTCCTCCCAAACCCTAAATCAGCCTGTGCCCAGTCAATGTTTTCCAGTGCTTTTAGGAATATCATACTTTGACTGATGGAAATCAAACAGAGCTGAGTCCTGTGTGGACTAAATTGGAGGGAAGACCATTAGTGTCTTCCCTTCTTCCTGGGACACAAGAATGTGACTCATGAGGCTGTTCCTGTCTGTGATGAAGAACTATCCAGAAACATGGATATTCAGGATAGTCCTGATATTCCTGATAGGCAGGAACTGAGGATAAGGCTGGTAGTGACTTAGGAACAGAAGGAAGGAGTGACCTAGATTTAGGCAAGATGGTTTCTATAACAAGTATAAAATACTCATCCCAGGCTCATTCCCTAGTCTTCATTCCCCAATTTTTCATGGTGTTTTCTATCCAACACTGTTACTGTGAGCCTATTGCTCCCTAAGTGTTTTCATAACTCCTTTGAGCAGAAGGATGCAGACTTTGGCTGTGATTTTATTTGGTTCAGCTGGTGAGCCTGTCCTTGGCTTGTCAGGAGACAAGGGGAAATGCTCTATTTAGATGAGCAGAGCTCCTGCAGGGAAGGACTATGACACAAGACATCTGGTTACACTTGGAATGCTGCCGTGAAAATCACTCTTATTTCCCTAGACAAATCTCATCCTTCATCTTCCCCACTCCCCCCCCACAAAAAAAAAAAAAAAAAAAAAAAAAAAAAAAAAAAAAAAGATAATGCTGCCTGATCTGTGAGTGCTGGAGAATGAATCCACAACGACTTGCAGGGCACTCAAAGGCTGTGGAAACAAGCTCAAAGAAAAGCCAACCAATAAAGAGAGTGATGAAGAGCACAGGCCAATATAGACCATTCTTTGGCCGTGGTACAGCTCAGTATTAATGACTCATGGTCTCGTGCAGTGTGAGACAACACCTTGTTTCTGATAGAACAATGGTTTTATGTTGCATCCTGCATCCAGTGTTCCCAGACAAGGAAAGGCAGTTTTATGTTTTATACATGTTTGCTTTTCAACCTTCAGAAAGATTTAAGGGGGGGTCTATTCCAAATTTGCAGCAAAGCCAGTGTTTTTTCCTGAAGATTAGTAATTAGATCCTGTGGCAGCACTTAAATATTTTGGTGATTGGTCCTTTAAAAACATCTTAGATTAGACAGTCAGATAGGAATGCACGATCATAAACTGAGCAGACAGGGCCATGTGCTGAGTTGCTCGTTATCACTTCAATCCAGGCTGAATTACGTGAACACACCAACACTAAAAAGACAGAAAAGTGGGCTTTTAAAAAATAATGCTACTTTTTGCTCTCCATAATTGATTATACACACTTGTTACACTAGAACAATCCAGAAGACAGGACAAGGAATATGTCATTTTATCCTTTCCTGTCTTTTGCTGAATGCCTAAAAAATTGCAGCTTTGAATAGATACTCTGAAAGTCTAAATTATGTTCTATTAAAAACTTTATAAATGGGCCCTCCGTAAAATATGCCATCAGTTCTGATGGCAGTGAGGCAGGCTATGTTTCAATGGATGTTAGTGGGAGCTCTGCTGCCTTCAAACACAGGATTTGACACTTGTAGAGGGGAACCTGATCCCAGAAAGGCCCTGCGGGATGCCATTCACAGTTATGATTAGAAATGTCCCAGGAATGTGTGGGGAAGGATGAGTGCACAGCCTGCCTGAGGTAGTGCCAGCATGGTCTCCAGCTCTCTCCGGAGGAGCCAGATGGCATTGTCTCTTTTTCCCAGTGATTTTGATTCGATAAGGTTGCCTTTTCCATGTGCTCCACAGTAACAGCTCCCTCAGTCTGGCTGCGAAGGACCTGGGAGAAGGGGAACATCTGACTCAAATCTTTGCTGTGGGATTCTCTCAGGATTTGCTGCCGACCCCACTCCCCAGTGCTGGCATCCAACACCATGCTGCAGCACTCCAACAGCACAGGGACACCACACTGGACCTTCTCAGCCTGACAGCCAAATTTCCACTCCCATCTTTTTCCAGGCTCTCTGGCAGCTAATGAATCTTTACAAGAGGTTTTCTTTCCTTTTGCCAGTGTAATAAATTTAAAGCCTTGAGATCACTGTACAAAGACCTAACAACACTGCAGCAATAAAAATGTAGTTCTGAGGGCTAAATCAGCCAACAAGTTACTGGCTGAGTATAATTTCTTTGACTATTTGTCATTACTTCCCTATATGCTTTAATTGCTTTTTTCCTTGACATGCAGACTTTGTGATTTGCCTGACATATTTACCTTTGAGCTTTATTCAGAATGAGCCCTAACCCAGTCATGGATTAATTGAAAATATATATTTTTAATTTAAATCCTGTTTTTAAAAGAAACTTGCAACTGCAAATTTTGCCAGAAGGTGGAACTGAAGCTCCATCTCCCAGCAACTGCTCCAGCACGACTGACAGGAATGCACTTAAAAGCCTTGGATTCAGTTAGTCCTTTCCCTCTTTCTCTCGAGGCAGCTGCTGGAAAGAGCTCTGTCTAACATTCCGAATGGATTAATTATTCTGTTAGATCTGTTTCACCGAAATCCAATGATCTAGACATCATATCAGGTCTGAAGGGACTTTTAGTACTCATTTAAAATCATGAAGATTTTATTATTACAGATACTGCCTGAAAGCTTTTTTTGTTCAGTCTTTTGGTACTTTAGTTTCTCAGCAGTCAGAGTTTATCAGGCAGAGATGTGACTATTTCTAGTAACAGAACTCAGGGAGCTGGTACTTTTAGCAGAGTGTCAGCACATTTTGCAATGAATTATTGGGTCATATTATTCAGTGAGAGCTCATTTCAGAGGTATTGATCAAGATGCAGACCCTGCATATGAGGTTGTTCCTTTTCATCTGTATACAGAATTCTCCAGAGAGCTGTCAAAGCAGAGAACAGCAACAAAAAAGGTGTGCCACAACTTTCCTGGGGTCACAGTGCAAGTGGCAAGTGGCACAGCAAGAATTGCATCCATCTCCTGAAACAGAGTTCTTTGCAGACAGCACTGGGCCTTCACAGGGCACAGCAATTAAATTAATTAATTGTTCAGTTTAGCAGCAGATCCATTATCTGCCCCTCCTGTTTTTTACTTCTCTCTCCCCTCCCTTCACCCAGAATCTCAAACCACAGCCAATTCAGTACCTCTTTTTTGGGGAAGAGGAGTGCTCAGAGAGACTCACAGCCTTAAATGTAATGGAAACATTTACTAATGAATGAGCCCTCGTTATGCACGTTACAAGGAAACACTTAATTGACAGTGGCCACCAGATAACAGGGTTTAATTAATAAATCTATGTGGCGTCACATACACCACAGGAAGGGATTACAGGGGTTAAAGTGTCTGTCTGGTGGACTTTTATGGAGGAGTTGTGTTGCCTGTCTTTTAACATGAATAACCCACGTGTCTGTGACCTAGCACTTGCAAAGGGAGGGTCAGTTTGTTCTGAGAACACAGCAGCCCTGTCTGAGTGTTTGAACATGGCATCTGAAGCACACCAAAGGCACATTTGTTTTCTTGCCTCTCCAGCCAGCATCTGGATTCCTATGCAGTAGAATCTGTCTATTCTACTGCACACACGGCACTGAGTTGGGCAAACAGGCTTCTCAAACTCAGCAGTTAATGACCGGGTCATTAGTGCCTCAGACAGGCTGTCAGCAGCCACTCCCTTATGGGAGCACGCTCCCAAAATGGGGACTTGATAACTGTATTGATAAGCTAAGGAAGCTCTGCTGACCTTCCCCTACTAATACAGTGACTCCATACCCAGTGGGGAACAAGGCACTGGAGATCCCACTGCAATGTGTTAGGGACTATGGATTACTGTCACTCTGACCTGCAAGCTGCTCTCCACGTTTGCTGTGTGATGTGAAAAGGTCACAGGGAGTCCAGGACTCCTGATCAGTCTGGTTTTTGGTAACACTGGTAGGTTCCATGCCAATGGCAGGGGCTGGAACAAGGTGAGCTTTAAGGTCCCTTCCAACCCAAACTATTCTGTGAGTCTGTGATTATCATCCTCTTCTATTTGCTTGCTCATTTTAGAGCTGAAAGTGTTTATGACACACAAAAGGGTAACATTCACAATGACCACCAGCCCAGGAACACTCACCTTTACCCACTACACTCCTGCTCGGATGCACATCACCCTCAGAAATCCCTGCAGAGGGGTCAGAAAGCAGCAGCTGCCCATGTGAACCTTTGCCCAGGAGAGCTGTACCTCCCGGTATCGGCTGGCCAAGCCCGCTGGAACCAAACAGAACCAGCCCCATTTAGCCCAGCCCATGGGCCAGGCAGCACATCTGCTGTTACTCGTGTGTGCAGAGTGACAACTGGGCAAGAGGGGAACAAAGGCTCTCTGCCTGAAGTGGTGTCTCAGACCCAGAGAGCCCTTTGGGACATGGCAGAGTTGTTTGTTCTCCTACACGTAGGAGCATCTTGGAGAAATGTGGCCATACCAGTTCTGCTGAGAACAATTAGGGACAGAAAACTATTTAACCTGCTCTTTGCCTTCCCAGCAATCAGTTGTGGCTTACCAGTACAACCCCAGTCACCACCCTTTGCCTGAATGAAATGTCATTGTCATGCCTTTAGTATAGATATTTTAAAAATAAATTAAAATTCACACTAAGTTGAAAGGAGCAACTTTTCTTAAGGATGCAGGTCTTTATTGTTAACCAGTTACTTATTCAACCAAGAAAACAGTTGGCCCATGGAGACTTAATTAGCTGGTAATTATTCTCAAGCTTTGCCTTATCTGGATCACAAGACAGATATTTATCCTCTATCAGTAATATCCCACTGCAGGCAATGCAACAGGAATCATCTGTAAAACTGGATCCTGTTCACAATCCCAATATTCTGGAACAATGGGGGTTTTCACACTCAGGTCTGCAGAAACATCTCACTGCAATTACTTTATTACTATTAATCACTATCAAGCTATGAAGGAGTAGTAATAAGTTGAAAAGAAACAAGGTTTACTATGAACAATTGTGTATTTTGATTTATTCTCTAGCTGCAGCTGAATAATTTCTTTCTGCTCTCTTAATAGGAAACTTTCCATAAGCCTTGACCTTTGTTCCATGTGTTAATACACATACCTACTTTAATGCTTCTATATTAATATTCTTCTAGACTTAGAGCTACAGCTGTGGTAAACCATGATTTTCTTTAATACACAAAGCACAGAATAGGACACAGAGACGGATTAAGACTAAGGAGTCTCCAAGTGCTCCCCGACCCCTGTAGCTTATAAGCAGATTTCCTGCCTATACCAGGGATCATAGCTGATGAAAATAAAATTTTGTGTGAGCTAGAAAGACTTCAGAAACTAAGTGTTAGAACATTCTTTTTTCAGTGCTAAAAATACATTAATGGAAAATTTAGAATTGAGAAAAAAAGAGCTCTGTATAATAAAGAATGATCTATAATAATATGCCCTCACTATAAGAGTTCAGACCTTTTTTTCTTCATGGCATCCTTCTAGGCCAACATTGTGCAACTATAACCTATATAAACTTGTTTTACATTAGCCTTGCCTATTTTAACAGTTGAAACACTTTGTTTTCAAGTGCTGAGGTTAACATTGAGCTATTAAAACAATAAAACCAGCAACCATAACTATTACAGCTCTTTTAGACTGTCCTGTCCCCTTCTTACAGTGCAGAAGGCACTTAGCACAATGACCCTTGTTATTGCTTGCATGTGGACATGCAAGGACTTGGACATCTTATGAAAATGAGGAGATGAACTTTCCTTCTGTTTATTTATATTTTTTTCTTCTCTTCCTTATAGCCGGAAGACTTTCACAGCAGAACATGAACTCCTGACTGGGGAAGGAAGGTGTTACCTCAAAATGAAAGCATAAAATGGAGCTAAGGCATGAAGAATTTAAATGTAAAATATTAGTGCAGTTAAATAGGAGCATCTCTGGAATATGAAGAAATGTTAATGGCAGATTGGTGGTAGAGAGGGAGCAGGGACAAGCTTTCAGGCTGAGTCTGGAGACCTTTCTTTTCTGTGTTAAGGATACTCTGCAATTGCTGCTGTTTTTTCCTCCAACAGGAAAGTGGAACTTTATCTACCCTGGGAAATCTTTGAAATGGGTAGAAGGCAAATGAGAACAATTCTGCCTTGCAAGCAGACACGATGAGGATCTGTGCAGTCTGTGTTAAGCCCTGAGTGAAAGACACTGCTCAGTTATCAGCTGAGACAGCCCCAAGGCTCCCAGCAGCTGTAAGATCCATGGCAGTAAGGATTAAAGTATTTCAGAATGCCATTGGAAAAGGACTAGTGAGAGCAGGCAAGGAAATAGGTAATGGTGAGAAGAAAAACAGCTCAGGATCAAGCATAAAGCTGAGACTATGGGCAGAAAGATGTGACAACTGTGTTAAGG
Source organism: Onychostruthus taczanowskii (assembly GCF_017590055.1). Taxonomy (NCBI): domain Eukaryota; kingdom Metazoa; phylum Chordata; class Aves; order Passeriformes; family Passeridae; genus Onychostruthus; species Onychostruthus taczanowskii. The sequence continues at coordinate 6,899,599 of NW_024501792.1, forward strand.
GACTAGGGGGTGCTCCTTAAATAAGGGGATTGGACACACTGGGCACATATACCAGTTGTTTGATGTCCTACTCCCCCCTTGCACTGATAACACATTGAAAGCTCTGGGGCTTAACTATTGGCACCAGGGTCTTAACAGCTACATGTATTTGAACATCCCAATTACAGGGAATGGCAATGGAATTAGAGCTGATTCCTCCCTGTTCTTCACTGGCTGGTTTGTCTGATCCAGAGGCTGGGGTCAGGGCCTGTCTCTGCATGGAGCTGGGATTACTCAAAAATCTCTGTCTGCATTGCAGGCAAAGGAAGTGAGGCAGAGCCTGGAGCTGAGCAGTGGCAAAACCTGATGGATTGCAGATTCCTGCAGGTGCCTCAGTGCTGTTAAGCAATCTAGAGTGTGACAGATTTGCTTCCAGAGTAGCACTGGTACAGCCAGGTCGTTCTTCAGGGTCAAACCTTTTAGTCCAGGGTTGCTCTGAAGGTTTCAGTGTTCTGAGCAGTTCTGACTGAGCTGGGGCTGAAGAAGCTGAGTGCTCTGCAGGCAGCCCCACTGTCAATGCAGAATGTCCTCTGCAGCATTCCCTAACCCCTGGAGCTGGGTGCTGCCTCCCAGCTGATGTTGAAATACCCAACTGCAGCAACGCAGGCAACAAATCCTTCTGGGAAAGGCACAGTTCTCCAGCTCTGGTGATGAAATTATTCCTGAGCTCTTACACAGGTAAGGATTCTATGACTTTGTGGAAGGTTGAGGAATGACACACAGCATCACAGGGAGCCAAACTAGGCACTTTAAATAGGAGAGAGAGACTCCTCTGTGTTTCAAGCCCCAAACCCTGCCTTGGCTGGCTTCCACACACACAGTCAGTCCTCTGCCTGCTCCTCAGGAGGGTAAATTTGGCTGGGACCTCTGGAAAGGACTTCTCACTGTAGCTGAGGTTTTGCTCTTTCCTTGTTTAGAAGGAATTAATCTATTTATAGGCATGATCAGGCTCTTCATCTCTGTCCTTCCCTTAGCATTAGGCAATGAAAATCCTGGCCTTACCTGTGGATGCAGGAATGCTACAGTTAATTTTGGTATGCTCTGTTATTTATTGAGTCCCAGAGCCCCTGTGTCTCCTTGTTGTCCTTGTATTAATTAAGTACAAGTTTATCTACAGCAGCACATCACCTGGTAAGTGAAGAGCAAGTCCTGGACTGTTCCAGCATACTGGAATAACTGGGCTTCTGGCTGGCAGCTCCTGGCTCTCTGCAGCCTGTCAGGAGAGGAAGCTTGAGCAATTCCTGTAGGACACTCAGCCGCGGGGCTCTCTGGAAATGGGGGTCCTGATTTCTTTTGGATGACTGTACAAAGATCTATCTGCATGTTTGGATTGGGGTCCTGCAGAGCCCAAAATGATGAAGGCTGTCTAGAAACCATTAATAAAGATCAGAATGTGACGGCATCAATAACTCCCTCTGGGCTTCCTGCAGGCTGAGATAGTGGCAGAGTTTCAAAATTACTTAACGTCCTGGAACACCACCCATTCTAGTATGAATAGATTTCTTGTGTACAACTCACATGATCCTGGTGTTTTCCTGGTGCCTCTATGGAGACTGGAGACATTCTTCTGATCTATTGGTTGGGGATCTTTGCTGCTTTCAGGTAAATTGTTTTTAGAAAAAAAGAAAGCAGAGATAATCCTGAATAATGAATAACGCATCAGTCACAGAACACCAAAACATCCTGGCTGTTTTGTAGAAGGAGTTGCAAATATTTTGATTTTTTCCTTTTTAACACACTACCAGCTTGGCAGAAATTTAGCAAGACTTGTGCAAAAGTAATTGGCCTTAGGCAAAGCTGGATGAAGCATTCACATGTGGATCCTCATCCAAATGAGGCTGGAGCATGGATTAAAGAGTGAAGTAGTGTTAGATTTGGGAAGCCTTCCCTGCCAAAAATTGGGGGTGTTTTTTGAAAGATGTTCCAATTCCAAACACTCTCATTCTCATGAGATTAGATACTTCCCTTCACAATTGGCTCCAGTCCCTCTAGGAAAATGGGTTAAATGAGATTGTTATTACCTTGGCCATATTAAAATAGTTGTCTCTGTTTTCACTGGCATCTCGGAGAGGACAGCAATGTGGGTAGGAGGAGGATGATGGTTGGGCACTTCCTTGCCTTTGAGGGTGGATTGTCACAGCAGTGTGGAATTGATTGGAGAAAGGGGAAGAACACAGTTTCTTGTCCCGGGAATATTTGGGATGACAAGTAGGTGACCAGGTGCTTCTGTCTTGGTCAAACTGGACCCTCAGTGGCACAGAATGTTCCTTTGCATTAATGGTTGCCACTCCCAAGCTTCTTAGCCCTAGTTTATAAGTCCAGAATGTAGCCTCTTAGCTATAGCCTGGAAAAACAAATCCCACTTGCTGAAAGATGGGCTCTGTTCCTTGGCATAGCTTGTGGTGTACGTGGTGTCTGTGCAACTCCCAAAAAATCAGAGCCACCCCATAAATATCTCTCTAGATGCCTTCAGTTCTGCCAGTGAGTCTGTCTCAGGATTCATAGTGACTTATTCCTTCTGGTTTAGTTCCTTGGTGCCTTGTGTAGTGGCGCAGCAATGCCCTGGGAGCTCATGGAAATACTTCAACTCCAGTGCCAGAGTCTGGTTGCAGGGTTTTGGTAGCAACAGGTAGGAAGGGGATGCAGCTCAGGTGTTGTGTGTCCTGTAAAGAGGTAACTTGGAAAAAAATTAACACACTGTCTCACAGTCCCCGGTGTGCTGTGGGGGAAAAAATGAGGTCACAGAGGAAAATTCTGGGATTTAGATTCTGCTCTGCCTGGAGAGGATGTGATGGTGAGTGAGATCTGGCTTCTGTCCCAAGCATTAACAGAGGGAAACTTTGCCTCAGTTTCTCTGCATGTAAATCTGAGGCCATATATAGGTCTCCTTTTTAAGAGGTTTTGCGAATGTGTAATGAACTTTATGGCTTGTGAGTTCTGAGCCTGCTATCAGCACTGATAAAAATGGTTATTAGCTGTACTATTACTTTAAATCAGAGCATCTTAACTAATTTGGGGACTGGCCAGTGGCTCCAGTCACATGATGAATACCCTTATACTCTATTTCTAGATGATTCAAAGTTGGCTCTAGGCAAGGGAGATTAGGTTTAGGGCTTGAGGCAGAGCAGGAAATAAAACAAAGGTGTCCCAATTGATAGTTCAGCTTTTAGTATAATTTTATTGAAGAAAGTAACTCAAGCTTTGGTTTATTCTGAGCATGTCAAGGACACCTTTGCAGTGCTGCTGCCCTAAGCCCAGGGCTGTCCATTAAGGGACAAAACTGGAGCCAGGAATGGTTTGTAACCACACAAATTCTGCAGCATCACAGTGGGGGGATAGGGAGTAGGAGGGGAATCAGCTGGACTCAGAGTGAGGTCTGGTGGCACTCAAAGAGGTTGCAGACAGATTTAAGGTGACAGGGGAAATAATGTAATTCAGGAGTTGAGACAAGCTCCATAGCTTTGGGGACTGAAAAAAGAATTCTAATGAAACTGCTGGACTTGGAGCAGTCATATTCCATAGTCACTTAGGCCAGGAGTGAAATTTGGTTGTAAAGATAAGCTGGGAGCAAAGAGCCCCCCTAAATGTGATGGGGGTGTGTGAGCTTGTGCAGTTGCTGCTCTTCAGTTTCTGTTTCCTTGGCTGCTCAGAGGTATCATCTTATCATCTGCAAAAGTGCCACGGTGAAGTTCAGGGTCAACAAAGACTTTAGTTTCTTTTCCATCCTCTGCCTTTACAAGGCTTTCCAGGAGGTGGGGAAGAGACCCTGCTCAAAGGTGTCTTTCTCTCAATGAGCATTTCTGTCAGGTGAATGCACAGGACTGAGTGGCTCACTTAGCCACCCATCAGGTGGGTTTTCCTTCTATGTGCATGTGTTGGATGTTTTACACTCTCCCTGGCTTAAAAAAAATCTTCCTGGGCAATGCCCTTTACTCTGGCATGGGGCAGATACTAGAAACTCACTTTATTTATGTGAGGCAGATGCTGAGATCTTTTACTCAAAGGGATTTTTATGCACTGAGACCTCTCATGCTGAGAGGACAAAGTGTCTGGATTCCCCGGAGCAAAGCATTGGCCCAAATTGTGCCTTCCTCTTTCTAGCCAGACATTTGATTTTTCTATACTGGATCAAGTATCAAGCCCAATATGCTGAAAAAGGCATACAGTTGAGATCAGAGTGTTGGTGTTTAGCAGGATTGATTATGTCTGTACAGATCTGTTTTCAAAGGTGGTTGCATTTCACTGGAAAAGGGACTTTTCTAGTGATTAAAAATGGTAATGTCAGGGACTTGTGAAAGGTATCTTTGCCCTTTCGATATAGAAACAGGAATTCAGACTAAGAGCCAAGGCACTTTCAGTCTTTGGCACTTTAGTTCATCCTGCCCATTCTGTCAAAATAGGTTTGCATTTTAAATTCTTGTGGAAACTGGAAGCTGAAAATCCAACAGACAGAATTCTTTTCAGGCAAACAATTCCAGTGTGCTCGGCAACGTACAAATGCAGCAGCAAAGTGATCACAACCAGCTGACTCTGTCCTAAGCAGAGCCACTTGGGTACTACCTAAATTACAAATTTAGTATTACAGCAGCAACTTAATTCCTCTTCCCTTAATCACTGTCTCTCATGGTAATGTTTGTGCTGGGACTAAACAAGTCAGCTGGAAGGTTTTTCATTTTCCCAAGGTGCACCGCACATGTGGGGCTCTGGTACTGCACACAAAAGGCCTGGTAGCACAAATTGACTCCAAATTAAAACTAGTTGTCTCCAGACACCCAGCTTTAGAGAGTGTGCTGCCATATCTCTTCTGATTGAACACAACTGCCCGCCTGGACAGTCTATTTCCAGCTCTCTGGTGCTGGGCTGACCTCTTTGCTTTTCCTTCGAAATTACTTGTTACTGACTGACAGACTCACAGCAGTTCTGTTTTCCTCAATTCTGATTGCAAAAATGCTTTAGTCAGTAAAATGGAGGATCGTGTCCCTTGGATTAATTCCCTCTTGGAAAAAGGCAGAAATCCTGGTCCCTGGCCGCCCGGCTGCCATTTGTGGTGTGCAGGTGCCAGCCTGGGGCACACAGACTGTGTCAAATCTCCTGCCCTCCAAACCTTCCCGAATGCTCCTTTCACTTCCCAGCCTCCCGTCCGGTCCCAGCTTTCAACCACAAGAGAAACCTCAGGGAGAAGCACTTATCAGCAAGGCTGTCCTATATGGGAAGAGTCCTGGGGCTCCAACAGCTGCTCGGGATTTGAGTCCCCTTGGCAGATGTTCGCTATTCCAGCCACTTCATTAATTTTGGAAACAAAACCCCTGATTATTCCTGACCAAAGCACCCCCTTTTTGATTGACAGCCAGTGTGTGTTTCATCCGACATAACCCACCATATTGCTCTGGCCACTTACTTTTAAAAAACCATTAATGAAAAGAAATAAAGTTTCTAGAGCCGTGTTAGTGTGGGCTAATCCCACCTGCCAGTTCATCTGCTTGGGCTCAGGTGAGGGCATCACATTTCTAGAGTATGGACAGAGGTGCCAGCCACACACCTCTGGATATTCAGCCCTTCAGATGTGAGAAAGAAACATTTAAAGACAAGCAGAGTCTCTTGTCCCGTGAGTTTGAAAAGCCCACAGTTTGCTTCCCCTCTTGATTTCTGGGCTGGATCTAGTCAAGCTCCTGGAATACTCTTCAGGAAACATTCCTCTGCTGTGTTGTGTCAGGTTTTTCAGAGGTAAGAAAAGCAGGATAAATTTGAAGTGGGGGTAGGGTGGGCTGCGGCTCCTGGCCGGACCCCGAGGAAACATAAGCAGTAAAATGCCATTTGCTGCTGCTTTGGGGCTTAAATCAGTGCCTTGCTCACTGTTGCTTCCAAAATATTCTTTGCAATAATTATCAGCAAGTACTAATTGCTGAAGTTAATGTTGCTGGTAATTAATTTGTTTCCTAAATAAAAGAAAAAGAAGTGTCTGAAAAAGACGAAGAAAATGTGCTCCTGAAATGGTTTATGTCTGAATGAAGAGGTGAGTACTCATAAAACTACTGTCATAACAAAATCAGTCCGTCTGCTTAAATAGCCGTAGTTTGTTTAGGAATTAAAGCAGCAGTTTAAGTAATTTAGAAAGAGTTATAATGTCATGGAGGTGAGGAGTTATAATGTCATGGAGGTGAGGAGTTCTTGAACTCCTTAGTTGTTATCATTCTAAATTCCTCATAGTAAGATCACTTTAGTTTCTCAAAATAAGAAGAAATAAAACAATTTCCAAACTATTTATTTTAAATGAGAATGTAATCGCAATGGTTTAAAATTAGCAAAACACTTTGCTTTACATTTGTTTCATTATAATTTGCTGTGCTAGATTTAAAAAAAAAATGTAATGAGGTTTTAAGAAAAAAATTTCAATGGATATATCGAAAGTCTGATATATTCTTGCATCTGCCTTCCAGTTTTGATAGTGTGTGAACAATGCAAGCGTCTTATTTTGATTTTGAGTCTCTGTAAATGAACAACTGTCTTGCTGAAATTAAATGAAACTTTGAATTGAAAAAAGAAGTAGTGCTTTTAAAAAAAGAGGTTAAAAGAGGTTCAAGTGTTTTGAAGGATTTAAAAAAATACAGTAGAAAAAATAAAAGTGGTTCAAATCGTTGATGAGAGTTTGAAATGGTTGTTGCCTTTTGCAAAAACAAATTGAATTTTCTGTTAATAAAATAAGTGTTTGCTGTCATTTGGATTGCCAAAACATGAGAAACTAAGGATGTCTGATAACTTTTTGCAGATTATATTTAAATCCTTGAGTGAAACCTGCAAGTAATATTTTTTGGAGGGTGGTAAATCTCCATAATGAGCCTCTCTTTACCCATTTAAAGTTAGTGAGCTGGCTGTGGGTTCTGGAAAACCTGCAGCAACCAGTTAATCCAGAGGATTCCTCCTGATACACCTTTCCTTGAGTAGGGTGCCCTGTGATTCCTGTCAGAGGCCACGGAGATGAGAAATAAAATTCAGCCCACATCCTGGTAGGAAAACTTCCAGTGAGGAAGCCTCAGCACCCCTCAGCAGAAGGGGCTGAAAGCTCAGCTTTGCAAAAATCCAGCTGAACTAAGCAGGGATCCGCCAGAAAATAATCTCAGACGTGGGGTGCAGGTAACGTCGCTCCACAGAAAAATAACTGCTGCACAGTGCTCCTAGGCAAGGCACCTACAAACAGATTTTTTTCCCGTCTGCCACTCTCCAGCACTTTGCGGCTCGGGAATAGGTTTGACGCCGGTCGGGGAAAGCTGTCGGGGCCGGGGAGGGGCACTCTCCTCCGGCAGCCCGCATTTTAACTTTTTTAGATAATTACAATCTAGAGAAGAGGAGGAGGGGGACAAGAAGGAAAAAAAAAAAAAAAAAAAAAAAAAAAAAAAAAAAAAAAGGCAAGCAAGCAAAGCCGGCCGCCTGCTCTTTTCTTCTCAGCATTATTATTCTAAGAAATACCAATAAAAGCATTTTGAATACCCAAGGATTGTCTGGATGCTGAGAATTTGTTGTAATGAGGGAGAAAACATTACAAAACGTGGCAAAGGTGCCATTTTCTATTTCCTCAAAACAACCAAACAAAAACCACCTCTCAGAGAAAGAATTATAATTATCTTGTTTTTAATTGTATCCATCAGATGATCATTGAAATAGAGTAATGACTTCAGTATGGAGCCAAAATACCAGATAAACTCAAAAGTAGCGTTTTAGCAATAAATCTCCCAGGCATAGCATCACTAAGATCCATAGAGTACAGGAAACTGCAAAAGACAATCTTTTTTATATACCAAAAAAAAAAAAAAAAAAAAAAAAAAAAAAAAAAAAAAAAAAAAAAGAAAACAAAAACGAAAAAAAAAAAAAAAAAAGCCACACACCCCAGTATCTTAAAATAGCGAGCAGGGAGGGGAGAGGAGCGGCGGATCCTCCCAGCGCGGCGCAGGGTAACAATGGTGCTGGCGGGGAGCAGCGGGCGCCCTGATTGACAGCCCGAGCCTCCTAAAAAGGCCGCGGAGCGATGGGAGAGATGCTTATCGGCGGCTTTATATAGCGGGGAGCCGGCGCCGCGCAGCGCGGCCGAGGCGGCGGGGACAGCGCGGACGCAGCGCGGACAGGCTCGGGGACGGGCTCGGCGAGCCGGGCGCCCATGCGAGCCGGGCGCGGCTCTGGCCGCCCCGCAGGGGTCCCGCCATGCACGGCCAGCCCCAGCCCCAGCCCGGCCCGCAGCCCCCGGCGCGGCTGCCCGCGCCCGGCCGGCCCAAGGCAGGCAGGAGGCGCTACAAGACCTTCATGATCGACGAGATCCTCTCCAAGGAGACCTGCGACTACTTCGAGAAACTTTCCTTGTACTCCGTGTGCCCGTCGCTCCTGGTCCGGCCCAAGCCGCTGCACTCCTGCGCCGGTAAGCCTGACCCCAGCGGTGCCCGCGGCGGGGGCGCGGCGGGCGCGGAGCCGGGGTCTCGGGCCAGCGCTCTGCATCTCCCACTGCGTTCCCCCCACACCCGCCGGAACGAAGCCCGGCTTTCACACTCCATCCCCACTCCCTGGGTTTGCCCGCGCTGGGATCGTTGTTAGTTACTATCAGTACCCAGCAGCTATCAGTTAGTTACTATCACTTTTTAGTTACTATCAGTGTGTAGTGGTGGGGTTCAGTCCAATCCGGGGTGTGCCTTGGAGCCAATATATCAGTGCTAATGAAAACGAGTTAAGGAGATCTACCGGAGTCCAGCTCCTGTAAAAATTGTCCTTCATCTTATGCTCTTTGAAACCTCCAGTGTTTTTTTCATATGTCTGTGTGACATATGAAAGCGAGTACAAAGAAATTAATAGAAATATTGTGAAAAGGAAAAAAAAAATCTATAGAGGCACAGTTTTTCTACCCTAAATTATAGTTTTCTTTGAAAGAATGTAGGTTATTTCTAACAGCAAAGATGGGGAAATACTTGTAAAGATTTTGCAGACACCATGAATAAATACGCACAAATGGCTCTGCCCTGCACAGGCAACACAATGAGCAATCGGGTCTTGACCATGGGCATTATAAAATTTCACAAGCAGATTGGTCTAATGTGGCCGTTTAAAAATCCACATTAAAAGTAAAAATGGTATTCTTAGAATACATTCCAGATTTTAAAAAATATTTTTTAAAATCCCCTTTTCTGGTGAAGCAGGCAGTTTTCCAGATTTCTGTTCTTCCCATAAGGCCATACTTCCGATGGTGACACATAATGTGTCAAGAGAAATGAGGTGATGAAACTGCAACTTAAAAATTGGTTCTTCAGAAAATCTTATCTATTGAAAAATATTTGTAAAGGACTAATTACCAATAAAAATAATACCTATTTCAAGGTCATAGAATTATATTTTTCCTCTTTCTCTTTGCTGGAAATGTTCATTTTGCCCTTGTATTAGGTTGTGTTTAAAACCTCAATGCCTGTCCTTTGGCTTAGGTTTGCTGGTTTAGTTTGAGGTTTTTTATTTGCTGAATATAAATAAGAAAGATCTTTTCAGCTCTTAGCAGAGCTGTGCTGATAGAAAACTTGCTGTTAGCGTACCCTTAGAGTTTGACAAGTAGAGTAAATCCTTGCTCCAAGCATAAATCTTCCTTCAACCTCAATATTTATTTTGTAAATACTAGTTATTAAAGATCCAGGAGGGATTAGGAGGCTGGATCAGAATTAAGACCCATGATGACCAGCTTTTGGGAAGAAGTTGCATGGACAATTTGATCCTCCATCAACATTTATTTCTTCCAACTGATTTGTGCGTGTCGTCCCTTGCCTTCCCTAACTAATTGCTGACATATTTTATATAAGAACTGGTTGTTAATCAAGATACTGCTGACAAGGGAATTTTTGAGAGCTGATCTCTCACTACTGCGTAGTGAAATTCAGTGCTTGGCCAAAACGTCCTGAAGGGGTTTGGTGTGTGGCAGTGACGCACGGAGTGCCTGATTCTGCCTGCAGACCTCAATCCACCAGGGTAAGGACACCAAGCCTCTTGGCTTTTCTCTCTTTCTGTACAGAAAGAGGAGGAATTAGAGAAGAAAGTCCCTTCAGCCCGCAAAAGGAATATTAACCTCGATATCATGTCCAGAAGCATGTTCAACTACCTCAGCATAAAAATTACGGTCTGATAGATCCTCTGGATTTTGGATGGATGAGGTGCTTCCTAGGAGCTGGTTTGACTCCCACCACCCTCCATAGAAAAAAAAAAAGAGGGAAAATTTTTAAATACACAGTTCTGGGTCAAGTATAGCAAGCATGGTCTTTGCAAGAGTGATGTATATTCAGTAAATAACCATTAATAATCCTCATATGATTCAGCAGTGGATTGAGAGTGATGCTAGTGAGTCTCTTGTGGTTGCTCTTCAATTAAAGCCTTATTTCTCTTTGTGCCTGAGATCTTTAATGAATTTGCCCTCAAGGTTGTGTTTCTAGCCAAGCTCTGGCCTGTCCCTGTGTGAGTCCGCGTTGTGAATGTCTGCTTCTAATGGACTAAGCTGTATGGAATTGCAGCATTTGTGAAGTGAAGTAAAGAGATTTGCTTGTGGAATTAAAATCACAAGGGAAATTACTATCAATTCCACACTTCCAAACTGTCAGATTCTAAGGTGTATAGGCATAATTCAAGTCTTATGTGTATTAGGCAGTGGGAATTTTTTTTATGAAAGGAAACTATTGGCTAAGAAATGGACAATACCGCAAAAGGTATCTAAATGTGAAAGAATTTGGAAAATACCCAATATAAGTCTGTAACTAAACTAAAATGAAGTAAAAAACCAAACCCACAAAGACACACACAGAGTGAAAATAATCTAAACTAAACTCCTCCCAAACTTCTTGGGGGCGAAAGGCTGTAGAAATATAGCATTATAGAAATACTATATGGCATTTAACTTACTGCCTGAGTTTAATCTGCCTCCAGAGTTAATCAGGAAGGGAGTGAGCACTTAGTCTCTCCATGATCTAAGAAAATGTGTCTTAACCTAAACCACAGAGATTTGTTACTGTACTATCATATCTTGGACTTGGGAGCGTTTGAAACAGTGATGAATAATGAGTTACTCCAGCTGAACATCTCCTCAGTGGCTTTTTCTCAAGGCAGGAGTCAGGGTTTGAGACGTTTTCATGGGCTAAAGAGTTAATATTTCTTTCATCTTGGGTGAAGTCAGAGAAGGCTGATATGCCTTTATAATTTATTTGGAGCTGAAAGACATAAGATGTTGTGCTTGTGCAGCGTGTGTGTTCAACAACATCCCTGGTTAAGTGAAGAGAGATCAGAAAACTTTGCTAGCCCAATAGAAAGAGAAGAGTTTTTCTTTTGGCTCTGATGAATTGCTGAATATTTAACTGAGTGCATCTGAATTGGAACAAAACAGATTTGTCAAATAGAAGCAGAAGGACGTGGAAGAAGCATTTGGGACTATTCTGGTGAATCTTGAGGTCGAAGACTGATTTTTTAATTGTGAGGAGCGTTTGTGAGGTCTAATGCAGAGCTCACCAATGTGGCCAGGGAGGTTCCCATTGAAGAGAGCTTGGAATAAGCCCCAACCCAATTTTTAAAATTTTTTTTTATTTTTAAGAAAACTGCAGTTTCCTGTGAAGCTGTTCCATCATTAGTTTAAAGTTCAGTATATGAACATGTATTTATGTTTATTTAGCCAAAAAAACACGGCTAAACCAGTACCAAATCTCTAACAAAATGCTAGTCTGGGTTCAGAGCCATTATGATTAAAATTTTAAAGACTAGAAATATTTTCCGATGGTGATTAATACCACTTTGATTTATGAATTTTTTGGCTGTGACGGCTGAGTGAAAATAATATTTATCTTGTTTCATTGTACTTATATTTTTATTGGCTTTTCATACTATGTCACCATTAATTAATTTGTATAAGTAACGATACACTGTTCATATGCTTGGATTGTTACGGTGATTGCTGACGGTTGCTTTTTCACTGAGCAGAGTCCTGTAGGAATCAATTTTCAAATTGCAATTTAAAATTTAATTTTTCAATTAAAAATATTTGTAGGCAAGCCTACTCAAATTCTAATTTGTTTCCTCTATTATTATTATGTTTGTTTAGTGATAGATTTAGAATCCAGTTGCCTTATTGGTAGTAAGGGCATGGTAAAAAATCAAAGGATGCTGTCAGTGTGCAGTGTTAAGAGGTCTAATTAGAAAAGTTCCTTATTTATCAAAGGAACTAAAATTGTTTGAAAATTAAAACTAGGCTGGGGTGTGGAGGGAGTAGTGTACGATCCTTGGTCTTAGTGGAATTTGTGACATTGTGTGTTGTAATCAGTAATATTGGTCTTGGACGGCCTTTTTAAACTCTCCAAATGAATTGAGATGGCTGGATTAGAAAGAATCGAGTTGCCTTCAATGGCAGAGTTCAGTTATTTCAGCAAAGTTGGTAATACAAATTGTTAATTGTCTGTAATGTGTATTCATTTGTACCAGGCCCTATTCCAGCTCATTAAAAAACCCTCAAATTTGAATGTATCTTAGTGGTTTATAATTTAAATCCTAATGAGCAGCAGAGTAATTTATGTCTATGCCAAGGTTTTTTACTAGTCCATGTCTCAGGTAGGGCTGTGCCGATTTCTCTTTAATTGCTGTACCAGAACAAAACCTCACGAGGCAAAAATACACCTCGGATCAGTGCGGCCTTGTTTGTTTTGTGAGAATATTGTCTGCTAAGATAAGAAATATGTATCCATGTTTTAGGGGAGTTGTGCTGAAGAGGATTCTACTGCTGTATGTACATTTAAAAGCGCCGTAACTTCAGGAAGTGAATGCAATCTTAAGTTTCTCCGCTTCTTTTTTTGCTTTTTTGAAAATTTACTGCTCTTCTTGCTGGTCTGTGCAAAAAGTTTCCTTTAAAGAACATTTATTATTATTATTATTATTATTATTATTATTAGTATTATTATTTGCTCTCTTGAAATAATTTTTGGGATTTTTAGTTTAGTGATTGGATTTTTGGTTTGCTTGGGTTTGTTGGTTTTGTTTTTTTTTTTTTAATTTAAAGTGCTCAGGATTTGTGTGGTTGGGATTTTAATGTAGGCAGGTGTCTAATATAGTTCAAATCTTGAATTCTTTTCTTCCAGTTCCATGTCTGTCTTCTGTTGTTTTATCTTAGGATGAACTTGGGAGTTGGTTTTTCCAAAGGGGTCTTTTGAACCGTCATTTTCCTCATATAAATGATATTTTCTGGATTAAACTCAGTGGTACTTCCAGCCGCTGGGGCCTTTGGGGAATCCTTGCTTGGGAGAAAAACAAGGTTTGGCTCCTGGTCCTCACCCAGTCTCCTCAGCCTTTTTAGGAAACCATGGTGAGAAAGTAGATTTATTGTGAATTAAAATAGCTCAATTTTTATGTGCAACGTCACGACAAAAGATTCCTTCTGATTGTCTTCTAAAAGGCCTTGATATGGGCAAGGCTTGATTTTGCTGTGGGACTTAACTTAAAGTTGGGGTGGAAGCCATTTCTGTGGCTCAAATACCTGCTGAATCTTTTCCTTTACACTGAACAGATTTTGTAATGGAATTTCTGAGGGAAGGCAAAACGCTTAGGAAAGGAAAAGGGAATCCATGTAGTGTGTGTGTACCAGCACGGGGAAAACTGAAATGCCATCCATTCATCATGCTTCCAGTCTGGAGCATGACAGCTGGCTAAATCCCGCTGAATAAAGCTGATGTGGAGTGGTGGGGGCACCTTCTGCCAGGCTCACTTGGACTCGAGTGTGTCCTGCATTCCCCGAGCCTGGCATCTGCAGCTGGGGTTGGATTGTCATCCCCAGGACGCTGTCGGGAATGCAGCGGCAGCCCAGGCAATAGTGCAAGGTCTCAGAAAGAATTTTGCTTCTGTACTGTGTGAAGTGAATGCTCAGGGGATCTCATGGCTCCTGAGTCCATGAAAAACCTGTGTCCCCAAATGTTGAGGGAAGCAGGCCGAAATAAATCTGTGTTTTTATACAAGAGGCGCCAACCTAAATGGAAAGATGAAAATGTCTCCGTGTGGAAATCCGCATTGCTGCCAAGGCTGTTTGGGATTTTTGCTGATTATTTGTAAAAACATATGAAGAAAAAGAAAAAAGATACTTTGATAACTGCCTGTATTTATTTGGTTTAGCTTACAAAGATCAGTAGAATTCTATAGCTGAGTAGCAAAAAGTAAAGGCAAAATTAGAAAGGAATTCTATTAATCCTGAGAAATACAAAGTGCTTCCTCTGGAGACGTCTTTGATCCAGTATTTGTGAAGCTATTGAGTATTTTTAATGATACAAGATAGTTCAGAGATGACATTTCTGCCTAGAAATGGAAGAAGGTGCAGTCACAGTTACGCTGCTGTCTCTGAGCATTCCTCTGAAAACCCAGAAAAGTCAGGATTTCCTGTCAGAACTGTGTCCCTGCTCCTGCAGTAGGATTTATTCAGCTGCAACATTGGGAAAATCTGAGTTTTCTCAAACTCTCCAAAATTCCCTGTCTATTTTAGCCCTACAAGGAAAAGCCTGTCTGTGGATGAGGAAGACTTCATCAACTGAGGTAAACAAAACAAACCTATGAACTGAAAGTGGATTCCTCTCTAAGTGCTGTAGACTGGACACAACAGTTAATTTTAAGGAGCCTAGTGCTTTTCAGGGTGGCCATCTTGAGTTTTAAGTGTTTTGATGTCTTTAGTTCCGAATTTAGTTTAGAAATGCCCAAAAGTGGCATATGGGGCATAATAATAATGGGCTGGGTGATGATAAATGGATACTTTGAGAAATGCCTGTTAATTTTTTTCTGTTGGATTATATGCAGTACTAGATGTGGCATTTCAGAAGGAAACCCAGAATCGAATCTGGATTTGAAAGCAGATCTCAGGACTAGCAGAGAAATCTGTCTCTAAAGAAATTCCAGGGCTAGATATTAAAATATCTGTAACAAAGACTGACTTTGCTGTCTTATCTCAGTACTGTTAATAGCGAATGAAAGGATTTAATGAATGGCAAAACTACAGTGAACAAACCAGAAGATCACACCCCAGTGATTGCAATAAAACCTATTGTGGCAAGTAATCAGCGCTGTGGTTGTGGTTGGGCATGAATAAGCATTGTGGAGGAATGCTATAATAGGAGGCATTAATGAATCTGGGATTCCACTGGGAAAATTACACCTACGCCTCATTTTCTAAAGCCTCACAGCTGGCACTGAAGCACAGTTTAAATCCATCTGCACAGTGAGTTTAAATGTAGCACTTGTGTTAAAAGTGTCCTCAATTTGGCCACTGCTCATGGAGACTGTGCAGTGCAGACCAAATGCCATCATTATTTTGAGGACTTTCTTCTGTAGAATGCAGGAAAAGACCATCTCATCCTGTAGAATCAATGACGCTCAGCATTGCTGCCTTCGGGACAAGCTGGGCATGAACAGGGGCAAAAATCCTTGCTGAGGAAGGTGAGGAAAAGGAATCAAGACTGTCTTGTGTGGAGCTCCCATCACTCCATCAGGCCTGGGGAGCAGAGCAGGGCAGTAACTAAGGAGACTTTGCATTTTTTCTTCTCTTGTGTTGAGCAGTACATTTCTTTGCCATCTGGGTGCGGTGGTGGATAGCTCCCTGGATCACAGCTCTGGCAATGTATGGATCAGGGCGTTGATCCACCTCCAGGATGGATTTTCTGCTGATAGGAGTGTTGTGAGCAGGTTTGAGTGATGGAACAAAATCAGTGCCTTTCCAGCTCAAAGTTACTTCCATGCCTCGGTGCAGGCCTGGGGGGAAGGCACATTTGCATGGAATGCACACAATGCATGGCAGAGCCAGAACTGATCTCAGGATGGAACTGAGCTCTGCAGGCACTTGCTCAATACAGTGGCTTCAATTAAAAAAAAAAATGCTGGGCTGGGGAAAGGTTCTGCTTTGGTTGCTCCAAGGATTTAATTGCTTGATTCTGTTGATCTGTTTCTTCTGCCCAGCCCTTGATAAGTTGTCCAGTGTCAGAAGTGACTGCAGCCCTGCTTGGAGCCACGGGAAACCTGGGTTTGCAGGCCATGTACAAAATCTCATCATATCCAAGTGAAAATAGATGTCAGAAAAATTGATCTTTTGGATTGTTGGTAGAATGAAGAAATAATCATTATGTATCCTTTTCAATTCAGTACAAAGAAAATGTTATGAATTTAGCTTGACAATGGAGAGGTTTAAAAAGTGTGTGTATGTGTAAAATCAGAGGAAATACTCGATCAAGAATAAAATACTGAAAACTTGTCTTTTAAAGGCTGAAGCAAAACTTCATAGCACTTTCGTTTTTACGAGACATTCAGCAAAGCAATGGAGTTGCTTTCAGTATTGCAAAATTTTATTTATTTTTCTTTTTCAAGGAGAGAGAGTTACAACCGAACATTTTTAGTCATTCCTATGTAAGAATTGTTCAAGCTACATTGCAGAATCCAGAACATGTTCAAGAGCTTCACTTGCTAGGAAGCAACAGTTCCTTGGAAAATTTGGGACCTATTTTGTGATCTCCCTTGTATTTGTGTAACGTCTGTAATAGAATAGGATCACAAGGACAAGCTAATGGGAGCTGAGCAGTAAAGTCTGGTATTATCCATTATTTCTTAGATTCCCAGGATTGTGGGAGAATTTACCTGAGAGATTTCTAGCCCAGAATTCCCAAAGCTACATTTTAATGACATCTTTAAAAATACAGAGATTTGGTATTAGGACCTGGACAAGACAATAATATATAATATTTTCCATTTTCCAGTATTTTCCCTTTTCCTCTCATGCACCTTTACGTTTTCACCCATTTTTGGCCAGAACACAGCTCAGAACAACACCAGATAACAGCTGCAGGTATTTCAGGTGTTTGGGAACACCTGAGATCCGTTTAAGTAACTAAAGAGAAGGGTGAAGAACAGTCTTTCAAAAAAAACCCCATCTTCCTGAATACGGACCTCTGTACTCATATCCTAAATCTTTGGACTGCGGGTAGCACATCCAGAATATTTAAGCTCTGTCTAAAACACAGAACCTGAAAGAACTTTAAGAGACAAATCTGCTTTGTTTTTTATTTTTCCCTTTTTAAAAAAAATCACAGGTTTTTTTTTGTTTTTTTGTTTGTTTGTTTTTTTTAATAAAAGGAAAAAAACCATTTTCCAGATCTTCCCATGCAACAAAATTGCAATTCCCTTTGGAGATGTGATAACAGAAAATTTGCAGATATATGGTCTTTTTCTCCTAGCAGCAACCTTTCAGTGACCTTAATGTGTTTGGATGCGTATGTTCAGGTCTTAGTAAATTTTTTTGACATGCCAGTGTTTTCTCTTCATGTAGTTCATTGTCTGACTCCAACAGGACTACTTGCAGAGAAGGGGTTGAATTGGAAGTATTAATATTTGCCTTGTTTTTTTGATTTTCATCAGAATAAGAGAATTTTCCATGTAATCACTAAGTCATCTTTAAATACTTGGCCACCATTTGCCTTTGGATATTTCTTTTAATGATTATTTTGCAAGTCACAGAACAGTTAATGGCTCTGTTTCCTGCCAGTGAGCTGTTTGGTTTTTTTTTTCCAAACTGGGATTTATTTCACCGTACAGGGATTGAATTTCATCTGAATTTAATTTTCATAGACATCTTGAGAATTAATGTTGAAGCAACAAGTTCCTGTACCTTTGAGTATGCAGGTGACTATTGCCACATCCAACGTAGAGCTGCCTACGTTGATCCCTTAAAAAACAGAGCTCTGTTGTGTAAGCATAGAAGGGTTGAAGCCTTAATAAAAACACTTCCTTTTCTTTTAAAAAATAGAGAAATGTGCATGATATGTTTCTGGTTACTTAAACAGGGTATTCTATGACAGATTAACCTGTCATCTTTGAAATGAAATTAGCAGTAGTGGTACTTTATTATGTATGTTGCACATAACATGATATGCCTTACGGAAGGCCTAGTGCTCTGGATGGTGTTTCATCCTGTGGCTCAAAGAGGAAAAATATGAAAAGAAATAGAAAACAGTAATGTAATCATGGATAGAATAAAATGGTGCGAAGACTGAAGCAAATGGGATTTTTCTGGCCAAAAAAAATTAGTGCTTGTGAACGCATTTCACTTCACCCTTCTGCCTGTTTTGTTGCAAGCCTCCTCCTGACAGCTTTGCTAACAGTTCATTTTGTTCCTGTGGTGACTAAGTGATGGAGGAGCTGATATTTGGAGATTTCTGTGGATAGTACCAGGAGGTTTGGGGCTCAGCTGTATTATGCTCTTTTGGCTTTCCTCAAACAGGTCTGGTTTAGGTGGCTGCATATGGTGAAATTCTCCACCAAGGGTCAGGAAGCCGTGCCAGAAGTTAAAAGGGTTGGTTTCACCTTGTTGCAATAAATTACGGAGCAATCATAAATGATAGGAAGGAGTTTGATGGAGTGGGTGAGGAACAATTGATGGATTACTTTAGTTAAAATTACTTAGAGCCCAGTCCAACTCCCACTGAAGTCAATTAAATCGTAGCTGGATCAGGGCCAGAATGAGTCAAATTCAATTATGCCTTAACTGTAAACATTTTAAAGCACATTACTGTAAGGTAGTTCAGCACTTAAATTGCATTAAAACAAAAGCATTTATGAAATCCCGACTGATTTTATTTTATTTGTACAGCCCTATTAAAAGCCTTTTTCTTGTGGCTGCGACAGAGACCTCTTTGGCTGGTGCCTAATCCCCAGAGCACCTGTCTGTTGTGAAGAGATGTCACAGCCATTGGTACTGTAGATGAATTTGTCCATCACGGACTTGCTGCTGAAGTGATTGCATCAGAAGAGGCAGCAAAGATGACTGAAAGGAGATTGAAGAAATCCCACTGCTGCTTCATCTAATTGTCAAGATTTAGAGAGCTTACTTGTTTAAGTATCAGCTCATAAATTAATGAGAAAACTTTTACATGAGCTAATCCCAAATTCCAAAGCTGGAATGGTTATGGGTGTTCATCTGTTTCTCAACTGAACAAAGTACAGCATCCAAAATATTATTTAAAAATAAATAATCTACATGGCAAAATGGTGGATTTAGAAATGAGTTCAAGTACGGCAGTGTTTTCAAAAAATTGGGCAGATTATATTTTAAATCATGATTATCTTTTAAATCTTGTAATTCACATGGCTCCTTTAAGACGATTTATGTATTTTTAATACATTCAGGATTGATTCTTTTCATTTATCATCAGAAATTTTCCTCCCTGTCCATTTTCCAGCAGAGGCAGGGAGCAGCTCTGAGCTGCAGATGTAGGGTTTCTTGGCTTGCATTTGTCTGACTGTCTTGGGAGGCCAGGGCTCCACATCCCAAGTGCCATCCCATCAAAACCTTGAGTTATGGCAAGCTGTGCAGACAGCAGGGAATGTCTGTGCACTGGGATCATTCCCATCTCTGGGTGAGCTAAATTCGTCTCTGCACAGACAACCTCCCAGCCCATGCCAAGTCTGCAGGTGTGGGATAGATCTGGCTTGGTCTCTGTCTTTGTAGCAGTTGTGCTAAAATGAAAGATAGGGCCTGATCCTGGTTTTCATGGCATGACATCACTTGGACTCTGTGAGAGGTTCTTTGTGGAGGACGGAGGTGCTGGACATGTGTGGAAATGGAAAAGATGGATTTGACTGCATGCCCAGCTGGCATGGGAGTGCTGGAGTGTCTTATTGCTGTGTACTTGGCTCCATGGATTGGGCTTTGGTCTGGAAAACTCAGTTTGGCAAATCATTTGCGCTGTCACAAATTTTGTAATTGTTTTGTCCTTTCTGTTTTCCTTGTTTTCTATTAATAGCAGGATCAATTAATAGCTTCCACTGTCGCATTCTACTGAGTTGGCAACTCTGAAATAGAAATTTGGCCTTCAGAGAAGGGGAAAAATGGTACTCATCCAGCAGCTTTAATCAGGAAAAAGGGACAGAACTGTGATAAACCTTAGTACAGGACTTCTGTGGCACATACTCAACCATGGAAAAATACTGCCCTTTTTCTTCCACGGAGCAAAACCACTGCCAGGAGAGCAGCAAGGCACTTTGATGGCAACTGGTGACTCTGTGGGTTTAATATGTTTGAAAAAGCTGATTTCCGTGATGCCTGCCTTATTTCTCCCTTTTCAGTATTAGCACAATTAATCATGACACAACCTGTAAAAATGCATTGAAATCAGTTGGCAGCTTTTTAAAAGGTGAGCATTGCTGTTCCCTCCTCACAGACCGTGCTCAGCACCAAGCTCAGCTTTGGGGGTTCCTCTGGAAAAGCAAACCCCTCAATAAAGCTCTCACCTGCTCGTGGTTTTTATCTCTGACCTTCCACCCACAAAACAAAAGTGGTGCTTTCCTGTAGTAGATTACAGGATAGAAAATTCTTTTGGCAGTGAAGGATACTGAGAAGCTTTTCATTCATCACAGTGTGTTGATGGTGACTTCAGTTGAAGAAAACAAAAGCTTTCCTTTAGAAGAAATACCTTGGGAAAACTCCTGATAGTGCTTCTACTTATAGGAAGTAGAGCCAATGCTGAATTTCTGAGTACTTCAGGTGTGATTTTGCCCTGTGCAGGGCTGGGAGTTGAACTTGATCCTTGTAAATCTCTAACTCAATACATTTTTTTGATTTTAACTCCTTGCTGATGATTTGCTGGGACATATCCCACTCTACTCTGAACCAGTCATGCCTATGGAGCATTCACTTAGTATTTCTTACATATGGAGTAAATCATAATGGAATTACTGCCACCACCCATTGCTGCAATGTTAATTAATTGAAAAATCCACCGAGAAGAAAGTTAAATGTTCATTTCCAGTACCTGGTATGTAGCTTTAGTGTAATTTAAAATATGGGACTATTAATTTGTCTTCTCAAAGACAAATCCCCAAAGCAAATCACGGGTCATTTGCCTCCAGTAATTGATACCAACACTGGAAATATTTGTCCAGTTGATGGCAAACTTAAGTGTTTGACAAATTATCAACTCTGGTTAACTGGGGCCAGTTAACACCTCAGGAGAAAATTCAAATACAGACCTCATCTAGTTTTTCTCCACAAGAATTTTCTTCATTGGGGGTGTTTCACTTGTTACAACTGTCAGTAAATAGTGGGGCTTAGGTACTTTTGCCTGCTGCATGAATGTCCAAATACTGCTTTTCTCAGGACCTCTGGATTTTCCTTGTGTTCCCACTTATTTTCTCCTTGAAGTCAATAGAAGTTTTGGGTGTGTAGGAAAAGAAAAGGAATTGCATCAGACTGCAAATAAATGTGCGTTTTCTGAGCATTCATTTATCTGGCAGCTGGGACACGCTGTGTTGGGAGCAGGGATCACTGAGTGGAGCTGGGTTTTGCAGAGCCAGAGAAGAGCTGAGAGCTTTGCAGGCAGCGCTTTGTGCTTGGGCCATCCGTGCTTGGCTTTGTCCTTGAATTCATATGTGACGTGGAGCCAGCTGAATTCTTCATATTTCCCGTTTTTGAAAGAAAAATGGTGGTTCTTTACACATTAGCATTTTAAATTCCTTTGCTAGGAAATGTAAGAGAAGCCTAAAGTCATATGATCAGTGGGGACTGTGTATGTTTGTGTGTTCTTCGTGAGTATTAATTAAGTACCAGTAAAATTCTGTTGGTTTTTCCCAGCAGAGGGAATTCTGTAGGAAGGAAGAGACTTCCCCACAAATCACTTTAAGATAGGTGTTAAGACAGAACCGTGTTTATTACTTTGCAAGAGTTTCAACTCTTTCATCACCATTTTTTATCCATCCTTTGTCTCATACTGGATTTTTACATTCAGTCCATGCCCTGTAGGGTTCTTCAATTTGCTCTTTTGCTATCTTCCTTCCCTTATCTCCCCTTGAGCTCTTTGTTCCCTCAGCACAAACTGCACCTGAGAATGTTCGAGTTCAAGTCGAACTTTTGAACCCGTGATGTCAGGTTGGTTTGGAATTAGGCAAAACCAGTTTGCCTATCCCTCACTGCAAAAGGGTTAATCCTCTAAACTATTGAGAGACAAGGGCAGGGAATTGTGAAAGGAGTCCCTGTTTTATAAGCATTTGTATTGCCAGTGCTTGAATACCCGTAATAAGCAGGTTGTGCTGTGATTAATGACTGTGTTCTACATGCTGACGATGGATGATGTGTCTCATTGGAGAAGCCATTTATTTTTATTCAGGCTCCTCACCCCAGCAGCACTGAAAATGAGATGTTAACGTCCTGGTGGGAGTGTGTTTCATTCTCTGCAATTTAATGAAAGGTGACCCACCGAGAGGAGAAAATAATTTAAATTTGCCTTTCTCTTGCCTCCTTTTAATGTGTGAGAAGACAACTCATAAAATTATTTTTTCATACGGGATTTTTCTTTTTCTTTCGAGATTCTTACTTTGTTCCCTCCAAATTGGAAACAAGTAGGAATGTGTTGTCGTTCTGATAATTTATGTATTTGGAAGGGGCAAGCTATTCAGATGGCTTCAACTTTGTTTTCTTAAATTTATTTTTAATAAAGGAGTAAACCAATTTGAAATCTTTAGGTATTTGAGCCAATTTTTGTGTCAGATTATAAGTTTCTGATTTTGCTGCAGTTTCAATTGCACTTTTCCCTGTACTTTGTCATTTTGTATGTGTAAAGGATGTGGTGGTAGAGTGTGGTGGTTGGAATACACCTTTTAATTAGAACTCACCTTTTAATTAACCAACTATATATTTATATCCATATGGGTTCAGCATTGCATCCATCTAATGGCAAGTCTTTAACTTCTGTAGAATGGCTTTAAGTAAGGAGGAAAAAGACTTTTAAAAGTACTTTTTAATTAATTGGAGAAAATCTGTTTCAAGGCAGTGAAATGGGATGCAGTGTCCAAGCAAATCTTTTGAAAGCTCTACATAAAATGAAAGCTCTTGGATCTCCTTCCCATCAGATCTCCTGGGATGGAAATGGGGACAGCTGTGGGCAATGCATCAATACTTCAATAGAGAGGAAAAATTAGTAGAATTTAAAAAAAAATTAAAATTGAAACAGTTTTTCATATGAGGTTCACCAAATGTGAATTAAAGGCTCTTTTGTGTCTCAGAATTTAAAAGCTCCCTCAGAACTATCATGCCATTGCTGAGCAGAGCATACCAATTCCCATGATGGGTCAGCAGTGTTGGGTGTCTTCATCAGAGAGCAGTAAATGCCAATAATTGCCTAAATTCTCTGGACAGCTTAATAACATTCCAGGTGGGATACAGCCTCTATTTCAGAGCTTTATGAAAACACTGTCAATGTAAAGATTTTGTCTGTTTGCATGTCGAAATGCCAAATCTAACATGTATATGATCCCAGCAGAGCCAAATCAGAGTCTGGTAGTGGTGAGATTTGGGAGATACGTAAAATATTCCCTGCAGAATTATTTAGATCAGCATCGTGTTAAAATTGGCAGGGATGGCTGATCCTGGGCAGAATGTCTTTCTTAGGTGAAGAGAACTTTTAAAAAATTGAGCTTAAAAAAAGCTATTTTTGTTGGAAGAGCCACACGCTGTATCTGTGCCTGTTATTGGAGGAGTTCCCCTGGAAACATTACTGCTTGCACAAGAGGACACATGCATTGCTTCAAAATTAACATACATATTAATGGCACATTAAGGAATTTCATAATCGTGTGACACAAAAGAGAGTTCTCAACACAGCACTCATGCAATGTATTAATGGGTAATGTCTGCAGTGAACTGGGAGATAGCAACACCTCTGCCTCCTCTCATGGCTGCTGTTGAGTCCTTTCCAGACCACATCACTGGTGTGGTTGGTGTTATTGCCCTTGTTTTGCATGTGGGGAAAACTGAAGTCCAGTGGGATTCAGGGAAGTGGCTGAGACTGACTGTTAAGGCAGTGCCAGGGATGGAAATGTTGTGCCTGAGGTCCTCCTTCCCCAAAATCTACATCCAAGTGAACAGAACTTTGTTCATTTGGTTCTTTTATGGGACAGAGTAAAGTCAGTGGGAATGTGACAATATTGCCATTAGCCTGGAGCTGTTTCTTATGCTAGTGGGAATTATACACCCACCTACACATGAAAGAAAGAAAAAGCTGTGTTGTTTTTTGCCTATTTTATAACTGCCATTGGAATGAGATTATGAAGCCCCAACATCCCTGCGGAATACAGCAATGCCACGTGTGATGACAGGGGCTGTAGGAAAATCAGAGGAGAATCCACGAGTGATGAAACCAGATGTGAGTGATAACCAAAGGTTTAACTTCAAATCTTAGATTGAAGGAGCGTTTTCCATTTGGATCCCTAAATTTCCCACCTCAATCCCTAAATCAGAGCATTTCCACGGGCATGTTTGTAGTCCTGGGTCGAAGCTTCTTTGCAACAGTTGTCCTTCTAACATTTCTGCCCATAAGGGCATTAATTCACAATTAAGGCTGAATGTGAGCACTGTAGAAACCTAATTCCATCCATTATGATTAATTAGGGCCTTATCTCCACCTGAAGTCTAATCTAAATTTGTCTGGAGATGTGAAAACAGTGTTTCTTTCCATCAAAAATCACACAGACAAATGTTGGACATGAGTGAGCGCTTGCATTTGGAGATCATCAGATCATGGGAATTCCAGAATGGTTTGCGTTGGAATCTCATCCAGTTCCAGCCAGGGGCAGGGACACCTTCCACTATCCCAGGTTGCTCCAAACCCCATCCACCTTGGCTTGGGACACTTCCAGGGATGGGGCAGCCTCAGCTCCTCTGAGCAGGCAGAGGTCAGGACAGTTGGAGCTCACCAGCTGGAATCTCTGACTCATCCTCCTGTCATGGCTGTGGTATGGACGCCAGGGAAAACCTTAGCATCACTTTTTGGGCACATACCTGCTTTCATCCCTCCAAAGCACTTTGCAACTCTGAGGCTGACATTTTTCTCATGGAACTGCTTATTTTGTATGTGTCCATTTGGGGACTGCCCATCCTTGAGACATTTTCAGCTTATTTTTTGAGATGAGATGAATTTCTGTAAGAGTGAAACTTGCTTTGTGTTTCAGCTGAAAAACCCACTGACCCTGGAATGAACACGATGGGTCTTGGCTCCCATCAATCAGTCTGCTGGGAGAATGAGGTATTACTGGTGGTAGCATCCACCTCCCTATGTCCATATGGGACACTCGTGTCTGCAGGCAGAGGTGGAGATGCAACCATGACTGATGGTTCTTGCAACATCTTCAGCTCATGAGTGACTTCATGTAATACAGAGTCCTGAAGTCAAGGAAGCTGCTTCAGGAATGAAGTTGCCAGGACTGATTTTTATGCTGTAGAATCGTTGGCAGTGAAAAGTTTCTGTAACCTGGAAATCCAGCTGTGTATTTTCCCCCATCCAAAACATGAAAGCTTAGTTGTCCTAAATTCATTCTCTTTTGGTTAAGATTGGATCTGTGAGGTGACATGGGTGTGCTGTTATTTGATGTGAAGAGGATAAAAATAGCCATGCCCTGTGCTTATGGAAGCTGTGACATAGTCAGCTTACTCAAACAAAAAGATCAGGTTTGGAGGAAATCCTCTTCCAGGGTGCTCTAGATTCTGTTAACAGGGTTTCAGCTTCCTTGAATGACGCTGGGATGTCCATTATGCTCAGATTTGTTCCCTGTGCATGTCTCTCCTCCTTACCCCAGCCACCAGAGCTGGGTTAAGACCACTGATCTAATTGTCAACCACAAAGGACAGGCAGGCTGTGAACAAAACCTGCTCGTGTATCATTTGCATCCTTCTAAATTCCATTGTTTGTGCAGCTGTTCAGCCAAATTGTCCGCAGAGTTTATTTTTGTCCATAGAGGAAACAGAGATGGGTTTTCTCTGTGTTAGGGCAGATGCAAAATCAAAGAATCATATATGTAGCTCAGAGAGACTAAGCTCTCTGCTAAATGTGTCCTGATGGGGGCAAAATTATTAATAAAGCAACCCTTGAGATTATAAGCCACAGCTATAAGAGGGAGAAGTTTTGCCAAGACGTGACAGGTCCATTTCAGGTTAACACTGGCACTTGCTGAAGTCCTCCTTTCATTTCAGTGGGAAGGAAAAGAGCGGGATGTCTTTGTATTTTAAACACTGATCCACTATTCTCCTGAGAAGGAAAAAGTGTTTTCCAAAAGATCCATCAGGCAAAATTTACACAGTCTGGTGTTGAGAAACAATTGCACTCTCTTTCTTCCTATGTGTCACTCTCAGTAGTGTGTTTTAGAGCCTTGAGGCAGGAAGAGGTAGTGATATTTATGGCCAGCTTTCTGCTGGAGCTCACACAAGGGTGGGCTTGAGAAACCTGAAGAGTGCTTTTGTGTGCACAGCCAGTCAGCTGGCCAAGGCTGGTGTTTGCTTATGGATGCTGTGATAATAATTAACAGAGCAGGAAGTGAGGGACTGATTGATTTATGCGTCCATGGCATTGTATGTTTGAATTTGGCCAGAAACTGTGAAATCCTCAGAGAAGGCAGAATCGTTTGTTGGATGCATGAGGATTTAAGAATGGCCATAACGTGTTGGCCCAAGGGCCATATAGACTCAAAACTTGGGCAGTGGCCAGGGAGAGGTGCTTGGGGAGCAGAACAGAGCACAGGACAGGACTTACCCTTCTATCAAACTCCACCCTCTCAGCTAGGACAAGCTGTTTCTCCATCAAAGTCGAGATCTGGCTCCTTGACCAGTGACACCACCTGGGCAGAGGAATCAGTTTGGCCTTTCCCAGTGTCCCATGCTGTCTGGTCATGTCTGTCACTGGTAAATTGTTGCAACTTAAGCTGAGACACCCTGAGAGTTCTGGTGCTGTGTTCCCCCTCCAACCCCAATAGCCAAGACCAGAAACTTCCTGTAAATCCACCCCTTAGAGCTGTTCCATTCTCTCATCCTTTGGCTGCTCCACATGTGAAGTCTGGGCCAGTGGGTGATGAGTTCTGCTGCTGAGCCTTCTCCTCAGTGATGGAGGGAACTCTTGGCTGAAGTATTTAACATGACTCAGTTCAAAAGAAAAGAGTTTCAAGCTGAAGTTGGCTTAGTGGACCCAAAGTGTGTCTCGGTGCAGATCTGGGCAGGAGCTGGCAGACTGTGTCCCAGAACTTCCCTGAACTGCCTGAGTGTTGTTGTTTGTGGAGATGTGCTGGTGTTTATTTCTTTGGGATTGATGTAGCCTGGGTTTACAACTCCCTCCGAGTCCAAGCAATAAAGGTCTGGAATGGAGGTTCACTTCCAAGCCTGACTTCCCCTGGGAGCTGTTTGAAGTCACTAGGGGCATGGGCCCATGTATCCAATAAATATTAAGGCATATCTGCTTGTGTTCAGAGCACCTCCTTTCCCACTGAGTAGGATTTAAAGGACTCATCAGCTAAAGATGAGGAATCCCAGACAGAGACCCTTTTGTGTAGCCTTAGACAATGAGCAGGACCTCTCTGAGCCATGCTCAGTTTGGCTGGAGGGGGCAGGTTTGAGTCAAGGGGGCCCCCATCCAAAAGGCAGGCTGTCATTTGAGCACGTGAAGCAGAATAATTCAAAGTACAGAAGTAGTGTCTGTTCTGATTCATTCTCTGCTGATGAAGCCACAGTGCCATTACATTTTCCACAAAGGGTTTCTTGAGTGCTGGCCAAATAGATTCTTTAAATGCTTCTTTAAAACAAAATAAATCTTCTTTATATATAAATTTTCCTCTTCACTGAGGATCTGACAAGGTCCTGGCATGCTCCTCTGCTTGACTGACGGCCTGGAAGAAGGGCTGCTCTGTGCAGGGGCAGCAGTCTTTAGCACCAGGTGCTGCTGGCTTGTGTCTTTCCAGCATTTGGGAATAAACTCGGCACTGAGCATTGTTATCCCAGGATATTCCAGTGATTGCCCCAGGACAGCACAGCCACTCCAGATTCAAAAGGTGCATTACCATCTCCTCCCTCCTGTATGGCCCTGAACAAAGCCAGTTTGTCAGAATGGTGATCCCAGCCCTGCCGGCAGATCCCTGGTGCCGTCCTTCAGGGATCCGGCATCCCTGGAGACACTGCTGCTCTAGGTGAGTTTTGGATTGTGTTTTTAAGATGGATAATTGCCCCCATCCAGCCCTGTCCAAGGCAAGGTGCCTGGGCAGCAGGGAGTGAGACAAGTCTTGTTCAGGGAGGCTCTCAGGCTTCTCAGCTGTTCAGGGCCAATTACTTACTGTGTGCAGGGCCTCAAACACACCAAAAAAGTACAATATGAATATCAAATGTCATTAATAAGTAAGGATTAGTTATTTTCCTGTTGTTTTTTTGTGGAGGCCTGCAGCGTGCACACCTTGCATCATTCAAACTTATTCATTGCTGTTATTATTGAGAAGAAATACAGCAATGTGTTGACAAATTGCTAATGGGGACAGATTTGTAATGGATCCTGCAGCTCCAAAAGCTGAGTAAATTTCTCCTGTGACTTTGAAATTGGGCTGAACTCAGCCACAGCTCCAAGTGTCCCAGACCACAAGGAACAGAAGCTGGAATTGTGTCCAGCCCCAATCATCCCTGGGAAGTTGTACTGGGATTTGCAGAATGGGAGATGCTTTGGGGAGGAGTATCTTTTAAGTCAACCTCCACCAACATCAGTGGTTTTGTTTGCAACAGATTTAGCTAAAAACCTGCTCCCCCCAGAAAGAATAATTGAAGAGAAAAGGGACTGTTTTCTTAGGGAAGGTTAAACACGACTCCTGGTTGAGCCCAGGTTTTCTCCCACCTGAAAATCTGAGGTCAAAAATTGCCATTTGATTAGATGCCCATTTTTTCTCCCATTTTCACTTGGCTCATACAGAGGCTTAGGCTCCTGAAGAACTGGCTTTCAGTCAGAATACCTAAAAAAAGGGATCATTTTACCTGTGCTAAAATTAGCTGCACTAATTTCCTTTGTTTTATTTTGTCTTCTGTTTTCTTTTTGTGGGCACATGCGGGTGAAATCCTAGATCCACTGAAGCTGATGGTATTTTGCCATGGACATCAGTTAGGTCTGGATTTTTCCACAGTAAAGAGAAGCCATTTGCTGCACTTTTTGCTGTGTTGCTGAGTTGTATTTAATGTTTGCAAGACTCGTGGTCCTTGTCAGATTAATAGGGTTCATTGAAGTGGCAAAAGAATCTAGTGTTAATGTATCTGCAGTCTTTGGTTGAGGAGCAGTTAAAACTTTACTCCAAGGAACCTCACTGGTGCTATTTTAGAGTGTCAGCAGTGTCTGTTCACGTTCCAGCTCTCGCTTAAGATTTCAGGGTTGATTGCTCTGCCTTCCTGTAGCTTCTGTGACACAATTCCTATGGAAATTTTGTCTCTGTGCATTTTGGCTGAGTCTTGAGACTATTTTTGGAAGCTCTCAAAATGTCCCAGAAGTGCCCTTCACCTCTGCTCTTGTGCAGAGACTTTAGGTCTAGCTTAGCTACTACCATTTTCCACACGTATCCAAAGATAGAGAGCATGTAGAAAAAGAAACCAAACCACAGACGCTTCTCCTCTCCCAAAACAGGGCTAAGTCTTCTCACTGGGCTTTGAGGTGCTGGAGAAGAAGAATGGCAGCAAAGAGCATTTTCAAACACTCCCAGTTCCAGGATTCCCATTTGATATGTAATAGTCACAGAAAAATCTGCTTATAGATCTGAGCTATGGCCCTTGTAAAGGCTCAGAGGATTAGCTGCAGCTTCCAATACTAAGAGAGGTATAGGAAATGTAAAAGAGTATCTGAGGGTTGTCTTTCAGAAAGACTGGGAAGGATGAGAAGAGAATCAGTGCCTGAACTGGTTGATAAAAGGGAATCTGACAATTACTTGTCTCCACATTTCTGGCCAAGCTTTGTTTGAGAGGGGTGCTCAAAACATCTAATTCCATACCTAGGTACCACCTTAGGCTCAATTGCCTTGCTCAGGGGCAGCTTAGGGAGGCTTTGTTGCCGTGCCTGGACTTCCAGCTCTGAAGGACCGTGTGTGCCAGTGTGTTCCAAGGGCTGCTCCCTGCAAATACATGGACTCACAGCTGGGAAGTGCCAAGCTGTCAGCACTGTGATTGCAGCCTCTTTAGCCCACCTCTGCCCAGGCCATAATTGGCTCAGGAGCAGCCATGTCCTGGCACGGCTCTGCTGCTTCCCATTCTGGAGATAGCGGAGGGATCTGTTCCCACCATGCTGCATGGCAGAAACATCACCCAGGTCATTTTTTAAACTTGGGATTCAAGTGTTCATGACAGTGCTCAGTGGGCCAGGCGCCTTGGAAATGGCTGGATCAAGGAAGTCTGAGAGACCTGGCAATTCCCCTCAACCCTCTCCTAAGCACTTGTTCCTGAAAGAATGTGAATTTTTCTGGTATATGCACAGCCTTTCGCTGTTCTTTCCTTTCCTCTTGCCTTTATGTTTGTATCAGGGTGCTTGGTGGAGCACAGCATTGGTCTTGGGAAGAACCTGATGCCTTCTAATAGTTAATAAGAAAGAGTCTCCCATGTCTGGGACACTTCTTGGTGCCTAAGCCTGGTATAGAGGGAGCAGAGAGGGTTTAAATTTGATGTTGTCAAAAACAGATGAAAAAAGGTCTAACCTGAGTGCAAGAATTGCTCTCCTGCCCTCAGTGGAGCTCCTAATGGACAAGAAGAGGTGCTGCAGGTCCATGTGCTGCCTGAGGGAGCTCAGCAAGGAACAGAGCCCTTGTTCAAGGGTCAGGTGTTCTCTCTGGTCAGCTTTTGGCAGGTCTGAACCATAAGGCAAAGTCCCACTCTGACTGAGGGGATGTCATGTGTCCTGCAGCACACACTGGGTACCTGGCTGTGTCTTTAAGGACTTGGCTCCTGGGCCTCATTGAGTTCCTGGATTGTACCAGGTCCCTGCTCAGCTCTGGATGAGGTGGTAAAGTCTAGCTGAGATCCATGGAATTGGTATTGTTGGAAAATCTTTGCTTTTTGGGATCTATGGTGGAAAAAGTCGATGTAATGCCCTCCCCACTTAAGAAACTGTGTGTAGTTCAACTAATTCTCAAGATTTCCATGCTTTTGTTTTCCTTACTTCACTCAGTGATTGCTTATTCCTGTCGGGAGACTGCCTGCTCCTTTAGCAAAATCCAGTTCTTCCCTAAATGAACTCAACTCCTTCTTGGTTCCCTTTGTTTTGACACTCAGGAGATGAGAGATTTATAGACTTTCCTGAGTCGTAAATTCATTTTCTTTTATTATTTACCTTTTGCCGCAGCCCATTCTGAGTGAGATTCTTTCTGCCTCTGAGCAGGTCTGACATGCCAAGAGGAGCTGATCCATAAATCTTTCCTTCCTTTTTCTTTCTTTCTTTCCAAAACAACATTTGGAAACTGAGTTTGCCTGGAAGGAAAACTGTTCTTCCATTGCCGGCAGTCAAACCGTGCAACTAATTAGTGCTTTCCGTTTTCTCTTCCCTCTATTCTGTGTCTGCTGGGGTTGAAATTAAGCCGGGGAGGAGGGGTAAATAAGGGGAAAAGACTTGTTTCAAGTATTTATTTTTAATTACAACTTCTGCAAGGTGATCTGGTGCAGTGGTAGTGTATCCACTGTGTCTTAGGTAGTAGTCAGAAGAAGTTTAAAAGAAGTTTATTAGAAACATCCCAGAAGGTGAGTGGAGATGGCTTCAGGTTGGTCTTCTTGATGTAACATCTTCTTCTTGTTGCTGCTGAAAAGAAAAACAAATGACAAAAAAAAATATCTTTGGATACATCAAACCATGATAGGTTTTTTGCAGAAATATCTGACATATAATTAGAGAACAGGAGTCCAGGGTTATCCTATGTGTGGCTTGAGTATGACAATTCATGCCAAGGTGATGTGGGCAGTGCTTACTACAGATCTGTTATTCATTGTACAGTGGCTGCCAATGCAGATTTAAATAGCGAAGCAAAATGTTTTCAGATCATAGAAAATACTCTGCAGATCCAATGGCTTTTTTATTTTTAGCCCTTGGTTAGTTGTAGCAAGAGAGGCCAGATGTTTGCTTTGTGGGCTGGACAGAAATAAGAGCGTTCTTGCTGCTTGAAACTGAGATTATTCAAATCCTTAAAAAAGAACTACAGGAAAAATCTGTTGTTTAGGCAGTGCTCCTTCAGTAGTGCACAGTATGAAGCATGGGATTATACTTATTTTTCCCAAGTATTTGAGAAGTATTCAGCAGCAGAGTGAGCCCAAGAATACCTTAGGCTTTGGGGTGATTAAGATTGTTGTAGTAGATAAAACTGGGACTTTTCTATAGAAAACTACATGGTAAGACACCATTGTCCCTGTGAAGAGCAGTGAGACCTCCTGAGTCCTAAACCACTGGTGGTTTCACCACGGGAGTATGGGACCTCTTACAGTTGTGATGGAAATAGTAAAATGCTTTAGGTGTGCTCCCAGGCTAGCAAATTCCTCATTTTCTGGTTTATGTGGGCATCTTTTGGGTTTTCCTGTACAAAAGAGCAGTGGGTCAGGAAAAGTGCTCACGCAACAGTGCAGGTGAGAACGTGTTCAGTGGAACCATTGTGAAAGGCAGGTATGGAAAGAAAGAGCTCTTCACTCCCATTCATCCCAGTTCGGGAGACAGAGCGTGTCACAACAGTGCTGAGCAGACAAGAGCTGCCTGCCAGCATTTAATTTGTTGAAGATTAGGAAATTATTCCATTCTTTCAATACCGTGTCAGTCTAGAAGTACCTTTGAACTCTGGGGGATGCGAAGTTTAGATTTTGCCTCAGATTTTGTGGCGTTTGGAAGGCAAGGCTTTATCAGGGTGAGAAGTGTACAGATGGTGTAAGGGGAGTCATGTTAACAGTGTACCTAGAGACTGTGGGCTGGCTCACCTTCAGCTGCTTCAAACTTTGGGATAGCTAGATCCAGAGCAGGACACTGAACTTGGGCTTTTTTCTCTGGGAACCGAAAGCTGCCTCGTGCAATGTAGAGGTCAGTTATTTCTGGTTTGCTCTACGTGCAAGAGGCTGCTAAAGCATCACCCCTTTCTGACCTGTAGCTGTCTCCCAAAAAATCTGCAGCCTTGAGGCTCATGTCTTTTCTAGATGCCATCCTTCTTTCCTACTCTGTGCCACATCCATCCTGTGTCCTCACCAGGCTGAGGGCACAAAGCTGAGCAATCTTGTAAAAGCTGGGCTGATCATGATGCTTTCATTATTTATGGTGGTTTCTAAAATCACTGTCACAACTGTTGGTGTCAAACCATAAGCAAAGGTTACTCTTACAAGCACAAATGATAAACAAACACACGACATTTAGTGTCAGCAGCCTCACAAATCTGTTCAGCACCTGGAACTCAAATCAGCTTGGCAGTTGTAAACCACAACTTGCGCAGAAGCAGCACCGTGGTTTCAGAAGGGCTGTAAATAAATTTGTGTCCTGACGTGGGCTCCAAAAATAAGCATGTGCTGAGCTTTTCTAACTGTTTGACCAGGGCACAGCTGCTGGCTGCTAAGAATTTTGGAAAATGTATCCCCTCATTCAGGTGCTCAGCACTTGAAAACCCAGACCCAAACAACTCCAGTGTCATCTGCTTCTCTAATAACCACTGTTAGCCTGCAAAAATAGCCAAGGCGTTGCTGGTGATCTTGAAAAGCAGTTCTTGTAATCCTAATCTTTCCTGACTATTGGAAAAATAACTCGAAGAGACTTTTCTCTGTTTGATGAAGGCAGATCTTATGCTCTGGGACGATTGTAACCATCCTCCCCTCCTTCAAGCACTCCCATGTGCTGCTGCCATGCCATACAGAACAGAAAATATCCCTGGTTATCAATATAATAATAAGAATAATATTGATATCCCTGATGTCAAATAACTTTGCTGACCAACCTTGAAGAGAGTTTCTTGTAAAAATCCTTTCATCCAGAGGTGTCAGTCACTTGGAGCCTTGCAGGGGTTTCTGAGCTCTGGTGATTTATTATTAATGAGTAATTTTGTACTTTATGGAGAGCCCTGCTGGAAATGTATGGAGGTACAAAAGTATTGATTCATCAGAGATCTGCTGCCAAAAGCTACCTATGAGCGAGACCAGGAATGGGCTGTGGGATAAGGTTTGGAGGAAGAACCTGTAGAGGAGCAGGAGCTCTGTGATGGGCAGGGTTGAACCACAGCAGTGGATAAAGGGATGTAATAAGACTGGACCCACTCCTTTCTGGAGTAAGCTTAACTTAAGTCTCCTTATTCAGAACAGGGTAGAACTGGAATCCAAGAAGTCTATTGGAACCTGAGTGACCAAGAGCAATTGTGTCCTGGGGCTGAGTGCCAGGACTGCTGCAAATGAAGACATCAACACAAAATGTCCTCATGAATCTCTGGCACACCCAGGAACACCTCTCATGGTGGAGGTGGCTCAGTGTTCCTTCATAGGACTCTAGAAATTGAGACACCCTGTGAGGGGACAAGAGGGGATGATTTTTGGGCTAATTTGGCTGAAAGAGAAGAAATCATCTGTTCTATGGGTGAGCCAGCAAGTTTTTTGTTATCCTACTGTCAGAAATGAACAGTGATGGGTTGACAAGGAGAACATAGGCTATGGGAGCAGCATCTGCTTTACCTTCTGTCTAGCTGGGTGGTGTCAGAGGGGGCATAAATACCAGCATAGATTTAGTGTGTAAAGCAAAGGACAGAGGTGTAAAGCAAAGGACAGTGGTGTAAAGCAAAGGACAGCACACTCTGTCCTGGTTTATGATCTTTGAACAGCCACTGAAGTTGTAAATCAAGGCAAAATTTCCATCAGTTACTCAGTGGTGCTGTAGCTCAGCACAGCCTTCAGCTGGAAAAAATACCCAGAAAGAAAAGGTAGATCAGGCTTGACACAAGCTAAAGGTTGGCTTGGCAATTCTGATCTCATCTCTCAAATGCGTCCTTGGTGGTTTAAGTGGAAAGCTTTACATTTAATGGAAATACTTTGATTTTTAGTGTTGCAGAGGTGTGGAGGATAAAGCAAGACTGAAGCCTTAGTCTGCCTAAACCCCAGTCTGTAGTCACAGCTATTTGGGGTTTTGACAATAGTTTCTCCAGCTTGCTTGTAAGTGACTGGATTTTGCACAACTTGCTGTGGTTGAGGAGAGAAGCAACGGTCAATAAGCTATGAAGTTCTTTGATGTACCCAGCTCACCTAGGACCTGGTCCCTGTGATCACAACCCTACACCTGGAGAGAGGGCTGAGGAATACGGGTCATCAGCAGGCCAGGCTGGGAACTCCTTTCTTCCATGGTGTGGAGTTACTCACCCCAACACACTCATTGAGGTCTAGAGATTGTTATTTTCATTAGTGGTGATTCATGTGAAGGGTTTCACAATCAGGCCTGCTGGTGTAATATGTTCCTTTCCACAGTCCCATTTATCTAAAGATCTCCGGATACTTTGTGCACATTAAATTTTAATCCATGCTTTACCACCAGTGATGTAGGTAAGGAGGATTGTTTCCATCTTGCAAATTAGGTAAAATGAGGTACAGAGCAAGAAAGTGAGTTGCCCAAGACTCTGCAGGTTGTATATGTTACAGTGAGTTTATGTTTCCCATATGTAGCTCAATTTCCCTGCCCAAACTTTAAAGGAACATTCAGTTTCTTGGGGCTAAGGCTGAGCAGGAATTTGCTATAGCTGTAAATCAGAAGGCCTGATGTGGACCAGGACTTCCTCTAGTGTTTGGGAATGTTTGGATTTCTCATCCCAGAACAGCCTTAATCTGAAAAGATTGGAGCAGAACTGGTTTGTTTTTAGGGCTGGTATCAGCTGGGTGGTATAAGATGCAGAGTTCAGTCAGTGAAGAACTCTTGGGATCTGTTCATCCTCATCTTCCTGCAGGGTCACCGGGATCACTGTGGGCAATGGAGGGTGACAGTAGTTCTGATGCAGTTGCCTGTTAGGGGATGGAATGAGCTGTGAACCAGACTCTGTTACCTCTGTTACCTGCAAGGGGAGGGAGACTGTCTCAAGTGAACCCTGTCCTAGTTTCCCCAGGGAAACAAAGCTGGGAACAGACTGGGGATATATTTCATCCTTTGCTTGGAGTTTAATCTCTTGCAGTAGTTAGGCAGATGATTTCAATGGTTATAATATCTCCTAAAAAAGGAGTGGAAAGGCAGTCCTTCCTTTCCCCAGTCCTAGGGTTAGGGTTAGAGTTAGAGTTAGGGTTAGAGTTAGGGTTAGGGTTCCCCAGCCCAAGAAAAGATGCGCAGTTTGGGAGAAGGAACAGGTCCAAAGAGGGGAATATTCTTGCTTGTTTTGTAACAAGCAAATGGCAGAGCCCTTCCTGTCTCCCTCCTCTGCCCTGCGCTCCCATTGCTCAGATACGTCAGTCAGATACTCAGATCCGACTTTCATCTGCCTGTGCTTCCTCCCTGCCAGGCTCCCCTTCTCTCCGGGCGTACCCCCTCATCTCCGTCATCACCCGGCAGCCGCCCGTGCTGCCCCAGCTGCTCCCGGCCGCCGGCAGCTCCCGGGTGCTGCCAGCCCAGCCCTGCCTGGGGGCCGTGGGCACAGAGGTTCCCCCCGGTGAGGCCCAGGGCAGCAGCGAGTCAGAGGCAGAGCAGCCCGCGCCACGCTCGAAGAAGCCGCGCCGAAGTAGGACCATCTTCACCGAGATCCAGCTCATGGGCCTGGAGAAGAAATTCCAGAAGCAGAAGTACCTCTCCACCCCTGACAGGTAGGTTGGTTGCTCACACCAGGAACAGGGAGGAGCGAAAGGGATGCTCCAGCCCTGCTCAACTGTTCCACTCTGAACATTCTCTGGCTGGGATGTTGCCTCTGCCATTGGCTGTGGCCATGGCAGGTAATCTGAGTCAAATTCAAGACTACTTTTCCTGGGATCAAAGGTGACACAAATAGATGTCCGGTGATGATACACATGGCTGGGAGCAGTTCTCCAGGCTCAAAGATCTCCTCAGAGAAGAAGGATCTCTGCCTTTCTGACTCCTGCTGCACACTAGAAAAACGATGGAGCCTGTCTCTCCCTGGGATTGCTGGTTCATGGCTGTGTGTTCATGCTATTTTCAGCTGCTCCTGAGCTGGCTTGGATCCTGTACCTTGGGCAGCAATTCAGTGGGAAGGTGGTGGCCTGTTCATAAGCTTGGAGTTGAAAAGTGCCTTCCAAAGGCACAGCCAAGTTCTTAGGCACTGCTTGGTGCGACACGGGCAAACCAAACTAAGAGATATTTTAGCTCTTTTAAGGGCTTTGAATCCTTCTCTGGATATTTAAGTTATGGAAAAATGACCCATCAAATTCCTAGGAAGTTTGTAAACTTGGAGAAAGTTTGAAAGGTATCAGTCCCTTAACTCCACAGAGGGCAGTGTCCCAATATTTAAATTGACTCTGAAGATGGCATTTTCTGCTCCTACTCCCTGTCACCAAATTGCTGCAAGATGAAAATTCCTGGCCATAGCCAACCTGCCTCCTGGAGTTTCAGAGTTCCTGCTATGCCTGCACTGACTCCTCACAGCTTCACATCACCAGATGGTTGACACTTTGCTGAAGCACTCAAGGCTGGTAATTAATAATCTCATATGACTGTTGCTTGGCTTCATTGAGGCCGATGAGCAATTCCTGCCCATGTACCACTTCCCCTGTGTTTGTTTCCTTGGGTTTCCAGGCAGTGCTGGTTGCACTGAGGTATGTGGCAAGAGATGGCAGCTGGTTGCAGGTAATCCAGGTGTTACCAGACCTGAGCACTAAGGCATGAAGCGTTGGCTAAGCCGAGCTTCTCTCTGTCAACTCATGGTTGGAAATGTGGCAAAGCAGTGAATTGTGATTTGTGTTCACTTCTGCAGCTTTTGGTCTGGATAGGAGATTCTAGCCCTGGGAGGACACCTGAAACCCCTGGTTTATCCATAGTGAAGGAGGGCAGTACATCAGGGTAATGACTCTGACATGTGCTAATCTTAATAGTAGTGGTGTCTTAGATCAATGGCTTCAGATGTGATGTAGTGGCAGAACAAGCCTGCTGGTCCAGAGTGAATCTGGAGTAGGGGAGAAGCATGAATCCTTGAGTGTGAGGTGGAGCACAGAGAGCTGGTGAAGTATGTGGGTGTTTACAATTGTAAATCTGGTTGCCCAAGGAGCCCAGCTGTAACAAAGGTTGTATTATGAAAAACTTGGCCTTGACAAATGTGTTCGCCCATCCAAAGGCAAGGAGATACTTGCCAAAAAGTCACAGAATGCAGAATACTGTGGAATGTGGCTCTGAGTTGGACCTGTTCCACCTGCAGGACTTGCATGACTCCGAGGGGCACTTTCCTGGCGTGGCTGAGGATTTCCAACTCTATCCCTTGTGCAGCTCCATTACAAAACCACCAGCTGCATGGTGCTGTCACCTGTGGGGAAGGATCAGGAGCTACTCTGAGCCACATTTCCTTCATATCCTGGGCTTTAATATAGAAATAATTAGTGGGTTCACACAAACTTGCATGGGTTGGAGATTTGTGAAGGATGAATCAGGATTATGGGCTGTCTGCCACATATACCCTGCAGCTAAACAAACAAAAACCAAATTCACTTAGAAGCTTAAATTGCCTAAATAGTAGAATGTATATGAAATTGATAGATTTAGATGTACTACTACTCCATGAGAAATTGGCAAGTACCATGATCCCCATTCTGAAAGCAGTGAAGAAGAAATATGATACAAAGAGTTGCTGCTGCTGTGTGTCTGTTCCTACCTGTTTGCTTCAGACACCAGTGACCTGTTTTTCGGGGATGTGATGTACCAGTAGCTCCTAATTCACGGACAGACATGGAGCGTCAGCAGCTGGGGTGCAGCAGGTTCATGTCTCAGAGAGGGCAGACAAACCCTGCCATGTCTAGAAAAGAGAGCTTGCAAACAACTGCATCTTCCATAGGAGCATCTGTCTTTGCATCCCAAATCCGTGGTTTTACCACTTTTGTGTGACTACTCTTGAGACAACTGATCAGAGAGACACTGCTGAATGCTCTAACAGTGTTGCACTGCCTAGGCCTGGCACCTGAGCTCCTCTTGGCTTCAGTAAACTCATTTTGTTGTCTGGTTTGTCTCCCAGGCTCGACTTAGCCCAGTCCTTGGGGCTGACTCAGCTCCAGGTGAAGACGTGGTACCAGAACCGTAGGATGAAGTGGAAGAAAATGGTGAGTGGGTGCTTGTCATTTCTCCATGGCTCTTAAAAACTGATTGCAAAGAACAGATTTGGAAGCTGAACATAGTGGAGTGACTTGTGTCTATTTATACCAAATTTTGTTTTATTCCTGATCATTTTTCACAGAGATGGTCCCTTTTTTTAATGTGTTCATACTGTGGTGTATGTGGTGGGCTAGAGGGGACTAAAGGCAGTAGGAGGAGGACAAAGCAAAGAGGTGAAAGAAATGAGAATAGAAGTGAGGGAAGAACCAAAATATCTCCTTCTGCATTTTTGGCATTCCTGTGATCTCAGTGCTTCTGGGATTGGTTTTGTGCATAGAAAAAAAAGACTGTTTCTCTATGGAAACAGAGCAGTTTTGAGAGCTGATATTAATTTTTGCTTCTCATATCTTCATTTCACCTTTCACTTTTTCTCATCTTCATGGTCCTTTTCCAGTTAAAGTGCTTTTTTATGAAGGACAGTCACTCAATAAATACTGGTGGGAATATGATGCTGTGACATTCTCTAGTGCAGGAGTCTATGTTTTCTGATTTGGGAGACAAGGTGCAGTTCTAGGCTGTTCCTTTGGATGCATGTGGCACCTGCAGAAGTTACTGTCACTTCTAACAAATTTGGCATTACCTTGGATATAGATCCTTGGCTGGAGTGTCTTGTTGCTTCAGGAATGGTGTGAAGAGAGAGGGGGTTAGGCAGAACAGGATGTCTGAGACCAGCAGAGTTCAGAATCCTGACAGTTCATCTCTTTGCTCCAGGTGTTGAAGGGTGGACAGGAAGCTCCAACGAAGCCCAAAGGCCGTCCAAAGAAAAACTCCATTCCCACCTCAGAGGAGATTGAAGCAGAGGAGAAAATGAACAGTCAGGCTCAGAGTCAGCTGCAGGAGGGATGTCAAGCCTCTGAGGAGCCAAAACTAACAGAGGAGAACCCAGAAGAAGTCCTGTTGGAGACAGAGAAGTCTCCAGAACATATACCAGAGCCTTCCTCAGAGCAGACTACACCATTAAGTTAAAAGGGAATGAAAGGAGGGGAAAAGAAGAGGAAAAAAAAAGATCACAGAGAAAAATCAACCCCAAATATATATATGTATATATATATTTAAATATGTATGTAGTGGTGTGTGTGTACATATATATATAAATATATATATATATATATGTATGTAGACCTTGTGTATAAGTCGAAAGATTGGTCACGTTGTGCCTTTGCAAATCAGCTCAGCCATCACGGGCCAGGTGGAACACAGACATCCCGTGGGAGTGATGCCAGCCTGTTCCTCTGGCAGGGGCCTGAGCTTTCCTGCAGAGAAGGCTGGGGCCAGGACATTTCCAGGGAAAACCACACCAAGACAGCTCCTTGAGAAGCCTGGGGCTCTCCCAGGCAGTGGCAGGCAGGTGTGTGGCTGTGTTGGAGGATCAGTGTGTTCCCCTGGCTTTATCCTTGCCTTGTGTGGTGCCAATGGACAAAGAGCTTGGCCTGGGCTCAGATCAGGGATAGACAAGGAATGGGACCTCTGACAGCACCATTTCCTCGTGTAACCAGCACTTAATTCTGTTAGGGATGGGCCTGACTTAAACAATTTTAGGAAACGGTTCAGACTCCCAGGTTTGCTTTGGCCCAGGTAAGATCAAAGCTTCCGAAGGGAGATCCGTACCTGGGTCAGCTCCAATTGCCTCTCCTTGGGTGGTTTGGGTGCTGTGTCTGTGAATTTGCAGTGATGTGGGATAAAACTTGGAATGAAATGAGCATTTGGATGTAAGTCTGCTCCAAAAGCTTTTGGGTGCTTGGATTGGGTACTTTTGCTTTGGGCCCACTTCTAATTTTTGTAGGGATTTTTAAAATGAACTGTTAAATGTTTTCAGGGTTTGGGGAAAATGGTGGATTTCCAAAGTTGCTGCAGGAAGCTGGCATTTGTTTAAGATGTGTGCCAAGAAAAGATGTGCACCATGTTTCATAGAGTCTTGTTAAGAGTGCATTTTGCCCAAAGGCTGCAAGAGATGTATTAAGATAACCTTTATTTTTTAATTAAAAATAAAATATATAAATCAAACAGTTGTTGCTGTTGTTTCTCTTCCAGAGGTTCTCCTTTCAGAATATCAGGCAGAGGCTTTTCTGGAACAAGTTTTTCTATTCCAGCAAAATCTGGAGGAAATGGAAATCACCAGATTTTCCTTAACATCACTGCACAACAAGCTCTGTGTATACTATTTGTAGCACTTGCTAAAGGAGGTGAGGGTGTTGTAAATGCCACCTTGTCACGGGGTGAATGTGTCAGAACAAGGGCACTATTTTCTGTCACCTCCTCCAGTTTTGGACACATATTTAGTGGCTCTTTGTGGCCCTGTGAAGATGATTTCTAAATATCCCTTTTTTGTCATGGCAAGGATTCAGACACAGATCTCAAACGGTTCATCCAAGCAGTGTTGAGTGAAGAGAAAGGGATTCTTTTTCCCCCAGTTTCTTGCTCCGTGGTGTTTGGAAGTGTCTAATTCCAGCTCTGAATTAGCTCTGAGTTCCATTGGGTAACCTAAAACAGGTATTTGGTAAAGGATTTGTGCAGTATTCATGGTTGACTCCCAGCTTGGCAAGGCTTTTCCACAGCTGCCATGCATCCCACCCTTCCTATAGTTTGTTCTCCATCCAGTCAGTGACTGAAGATGTGCTTTAAAACTCGAAAACAGCTTTCAGAAAGGTAAAAATAAATAAGTCATATAAGGAGCAGTGGTGTTTGTGGGACATCCTGTCCTAGAACAGTACTAATGTTATAAAATGTGGGTTTCTTCTTTTCTTCAAGAAATGCATCTGTATAATCCTGCCTGGGGACTGATTTTTGAAATGGCTTAATAGATAAATACTTTTGAGGTAATCCTCTTTGTGCTGCTCACTGTGTGTATTTACAGTGTGTGAGACAGAGATTACAGTTTCATGTGGCGAAACTGCAGCTTTAGCCAAGCCAGGGAGGGACGTGCTCCATTCCCTGTGTGTCCAGCACACAACAATCAGCAGGGAAAAGGCAGCCGCTGGTGTAAGTGCATCGGCAGTTTGCACCTGAGCCTAAGCCAAATTTACCAGAACTGGACAACGCTCATTTGCAAGGAGCTTAGAAAATACCTCGTATTTGTTACCTTTTGCCTCCTTTTTTTCTGTGTCATAGTGAACTAGAAAGGGGTTGAAACATTTCCCTCTTGCCTGTTCTGTTGTATACACAGGCTGTGAATTGCAAAGTGTTTCATCTGCCATTAAATGCACCAAAATTTAGTTGTCTTTGAACCTTTTTCTTTCACAGAGCCCGGTCATGCTCGTGACAGCCCCTGTGAGAGGCAAAGGCAGGATTTTGCTGGAGCTATGATACAATGTCTGAGTTGTTGCACATTCTTTATCTCTGGATGTCTTTTTTTTCCTCTTCTTTCCAGAATTGTGCTGTACTTCAACTGTATCTGTTGGACTAGAAATAACATTTAATTTAAAAAGGCCTATGGCCTGTTTATACAGGAATTAGATTACATGGTCTATGAAATCTGTAATCAGCCTCTATTGTTCTTGGATAGTGGCATCAGAGCTCCTATCTTCACAGAAAATGTTTCCACAAGTCTCAAATGCCGCAGTACTCAGGGAGAGTGAAGAGAGCAACGGAGTGGAAATCATTTGTCTAGTAATGAGTTTCACCATCAAGTTGCAAAAAAACTCTGCAAGAGTTTCTATTCAGTTGATTTGTAAGCCTGAACAGCTGATTAAACTGAATATTGTGTGCAGATGATTCTAGAAACAAAAAACTGACTGTCAAGCTATCAAAGATATTTCAGCTTGTCTAAGTGAAATATTTTGTAGTGAATCTGTTCTCTTCCAGGCCACATTGGACAGGGCTTGGAGCAACCTGGGATTGTGGAAGATGTCCTTTCTCATGGCAGGGGATGAGGTCTAGGGCCCCTTCCAACCCAAACCCTCCTGGGACTTTTTTAACTTAAAAAAACCCAAAAAACCCCCAAAAAACAATCAGAGATGTACTGTAAACACATCATTTGGAAACTTCAGTATTTTCTTCAACCAAAAGGTTTTTCATAAAATGGATAATGCAGATGCATTTGCTGGGGTTTTTGTAGTTGGTACCCATTGGATTTGTCCAATTTGAAGAATTCCGATAGATTTACATAACAGGGTGGGGAAATAAATGTAGAAACAGGAAAAAATGTCACTTTCTTGCCCTGAGATAGGAAGTGGTGTGTGGGGTGTCTTTGCTGTTCAATGAAACTGACAAATATGAGAATACAAAGTTTACAAAAAATTTAATGATAGGTTTCTAAGTCCCAAGGAAAGCAAAGTTGGCCATTTTCTAACAAAGGGTAAAGTAAGTTTTACAAAATGGCATTTCCCACTTCCCAGATGAAAATAATTGTTTCTGACTCAGCCCCACTTTACAGTGGGAACAGTTCCAGTGATTTTTTAATTATTTTTTTCCCTCGTTAATCCCATTCTAATAATTTATGAGTCAGTCTGGGTAAAAATGCAATTATCTTGCTGTCTGGGCTAGTTTTTCATGAGTCCACAAGACCTGAAGATGTTTTTGTTCCTCTATTGGCTGAGGAGCAATCTTAACATCTTATTTTTCAACATGATTATTTAAGTCCAGAATTAGCTCTTGAAACGCTCTCTGCTGCTGCTTACACTGAATTACTTTCACTGATAATCCCTTGAGTGATCATGGAGAGCACATTCAGAATGTGTTTGGAAGGAGGGAAAACAGCATGAAGAAGAAGTGGGGAAACCCATTTACATTACAACTGGAGTAAAATTACAAATTCTAGTAGAACTAAACATAGGGATCCTAGCTGCTGTTGGGAGGCAAGTGCTCCTTTTCCTCTTGCTTTAAGGTTTTTCTGCTTTGGGCTTATTTTTCGTCTGGTCACTGAAATGACAAGAATTGAGCGATTCTTCCACTGGCTTTGAGCTGAGCTGAGTTGGGTTTGAAGGCTGGGCTGAGATTTAGCCGTTAACAGGGGCTGTGGGCTGAGAGCTGTGTTTGCTTCTGCTCCTAAGACCCAGGGAAAACAGCAGAAGCCTG
This sequence comes from Onychostruthus taczanowskii, assembly GCF_017590055.1. Lineage (NCBI taxonomy): Eukaryota > Metazoa > Chordata > Aves > Passeriformes > Passeridae > Onychostruthus > Onychostruthus taczanowskii. Next base: position 6,943,734 of record NW_024501792.1, read on the forward strand.
ATTTTAGGCACCTGAGGAGAAACACAGGGAGCTGCTCCCTGAGGCAATCTGCACAGTCTCATTCTCAGCCCCAGTGACAGCCGAGGGCTGCCTTTGGGCCAGCCCTGGAGATGGTTTCTTTCCTTTAAAAGCCTCTTGACTCTCAGGATCTGCTGTCCCAGGACTGCTGGTTGCTCATCCCAGAAATCTGACCCGAGACAAGAGCCCTTGGGATTGAGCCCTGATGACGTTCAGGGGTATTTGGCTTCCAGTCCCGACAGAAAGGAACAAGCCCCGATGTCAAAATCCCAACTCCCCTACAGGGATGGGAAGTGCTCATATCTGGAGTTCTGGCTGGGACCCACCTTTTATTGTACCCACTCCTGAGATAATATTGCAAAGCACTGAGCTCATCCTGCAGGATGGTTTCCCCAGGTCCCAGAAAGGATAAATAAGGAAAGAAAAAAATCTTTATTCATTTAACTTCAGGCCAGTACAAATAAATTTGGTGTTTGAGAGGGTTTTCAGTTTCCCCCCTCTCAATCATCTTTCCTCAGCAGCAGAATGGAAAAGGACAGCACATAAGAATGGACTGGAAAAAAGAGGAGAGAAGAGTAGCTGAAAATAAAAACAAAGGGGAACAGCTTAACTGTATCAACCTACATGAAAAATAAAACTAGAAAGAAAAATAATTATGGTAAAAAAGTCAACGTCTATTTTTTGGACAGATGCAGCACTAGTTCTGTAGAGAGATATTTTTCTGTGGTTTAGCTATATGTGCAAGGATGACGAATGTTTTTCATGTTTCATGTTTCCTTTTATGCACTATAAATTAAAATATAGCTGGATAAAGAACAGTTCTTGGAATAGACTTAAGGATTTGGGCCCACATCTCAACAAAGGCAGAAGTTTGATGAAGTCTAGATCCTGTAGAATTTTAGATGTTGGCATGAATATCCTTTAAGAACCTCACTCCTCTTTCTTCTCAAGGTCTGGTACCGGCAGGTAGGATTTATCAGGTTTTATTGTAAACTGAAATGATTTGAGGGCATCAATCTTTGGAGCACAGTAGCTTTCCATTACTATATTGTAGCTGCAATTTACATCTCTTATATTAGTGATATTTGATTCACATTACTATCTAAAAACTGGAAAAAAACCCCTCAACTTGTCCCTTGTCTTGTGCCTAGGAATCTACAACTGGGTACAAGTTTTACACCTTAAAGTCGTGGAGTTAAAGTCCATGAGTGATTTTCAATGCAGGGATCTGAACCCTAAAATCTAAATATCTTTTTCCTGGCAGAAATAGATTGTCTGATTGTTGTTTTTGGTTAAACCAGACACCCTGTTGTTTCTAGGCTTTCCTCACTAATTCCAGTCCCTTCCTGTACCTCCTTGAACATAGTGTCCCAGTGCAGTGGAATGATAGTCACTGCTCAAACGGAAGCCTCTGGATCTGCTGGGATCCATGGGTAAATGATCTTCTCCCAAAGGGAGAAGTGTGGGCAGCTGCCAATGGGCAGGGAACCCCTCCAGGCTGCTCTGACAGGTCCCTTCACTGATGGAAACACTGGAGCTCTTGTTTCATCAAACAACTGAGGGTAACAGAAAGTGTTACTCATTGATTTCCTGAAATCATTGACAGCCTGCCTTCCTGCATGCAGGTGGGAGTGGGAATTTTCCCTTCAGAGATTACTGAGGAACAAATCTATCAAGGTAAAATTTCAGGAGCCAAAATTTCCTGGGGAAGAAGGTGGCGAAGGCTGTCAAGCACTAACAAAAGCAGTGGAAGTGATGGTACCCCTTGGGCAAATGCTTCTAATATTTGCAAAAACCAAAGGAACCAAATCCTTGTAGAGAAAACAATAGTGAAATACTTTAGGCCTTCTTTGCTTCCCACACGGACCATTAATGCCCTTCCCAAGCAGGAGCCAGCCTTGTCAGGTGGAGAAGGTTCTGAGTTCCTGGACACTGCAGACTTCACCCTTCTCACCACACCCATAGCCAGCTCTCACTTAAGCTGAAGTAAAACCTTCATTAGTTGTATCAGAGCTGCAATACCCAATTATGATGCTGATCCTTGCAGACCATGATGAGTTCAGGCAGGTTTGGTGAGGACAAAGAGTACAAGGGATCCTGAAGCCCTGAAAGGTGTCACAGAGGCTGTCGCAGAAAGGGGATTAAGTTAAAGCAGGTCTGAGAATTGTCTGAAATCAGTCAGGCCCTGCTATTTCTGCTGGAAGGAGCTCACTGTGAGAAAGTTTTCAGCAGCATCTCTTCCTGTCCCAGCTTGGGTGGCTGTCCCAGCAGCATCACCTTGTAATTACAGTGTATAGTAGTGCTCTTAATTACTCTTATAAAAGTAATGGGAAAAAAGAGGAATAAACTGCCATGAAAACAGCAGGGCTCCATCCTTGAGGCTGCTGGGTACAAACCCTGCAGGTTTTTGTGGCTTTCAAAAACTTTTTAGCAAGCCAGCATGAAGGAAGGAGGGTTATTTGTAAAGCTAGGTCACACAGCTCCCTGAGGCGCTTTCCTAGTGCCTCTGGAAATTTCACATTATCCTATAGGACTGGTAGCTCAGTGAAGAGCAAACAAGCTGAAAGAGGTGGATTAGAAGTGATAAATGCACAAGTAGGTCACAGGCTGGGAGTTCTTGCTCACAGTGATTCTGCTGAGAGGTGGTGGCACCAGATCAGTGTGGAAACACTTCTCTATCATCCATCCCTGTCCTTGGCATGTCAGTGTGCATACAAGCCGTGGTGCTTTGGGCTCAAGGTCCTGCCAGGAGGGATGGGAATTTCCATCTTCTTATGGACCTTTGGATTGCCCATCATTGTGTCTCTCTTCCCAGCCTTCCTACCTTGGACACTTCCTGACCAATGTTGCTCCCACAGCAGGTCCTTTAGGCTTTGGCAGCTGGGCAGTTGCACCTCCTAAGACTCCCAGACCTGTAGTCCACCAATGCTGCTGGAAGTTTTAGCAGACACCCAAGTGTGTTGTATTTTATTATCCTTATTTGTGGCATTGTGTTTTATGATCCTTGTTCTCAGTTTGGAATGGTTTCACTGATGTACCTCCACTTCCTTCCTGAAAATGGTTTGTCCCAAATTACTTCCCTCGTCCCCCATGTCCATCCTCCATGTGCCTGCAGAGACATTCCCCAGTCTCCTCCCTGCAGCCCTGTCAATCACTTGGCCTCCCTTCCCCTCTTTCCAGAATCTTCCCTCAGGGGCGTCGAGTGATTGGGCAGAGGTCAGGGCCCTCCCTTAAGGTGCTTCCTAATTTGTGATCCTTCATGTCCATCTCCCCGCTTTGCACACCCCCGTTTCCCCCATTGGTTGTTCCATGTATCTTTCCCTTGTTTCCACCCCCGTTTACGCCTGGTGCAGGGCTCTGTGCAGCAGGTTCCCCTGAGGGTCAGAGCTGCCCTGAGATAAACCTTGGCTTTACCCGTGCCGTGAGCCGGCCCTTTCTTCCTGCAGCAGCATCGGCCAGCCTCTCCTCTGGTTTTGGGCTGGCAGCCACAGCCCTGTCCTGCAGCCCGGGCTCAGGGAGCGTCCCCGCGGTCGGCCGTGCTGGGCTGCCCGGGCAGTGACCAAACGGGCACGGAGAGGACGCGGCGACACAAGCGTGCTCTCAAACCACAGGCTGCGACACCAGGGCTGTTTGCCACATCCAGAACAATTGTTCTCTTTTTCCTGTGCTGTTCCCAGCCCTGGATTGGTGTGGGAGGATCAGAGGACCGTGCCTGCCGTCTCAGGATTGATAATCGCCAAACAAGGGATGCAGAGCATCAGCTCTCTGCAAACCTCAAAGAGAGCAAAGCTCTAGAGTTTGCGCCACCTAAGGAGGGAGAGCAGCTTTCCGTGCTGGGATTTGCCCAAAGAAGATGTTTCATGGTGAAAATTAACAGGAGCTAATCCATAACATCACCTGCTCCTCCACACGGAGATATTTCTATGTTTGGGTGGCGACCGTGACTCAGAGAAACTATTTCCTCTCCTCTCCATGCTTTTCATTACTGGAAAGACAATGGCATTTTCCCCCCTGTGTTTCATTTTGTGTTATGTAGGATAATGATGCTGATAATAATCCCTGATAATGGGATTAAAAGCCCAGACTGGGAGTTACCTGCCTTATTCTCCATGTGCCTCAGTGAATATTTACCCCTGAGGTAATAATTAGGTCTGTTCCTGCGTTGAGAAGTCACCATCTTGCACAGTGAGATGAAGATGTCAGAAATCAGAGGGTGGCTTGGCATTTGTTCCAAGCTCTTCCCAGGCGAGAGGGAACAGCTCATTTCTGATGCATCAGCCAGCCCTTTTCCTGCTAAATCTGAGTTCATTGTTCCCCTCCCCAGGTCCTGCCCCTCTCCTTATGCCATGTTACCACCCTGGGAGGAGAAAAAGCCCTGAACTTGATCATCCCCTTGACAGGAACTGACTGAAAGCTGTGGAAAAGTCTTCCTACACCCTTTTCTGAGGAATGCTCAGCTCCCTGGCGCCCAGCCCTGCTGACCTTTTGGGCACAGCATGGAACCCATCTGCTCCGGCAGCAATCTGGGAGCCTGGGGCAGCAAAATGAGATTTTCATTATTTACTCAGCACCCTGGTTACCTTATGTGGGGCATAGGCCTGGAACAAGGGCCAATATCAGGAATTAAAGTCTGAATTGGAGACATTTTGGGAGAAACACTGATTTGGAAGCAGCAGATAATGCTTCCTCTGAAGGTATTGAGCTCCTTGGAGGGTGTCACACACTTCTCCTTGCAGCCCTGGTCTCCCAAAATCAGGAGTGACTGCATATCCAGCCCCTGGCCTGCAAAGGCATAATGCTGTTCTTTCTTTCAGAAACCCAAAGCTTTCTACATTTTAGCTCTTTTTCAAGATCTGCTCTTAGCAAAGAAACAGTTCTAGTTGTGCACAATAAATCTGGAGCAGGTGAACAGGGGATTATTGCCACCACTGATGCTCCCCAGATGCTTCCCAGAGTCAGGTGTCCTCTTTGGAGGATCCTGGTTTGATCAGTTGAATTTCCTGCCTGTTCTTCCTGACAGTTTACATTGATTAAACTCAGTGTAGTTACAACAACAACAGAGCAGGAAATGGATGCTTATGAAATAGAACACAAATATTCCCCTTTTACCTGTGCAGGTTCTGTGCAGGGAACGCTGGGGGTGCCTTCTCAAGCTGGTATCATGGCAGGAAATAAAAATCAGGATTAGCAGGATTGTTTGGGTTACAAGTCCAGGTTGTTGCAATTCCATGTTGTTCATACTTTCAAATATTTCTGTCTGTTTAAAAACAAATGGAGAGGGTTTTAGTTTTCCACTATTCTTGGAAAGCTGTTGCAGAGGCCAGTTCCTGTGGCAGCCCTTCATTAAAGTTTCTGTCTAGGCCTCTATGTATGCCATTCTATGGCCTTTTATTTTTCCCTCTTACTGTCCACAAGCAGATCTCCCTCTCTACTGCTCTTCTCCTCAGGTATTTAAAGCTGGGGATCAGATCTCCATGCAATCTTCATCCTGTCAGGCTCTTGGAGGCTTGTCCCATGAGATAATCTCCTTCCCAGGATCACTCCCATATCCTTCTGCTGTTTCTGTTCGAGGCTGGATTTATCTTTCTTGAACACAGGTGATGAAAACCACACAGACTGCTGTAGTGAAGGTCTTACAGCAGCACCCCCTCTACTCCAGATATCATGTCTGGCTCATTTTGGAGTTAAAATGGTGGGGTTTTTTAAGGTGGGCCACCTGATTTTGGTAGCCAGAGACCTCATTCAATTATTCAGTGATTACATGGTTTGCTTCTGCCATATCTCATTTCTCAATCTCCTGTTTCCGTGCAGGTTGTACAATTCCTTTGGTAATGGCAATCTGACTCAGCTTTTTGTCATTAGCCAACTTTGATGGCTCAACTCTGCTTTTACTGCACAGGGTTTTAATTAAAGACTTACATAAAATTAATCTCAGTTGGAATTCTGAACAACTATGTTAATAAACTTCCTTGAGCCCACTTGCTTCTCTCTCTTTTCCTTGTATCTCCAACCACCTCTGGACCCTCTCATACCAGCCCTGCTTTTGTTAGTGAAGATACTACTTCTCTTTGCAGAAGTGGAGAATTCATACAAATTGCTGGTGGATGACATTTCCCTTGTCTAGAAAATCCATTATCTTATTGAAAAGAAATTAGCCACAGCAAAATTATTCCCATTATCCCATTTCCCTGTATCTCTTCTGCTCTATTTTCCTAAGCTGTTAAAATCTATTTTATCAAATTTTCTTCCCAATTCTTAAATATAGGTGACAATTCTTCATGCTAAGTTGATTTATTATAACCTTTGCTCTGGGGTTTCTGTGATAAATTATCTTGTTTGTGACATGAGATTAATTTCTTAGAGAATTGTCATTGTTCCAGATTTTCTGCCTGAATTTCCCTCCCTGAGTCCTGCTTTCAACAATTTGAGGATTTGTAATAATTTTTCCTATATGGAATCATTCATTTCATAAATGCAAATCTTGCTTTCCATGAGCATGGAGATGTCCTTTGTCTTACCCAGGAAATGCCAGTGGATGGGGACACCTGCATGGATGGAGAGATGGATCTGCACTGTTCACAGCAAGTTTGTCTTACCAAATACAGAGTACCCAGACATCAGCCCAGCCCTGTTTCTTCTGAGAATTCAGAGGTCAGGCAAACAGGGGAGGGCAGTGGGAGCAATGCTGTTCAATACCATTCCAAACAGTTTTAATGACACTGGCCTTTCATACCTGCCAGTGGGGTTTTTTTGTTGTTTTTTTTTGTTTTTTTCTTTTTAGCTCTCTGCCTTTGTTAGTCTTTTTTCCCCCTCTCATCCTCTCTGTTTATTTTTGTTGCAGATTTATTAGGTACGCAGTTAAGTGCCAGTTAGCTTTGCAGAACTGTCATCACCAGGACTTTATGAATGGGATCTTTCACTGACAAATTATTTAAACACTAAAAGGGGGGAAAATGTACTGCTCCAGGTCAATGAAGAAGCCAAGATCAACTGAAACTCAGCTGTGTTTCTCCTTGAATACAGGAATATGACGGAGGTGCTCAGAATTTTCTTTAATGTATTCTCATCCTTAATTTATCCTCACATGTCAAATGGACTGTCACTCTGTTTTGCAGTGCTCCTTTTCCTAAAATAATGCCTTTTTCATTCTGACAGCTTGCAAGAGCTCAGAGATCTAAAAATATAGCTAAACAGGCAGTCACACACCTGCTAAATTAGGCTATGGATAAGCTGTGACCAGTCATGCAGGCACTGACAACCAATTCCAGTCAGGGAAGTTTTTTCAATAAAAAGCGAGGAGAGTTCTGCGGATCAAATGCAATCCTGGATATGGGCACCGGGGAGTAGGTCTCCCTTCATAATCTTGAAAAAAATTCTTACTATATTTTAATATTTCTGATCCAGAACTGCCACAAGTGCAGAGTGATGTGTTCTTTCTTCAGCCAGTAAATTCCCAAGAATTCCTCCTTGCCAGGGTGGCAGGCCCTGGCACAGGGTGCCCAGAGCAGCTGTGGCTGCCCCTGGATCCCTGGCAGTGCCCAAGGCCAGGCTGGACAGGGCTTGAAGCCACCTGGGCTAGTGTCCCTGCCCAGAGCAAGGGGCTGAAATGAGCTTTAATTCCCTTCCAAGACAAACCATTCTGGGATTCTATATCAGAGCTGGACTTTTCCCTTGGCCTCCTGTTCCACCCAAGGAGCCTGGTATTAATTCTGTTTGTCAGAATGGTTGTTACTAGTGGTTATCTCTGCCCTCCTTCAGTCTCCTAGCCCAGGGAAGTCTTGCAGGAAGCTGTACTTGCTATATTTTCCTTGTCCCTCTCGCAAGGCAATTGTCTCCCCTTTTTTTTTTTTTTTTTTTTTTTTTAGCTTTGTACTGTATATAACCTTCAAACAATGGTGCAAGGTTGTTTGTTTGCTGATGTGATTTCATGTGTTTATCATGTCCTTCACATCCTAATCTTTCGGAGTTGTCTTTAACTACTTGGAGTTTGTAAATATATATTTGTGTGTGTGTGTGTGTGACTATAGGATGGCAGAGGGGCTGGCCAAGCTCCAGGAGTGCAGCTGCGGGGGACTGTGGGGTGTTGAGTGAGGGACCAAGGTGGCCTCAGGTCTCCTGACCCTCTGAATTCCGCTGCTTTGTTCCCAAGTGAAATTTTCCTCTCCACCTGATCCCAGGATATTGCCAGACTTACAGCTCATTATACATGGGGGGATCAAGTTGTATTGTAAAGCTGACAAAAGTGACAATTTTATATATTTTTCTCTAGCAGTTCCACATTGCTGTGGAAGCTTTTTGACTAATCCACTTAGATTTGGAGTTAATCCGCCTGGACTAGGAATATTTGCATGTATGTATTTGAGAGATTTAAATGGACACCACTAACCCCTATGAGGTTTTGTTTCTTAACATACCTTAGAAACGCTATCTGTAAAGGAAGATGAGACACAAAGGCTTCTTTTTTTGTAGCAATCTGCTTTGATTTTATTCTCTTTACAGGGTGAAATCAAGAAAACAAGAACTCCATGGCTATGATTTTAATGCTCTGACAACTTTAGTTAATGGAGAACTTCTGTGTTAGGGGAAGTGCCCATTTTACAGATATGGAAACTAAAGGCACAAAGAGACGAAACACAGTTCTGAAAATAACAAAGATGAAAATGGCAGGAGTGCAAACCCCAGGGGTCCTCTCTGAGAGCAGTAAGAGTATGCACATGAGTTCAGCTGCTCATAAGAAATGTATTTTAATTCCTTTGAGAGGCTAAGACTGGAGTTTCTCTTAAATTCTCCCAAATTTATGTGCTGTTGGTGCACTGGGAAATACTTTAACAGCCTTTATTTTTACCACCTGTAATTCAGCAGGTGCAGGATGGAAGCAAACAGAAGAATTCAGATCCGGAGCTGGACCATGACACCCCACAGCAGAGTAGAATTTGCTGTCAGGGGTGAGCTGGGGAAGGCACCCAAAGCTGAGAGTCAATAAAGTCACCCAAGTGCTCCTGTGAGGCTGTTCTTCAGTGCTGGAGAGGTTCAGGTTGAGGCCACCAGCTCTTAATGTTGGATCTCCATCTGCAGTGAAGCCTTGATTGGCTTTGCTGTCTAGTTTGGGTCTGAGCCACTTCAAACACTGCAGTGCCACCACTCTGTTGCTGTAACTCGCCTCCAGATCACCTTGTCAGTCATGTTCTTGAGCCCAATGAGCCAATACCAGTGGATTTCACCAGGATTTAATGGATTTAATATAATAATTTTTTGATGGAAGTTGCTGATGATTTACACAATTTTGTTTCTTCTCCAGTTTTGGTTGGTAGTTGGTTCACTTTGTCAAATTTTTGTTGCTTTTGTGGTATGCAAAAAATGAGCCCTTTCAGGACTGACAAATCAAAAGTGAGGAAATGCACTTTTTTCCACTTTTTTTAAATTAGAGCAGATATTTTTCTTATCATGTTGATAGTCTGTTGGGCAATGCTACACAACAGCAGCTTGAAACATTTCTTCCTTTGAATGGGCTTCATCCCACCTGACTTTGACCATCTTAAAGTTTGCTGTTAAGTCTGAGCTGACCATCTCCTTCCATCTGTGGCCAGTGTGAAAAATCAGACAACTTATGCTGTCTTCTGCAGAGGGGAGTCATTCTCTGGAGACACCACTAACTGTGCACAGAGAGATCCTTTCCCTAATCTCCTTCATGTTTCTAGTTAGCAGCTGAAGACACCGACCTTGATTTGCATGGAAATTGATGATCATCGGGCATTTTTAGCAAAAGCAGATGTCTTAGAGTTTGTTTTTAGCTGAAGACTAACCCAGAATGGTCATGGGGAAGGTGTCCCTGCCCATGGCAGGGGATTCAATGAGAGGGTTTTAAGGTCCCTCCCAACCCAGACCATTCTGTGGAAATGGAGAATATGGAGTAATACGGAGTAGTTTAGAAAAGTGGCTGACTCCTGTGTGTCCAGCCTGTGTCACACTGGCTGCCAAGGGGAATACGAGGAGCAGTTCAGACAGATGGAGAGCAATCTTTCCTGCTTTTCCTGACCTCCAGCAGCTGGCTTAACCCCAGTACGTGACACCGTATCTGCCTTCCAAATGCTCCTTACTCCTGACTGGTATCATTATCCACAGAAATTACTTTGGTTCTTGGGTTTCAGAAGCATCATGTGGCAGGGAGTCCTGCAGCCTCATTAGGCTCTCAGTGCACCCTCCCTCCTGTGCTGACCTTCTTCTTCTTCTTCTTCTTACTCATCGAGGATGGGGACAAGGATGTGCCCTGGGCAACTCCTCATGTGCCTCTGGGTCACAGTCCTGCCCTCCTTCACTCACCTGGCACTGTGTCCTTGTGCTGTCAGTGGGTGAGAGGAGAATAGAAACCATCATCTCTGTAATTGCTAGGGTTTATAATTAATAAAAATAAATTTTTATCTAGGTTTTTTTTTTTTCTTTTCAGGAGCTCTTGATTATTAATAATACTTTATTGTATGGACAGATGTCACAGTAAAAATGGTGAACTCACTGAGCAGGCTATGAGTGGTGATGTGCTCAGCCTTTGTTTTTAACTTGGGGAAAGAGCAGAGAAGTGGAGGTTGCTTACTGAGGTAATAATCATCTGCTGTTAAAGCCATTCCATTTGGAAATACTCCCCCATGCTCAGGCTCAGGGGTGTGAATGGAGGCAGCGTGAACATGGTCAGGGATGTACAAAACCTTTTATCACAGGGCTGGACTGTGCCAACTCCCCTCCAAGAAGGGCACTTGTTCTGTCAGGGAGTTTGTCAGCTCTTGGGCTCCAGTCAGAAAAAGAGAGCTGCAACTGCAGTCTCTGGAGAATTGTGTCTTTGAGGACTGGGTTTTCCTAATTAACATTACACTTTTTTTCTTCTTTTTGCATTAAAATCTGAAATTACATGCGTCTAATTTTTAAATCTACTGGATTTTCCCTAATGGAAAGGAGGGATAATAGAGACATCAGGGGAGATGTTTTAACAGCGTGGCTAATTGAGCATGGAGAGTGTGCTCGGGGTTGGTGGAGTTTCCATTACTGGAAATATTGATATCCAGGGTAAACTTCTCTTCTTAAGAGACTTCCTTTAGTTAAAATTAATTCTGTACTTGTATTCTAAGGGAGATGAAAAGAGGGAATCACACTGGTTCCCCCTCATGGTGTTACATTGCCTCCCAGCCTGGCACTGCTGGGATAAGAACAACTCTTTAGGAAAAGGACGGGATAACTCCCAGGAGCTGATGGATCTTCTCAGCTGGGTCTGTTGCCAGTCCCAAGCTCCCAGCTGCATGTAGTAGGGGATCCACAATTCCTTTTTCCTGCAGAATAGCCTGGAATTGCAGCAATGAGAGAGGCTTAGTCCTGTCTTAGCATTGTGTTGTTTCAGGCATGCCTCCCTGGCAATCTTGCTTTACATATAGAGGCAGCAGGATTGCCAAAATCACAGGCAAAGAGAGTTTTGGGTCTGTGACATGGTGCCACCGTATGTGAATCCACCAAGGATGAGGAATGGATGGCACAGAGCTCCTCTCATCTTCCAGCATGGCACATCTCCATCAGGTTTTTCAGGATGAACAGCAAGAAGAAAAGAGGGAACGAACAGACATCTGTAGGTAGGGCAGATTGGAATGATGGAAAATGCAGAGAAGGCAACATCTATTATTATTGGGGTTTGTATCTCGCCCCATATTGATGTTTCCAGAAAAAAAAAAGAAAAAAAAAAGAAAAAAAAAAAGAGAGATTAATTTATCATTTCATTATCTTGCAACACCCAGTTTCTAGCATTCCCAGCACCCAAGGCCTGGAGTTTACAAGTTCACAAACTGACAGGTTTATGAAATTCATTAGCCTAGCTGGTCAGAGCACAGTGCTAATAATGCCAAGGCTGCAGATTCAATCCCTGTACGGGCTTCTTGCTTAAGAGTTGGATTTGATGATCCTTATGGGCCCCCTCCCAACTCAGAATATTCTATGGTTCAAATTTCTTCAGGAACCAGGAATGCTTTTCCAAGTGTAGGTCTGATAGTGAATGTATATCTGGGAGCGGGGTTGTTGCTTTCTGGTTTGTTTGGGTTTTATAAAGTTAGGTTGGTAATCTGCATTCCATTGGGACAGGAGAAGGGAACAGCCCCTCATTCTTTTCACCTGTTGTAGTAACTTGAAATTTTTGCTTATCTAGAATTCTTGGGTTCAAGAGCAGCACAGTGCAGGACTGTACAGGAACCAAGAGATGTGGTCAAGTTGTATTTTCAGTTGGCATAAATCAGTGGAGAGACATTTATACCTTCTGAGCATCTGGCTCAGAAGGGATTATGTGTCACCTTCTGTCCTCCCTGTGAGAGGCTCATCCCATGAACAAGGAATTGCCTTGACCTGGAGATGTTCCCAAGAAAGGTCAGGGTCACACACAGCAGCTCCTGAAGAACCACTGAGGGTGGGAATTTGCAGCTCTTGATGCCACATCCATGGGAAGTCCTTTGTCTTTCTGTTTTGGAGAGGGAGGGGAAAAGAGAGTGCTCCAGCAGTGGAGACAGTGATGCCGTGGGTTTCCCAGGCTGAGGGACAGGGCTGGAAATCATTGTGTGGAGAATATACCTTCAAGAAAGTCTGGTGCTGGGGAACAATGGGACCTGTAATTGCAGATAAACACTGGGAAAACCCCATGAATCACGAGCCTGTGAATTGAATTGTTACAAATATTCTAGAGTGGAAAAAGAAGAGTCTTAACTGGTGAAGCATGGCCTTGGCAGAAGAAGCTCTTCCCATCTATTATCTTTTGAGGCAGCCAAAGGGTGAAAGAAAAAGAGAAGAGAAGATAGAAACCGCATATAAACATTAATTAATGCTCTCCAGGCTTCTTCTTTTTGGTCATGTTAAACCTTTAATCTCTGGGATTTAATAATACTGTGGCTTTTTATTCATCTCCAGATAATAAGTGTATAAAGGGAGTGCTGGGGAAAGCCTTTGCATCCAGCTCCTCCAGCCTGACAACCTTCATCCCACTGGAATGTTGGTTCCCCAGAGTCCCCCCACTTAAGCTCACCTTCCTTGTGCTTTAACCCCTTTGCTTTCCTGTTTGCAGAAGGTTAAGGGAGTGCCCACAGTCCATCACATCACCTCCATGGAAAGATACTAACTTTGGGGAATGTATGATATCTCCTTCATACACACACAGAGAATCAGGGAATCATTAAGGTTGGAAAAGCTCATGGAGACCAACCATCCTGACACCCTTCTAACATCAGTGGTACTCCAGAGGTAGCACAGCTGCCCAAGGCAGGTGGCACAGGAGCCCCAGCTGTGTCCCTGACACGTGGGTGAAGCACTCCGTGGCTACTGACGGAGAGCTGGAATGGATTTCTTCTCCAGCGATTACTGCTGCTCCTTGGCAAAGGGAAATGCTCCCTCTCTTGAACCCTTGAGGTTAAGCCACATCATTCCTGAGTGTCATCCAGTGCTTAAAGGTGCTGTCAAGAAGATGACATAAGAATTTGTTAAGAAACTAATGTTTCCCCTCATCCCCTGCTGTCCCTGAGGGCTTGTAGGCACCCGGGCTCAGGAAGTGGTAATGAGAGGGGAGGAATTAAATCACATTCCAGTTGCCCCAGAGCCAGCACTGGGGACTGGCTCCCACCTCTACCTGGGCTGTGTCTTCCATGGGGCAGAGGGGGAAAGCAAAAGCTCTGGGCACTTTTTCTGACTGTATCAAATTTTTTAACCCCAATTATTGTAATTGATGGGACCCCAAGAATCTCCAATGTTTATTCCTTAACTCCATTTTGCAGATGAATGGCTGAGACTTGACCGTCCAGTGTTTCCCAGACTGACTCACTGTTGCAAGCAACAGATAATATAAAGATAATAACAGTTTTAAGAGATAGAAAATAGCACATTTCCACAGATATTTCTAAGACCTGAGCATGCAAGAAGTGTTCATCCTCACCAACAAGTAGGAAAGAGCCCAGGGAGAACACTCAGCCTGAAAGAAGGTCTCCTCTTTCAGAAGCCTTACTCTTTTTTTCATGTGCAGAGCAAAGCATTCATTTTCTCCAGCAAATAATGATAGTTTGGGGTTAAGATTTATGGCATGGTTGTTAGTGTCTTGATGGTAGATATGTAAGGCTATTTAGCTGTTGCCAAAGGTGGAAATTCAGGAAGATGATGGAAGAGTTTCTCCCCAGACAGCACAAAAAGTAATTTGTTTTTTTTTACTGAAGATCTCGTCAAGCCAGCGATGCTGTCAGTTTTTCTCTCCTCCCCTTTCCCTTGGCACATGTGGTGTACATGACTCTGCTTCTCTGGTTTTATGGGCTAACAAGGGTGCAGGAAAAGTGCTTATCTTCTTTTTTTTTTTTTTTTTTTTCTCTCCCTTTCTATTTGTATTTCTCCCCTGACATCTCTCATTCAAGTTCAAAGCCTAAGCACCTTTGTACCACCTTGCTCCCAGCTCCTTCCCATCCAACTGCTTCACCTCACACTGAAATTTTTAAGTGGTTTTTGCCCCACTGCTTGCTTAGTCCACAGGTTCTCCTCAAAAATAGACATGGTATTTCTGTTGGGAAAAAATCCTGAAGTGGGTATTTCAGTACAAGAGAACAACAGTATTAATAAAAGTAATATTAATACTAGTAGTAATAATAATAATGATAATAAAGGAACTTCACAGAAAATTGGGTGTATTAGCTGAATTTTTCCCACCATCTGGGTCTCAGATGGAGCCTTGAAAAGCAGTGCCACATCCTGCCTGTCCAGAACTCCCCACTCAAGGAACCTGTCCCCAGATGGGAGCAGAGATAAACAGGGGAATGAGCAATAAACAGAGGTGACCCAGCCAAGCAAAATGAAGGAAGAAAAAGCCCTGATAATAATTTTTGTTTTGGAAAAAAACTGTTTGAAAACACACACTGAAGAGCAAGAAAGTGGGATGGAGCTGATGGCTGGCAGCTGCTGGGGGTGGACACGGCCTCAGGACTGCAGCAAGGTCCCTGCATGTCAGGTGGAATTTTTCTGCTTATATCTTTCATTGCTAAGGATGCACATTGGCTTCCCCAAGAAAATGATCTCCTGAAAGATAGGTGGCCTTCAGGAAAGAGGCTTAGTCCCATGCCTTAACCAGACCCTGCATCCACTTTCAGGAAAAGTGAGACTCACAGCAGCCAAATCAAAAAATCAGAAGTTCCCCTCTTTCCAACTTTCTTCCACTCCAGCAGAAGAGAAGTAGAGGGATGGCACGGCCAACCCTGGATGCTGGTGATGCCCCTCTGCCAAAACCTGACCCACCAAATACCTCCAGCTGTGATGTGCTGTCTCCTTTCCTTTCACAGGGCCTCCTTGTGGCTTTCAGGCTCATTTAATCCATTAAATAATTGGAATTGCTTCATGAATAGGCAAGAGAGAGCACATTAGTGTTTTTTAACCTTTTCCCACAGGCATTTGGTGTATATTGGCTTATCTGGACAGAAACCACATCAGTTTGAGAGGGCTGGAATGTGGGGCCATGTCAAGTGTGTACTCTGGCACAGAGCAGTTGGTGTTGGGCACTTGATCACACCATCCCAAAACCCCTGGGCAAGGCCAGCTGGGAAGAGTGGATGGCTCCTTCTTGCACAGTTTCTTGGAAATTGCAGCCAGAATGTGCCATGGAAGATGGGAGAGGTGAAGAAGACATGCAGCAACCCAATAACAACCTCAGGTTATTTCAGGTTCTGGTCCCAGTTCTTCAAGTCTCATGTTAGAATGATCTTTAAAGAAAAATGGAAGAATTATGCATTTAGGGAGGAGGAAGAAAATAAAAAGACTGATGGGTAAAACTTCATTTTGCTTCAGATCCATGAGCAACTGATTTGACCTCCCATGGAATGTATTCCACAGAATTTTCTGTGCAGTGTCTGTGTCAGAAGATGCCATGATGGCATTAACTTGGTACCAGGAGTGATGGACCACTGCAGGTTTCTTGTTCTAGGGAGCTCATGGTCTCAGTGGATAAAGCAGGAGGAGAGAGGGAAGCATGGAAAAATTACTCCTGCAAAGCCATGCTCCAAAAGACGGCTCCAAGACATGACCACTCCCAGTTTTGGTCAGGTGCCTGGAGCATGGGATCAGGAGGAGAGGATACAGCTCTTTGCTGTGTGGGTGGTCACCACATGGACAAGGAATAAGGTGAATACAGCATCAGCATGTCCTTCTTGACCACAGCTCTCCTGCCAAGAAGAAGGGATGGGAAGAAGCTCTTAAAGAATCTTTCCTTTGCCTCACCACTTCCCTCTCTGGTGTGATGGACATTCATTTTCCTGCCAAACTTTTGGGGCAACCATGTCTTTCTGTCTCGTTCCCCAATCCTGCACACCAAACCTCTGTTCTTCAGAGGCCTCGTGAGAGCCAGGAAGAGCTTCCCTGAGGCATGGAAACCCTGAGTGGAGCTCTAGCCCTGCCCACTCCCAGATGCTTTCTGATAACAATGTTTTAATAAAAGATCTGTCACTCAAATATTATCATTAAAAAAAAAGGAATGAAAAGTAATTAGAACCCTGAGCCCAAAGGGGTAATGTAAAAAAACCCCAAACCTACAACCCAACTAACAAGACAGGGATTGAGAGACCCTAAGCTTGAAGCTGAGCTTCAAAATCCCTCTGGGAATTGTTTTCTAGTTCCTAATCCAGAAGGCTCCATGATTAATAGCCTGATCCTGCTCTACAACAGCAGCTGGTAGGAGGTTGATTCAGGTGTTAAATCCTTTCTCTGTCCTCTGCCATCGGGTTTGAGCTGGGAGTGGAGCAGGGGGAGGAGAGCCAGAAATGAGTGAAGCATCCCGAGCTGGAGCTGATCATAGCCCAGAGCTCTTGTTCCCACTCGGCAATGGTCCCACAACATAAGGCCTCTGCCAGCTCTGAGATTCTTTTTGCTGTATGTTCAGAATAAGTGTTCATCCAGAAATCCCTGACTCTAAGAGTCATGGGATCTCCTGAGAGCCTTGTTTCCTGGGAGAAGTGAAGAAATAAAGAAATCAGAACATTTCTACCTCATGCAGAAGGTGGGAAAACCTGGAAAAGGTGCCGTCTATGAATGAAGAACTTGGGAGAAACCTTTATTGTGTTCAAGTTCTGGTCGCTTTAAAGCTGATCTCATTCTCTGTGGCAGTGAGTCACAGGGGGTTGAATTTGTGTGGGTGGCAATTTGAAAATTTCCTCTGAGTAAGGAGAGCGGGGTTTGGCAACGGGGTCTTGGTGCTTTCTTGTCTCCTCCTACACTGGGACAGCACTGCTCCCAGAGGTGATGGAGTGAATAATTTCTCCTTTTAATGGCACTTCTGCAGCTTCATAGTCCATCCCCAGCCAGTTATTGCTTATTTGGCAGAACCCTTCAAAATTTTTTTTGCAAAGGATTTTCAAGTAGGAGAGGAGTTTGCAGGCTGGGGGGCAGGGGAGGGTTCTTTCTCATCTTCCCTCTTGGCCAGGAGCATCTCCTCCATCCAGTACATGCAGTTAATTCAATGGCAAGAGACAGAAAATTCTGCTGGGGTAATTAATCAAAACTCAGGGCTCATGTGGGCTCTGTATCTGCCCTCACTGCACCTCGGGCAATTTCACTGTCAGTTCATACAGTGCCTCATCCTGCAAAATACAAACTTGGGTGGAGCTTCCCTTTTCACCCCTTTGATGGCTCATTTGGAATCCCAGGGGACTGGAAGTGAAATACATTGGCTTAAAGTGATGTTCCCCAGATCAGCAACTGGATCCTGGGAGGATCCCCTGGGGCGGTTTTCCACCAGGTGGGAGAGGGATGTGCCTCTCTACTGTGCTGACCCCTGTGAAGGCAAGCACATGCCTGAGTCACTCGCTTACCTTTATTTGTGTGATTTAATGCAATAAATCACGCTTGTCTTTCCCAGGCTCCCCCATGCAATCTGGACACTTTTCCATCCCATTTTAAAGCCTGGAGCTGAGCTCCCATCAGCCTGCACTGCCTAGGGACTCATTTTACCTGTTGATAGATATCTGCATTGGCAGCACTCACCCCTGGCAGGTGAAGGTTCCGCCTTCTGCCTTGCTGAAAGGTGCAAAAGGGAAAGGACTTGTCCTTTGAGAAAAAAATAGACTCTATGCAGCTTCTTGGAAAGTAATTTCCATCGACAAACAGAAACATTAAAGCAGGTCATTTATCCCTTGAAAAAATCAGTGTATTGGGTAAAATTCCCACTGGTGGTAGGAAGGTGTTTATGGTTAAAATGTTTTGCTGTATCCTTCCAGCCTATTTTCTGTGAAAGAGAATTCAAATTAATCACTTCCATCTCATCCTCATAGATGTTATTTATGCTTCTGTCTGGCCCAGCTTGGTGGAAAACCACCACTTTAGGTGCTGTCTGGCAAAACAGCCAACAACATGCCTGGGAATCCCCAAAAATTATGAAACTCCATCTGTCCAGGACACAGAAGTTGTCTGGTTTTGGTTATTTTATCAGATTAGCTATTCTGGAATAATTACTTCGGTAGGAACATTCACATTCCAAAAGTGTCTTTTTCTCCTTTATCTTAACACAACCTGAAAGAAAATTTCTCCATACCAGCATTGGGCAACTCCTCACCAAGATAGTTACACACCATCATGCATAGTAATATTTCCTTCTGGGGCTGGATCTTACGCTCCAAGATTTCCAGGTCTTTGACAGTTCACAGCACCTTCAGTGACATGATTAAGTCTTGTTTACTCTCCTTCATAGAGAGAGGGAAAAATTGGTGCAGCAGCTCAGCGGTTTGCTACAAGAGGATTCAATGCATAGAATCATGGAATTATTTAGTTGGAAAAATCTCTGGGATCATCAAGCTCAACCATTCCCCAGCACTGCCAATCCCACCACTAAATGATGTCCCCCAAATGCTGCATCCACTCAGCTTTAATTCACTCCAAGGATGGTGAGTCCACCACTGCCCTGGACAGCTGTGCCAGGGCAGGACAGCCCTTCTGGGAAAGAAATGTTTCCTAATATGTTACCAGAACCTCTCCTGGCACAACTTGAGGCCATTTCCTCTTGTCCTAAACCATCATGTTTGGTTTGTGTGACAGCCGTGCCACTCCATCTGTTCCTGCAGATGTGCCCATGGCCTGTTTGGGGTCTCAGGGTGGGGGGTGAGTAAAGAACAATGACTTCCCCACCCTTCTGAGCTCCTCGGGGCTGTGCCAGGTGATGTCTTGCCCGGTGCCTCATGTAAATACAGGCACAGAACAGATGGAGGAGGTTGCCTGCTCTGACTGAGCACAGAGCTCTGTTGTGGTGCCTGTTGCTATAAACACGCTGGTGATTTGCACAAGTATGTGACATTGTAAAAGTTCCTGAAAGATTTTATCTGATTGGTTTTGGCTTAAAGCCCTTTATTCACACAGAAATGCCAGTTAGAAAGACAATGTGTGTGTATCCATGTGTATATTTTCAACTTCCTAAAGGACATCAAATTGGAAAGGGAGTCGGTCTGCTTTACTCAAGAGTTGAAGAGAAGGTAACTCAGGAAAAGCCTTTTCTCTTAAAAAAATACAAATTATAAATGTTACTTCTCTCTGTACAGATTGTCTGAGAGATCTGTAACAAGCTCTTGTACCTTGAGATATTTTGACTTTAAAATGTTAGTTCATAACAAATCTTGATATGTCAGAACTAGAGGATTGTACGAAATAGCTTCAAGGTTACATAAACAGAGTAGCTGGGAAACAATTGGGTAACACGTGTTCATCCGGACAGCAAAGATGTTTATTTTTTAAAGAAATTTTCCACCTGAATACTGGCCCTCTTTGTTTTGGGAAATGTTGATTTAATGGGTTTGAAATACTTTGTGTCCTGAAGAGGAGGGTAAATGGCAGAGGAGGGAAGAGAGGAGATGGGGCAGCAATTGCCAAAGGTGTGTTTAAGGAGGTTTTTAAAGAGAAGGAACTAGGGATGGGTGGGAGCTGGGAAGGACAAGGGTTATAAATTAGGGTGTGCTTGGACTGGGGTGAAATAATTGGGAAAAATCAAGCAGAGAAGGTAAAGGAGAGATGTTAAAGGTAAAAGTAAGGTGAGGAGCTGGGAAGATCACTTAAAAGGAAAATCCAGGATAGATATGGGTCAAAAGAATGGAACATGAGAATAAATATGAGAGGGACTGGGAATGGGTTATGGACTTAGTGCTGGAGGGAGGAATGGATCAGTTCAGCACAGGGGTCCTTTGGCGGTGGGTGGAGGAGTGACAAGGAAGAGAAGATTTATCTGCAGTGGTGAGGAGAACCCATTCCCTGTGTCCTGGCTGGGTTTAGGACACAGTGCCTGTGTAAAAGATAAGTATACAGGGTATCCCTGCAGCTGTGTGTAGAAAGGACAGAGTTAGGAGGCTGGTTGTGTCTGACCAGCTCCCAGGGCTCCCAGGGAAGGAAAGTGATGGGTGAAAATCAGAAGGAGCAAATTACTATTTGCAGTGTGGGATGGAGGAGGCTAAACTGGAAGGAGTAGTTGGAGTTTGGGGTAAGAGAGCTGTGCACTTAAAATTGCTGTGCTGGAAGGAGGGGGCTGGACTGGAGGTGGAAATAGGAGCAGGAGAGAATGTGAGTGTGAGAACATAGAGCCTGTGGTGGGGAAAGCGGGGAAGGGGAAAGAGAGGGACAAAGAGAAGGACTGTGATGGGACCAAGCTGGTAAGAGGACACCTGGCAAAATTCTCCACCCTCCGAGGCCCTCTGCAGTAACCTTCTCTTCCTGGAACAGGAAATCTTACTGCACCAGGGCATATGCCAGATCGAGCTGCCCCTCTCCCCAAATGTGAATGTTATCCTGCTAAAGTGACTGGGATCAAAAACAGGAGGTGCCTCTCACAGTGCCCCTTCTCAGCTAAGGCTCCAGCTGCTTTCTTTCTTCATTATTTTTTGGGACATTTTTTTCCCCAGCTGCAAATCTGCGTTCATAAAATCAATGTCAGCACAGCTTCCTAGATGCTTACAGGAGTTGTGTATTCACACTGACCCTAATTCAGCAAAACACTTAAGCACATGCCTGACTTTGAGCAACTGAACAGGGCTCTGTGTAATTAAAGCTAAACATAACTTGGTGTCTCGTTTATTGAGGGCCTCCTCAACTAATTAGTTAAACCTTCCATGAAAAGTCACCAAGATCCTTAATGAAGCAATGTTCCACAAACAGCTGCTGTGGGACTCTGCCCAGGTCACATTATCTTGTTTGCAGTTTAGATGCCTGAAATATCTTTTTTTTTCTTTCATGTGTCTGGGGTTTAGTGCTCCCTCCTTTCCCAGCAAGGTACATTAAAGCCACCAAACATGAATTGATTTAAATCCACATGGTACCTACCAGGTAGATGTGGTAAATCACAGTTGTCAGGTAATTAAACACAACCCGTAAATCACATTGGAGCATGTGAACCAAGCATTCAGTGTCAATGCTTTTTAATTAATGTTGTAAAATAATATTTTGGGCTTAGATCGGGTGTATGGGGTGGGTAGCATATCAAATTATGTCTAATAAAGCATGAGCAGTAGGAATGGCACTAGGAACCAGTAGCCCCTGTGATCCCAAATCCCCTAGCTGCACCCCACAAGTGGCCCTGCCTTGGAAGGCGGAATGCAATGTTATTGCAGGGGGATTAAGACTGGGCATTAGACTCTCATTGCTCTTGTAACGCTGGATTAATTAAACAGAAAGCAGAATTATCTGTCCCTGGATCCATCACCTGCTAAAATGTACCAGCAGGTCATGAGAGATTAGTCTTGGGAGGGAGGGAGAGAGGAAAGGAGGGAAGAAGGGAGGGAAGGGGCGCTGGCTCTGCCCGTCCTCACAGTGTCAGTGTCTGTGTTGGTGGTGGGTTTCCCAGCCCTGGGAGTGGCAGGAGGGGCAGTCTGGAAGAAAATAGGTGATTTATAACATGTAAGGAAACGGGCAGATTTTGAAAGCAACATGAAGAAATGGGGTGTTGGAGAGTGAGAGACTTCACGTGACCCCAGAAATCCAACCATGACTTGAAATCATCCCACAGCAGGGGCAGCACGTGAGGGGGGGATTCTGCTCATCTGCTCTGGGGAGACCCCTCCTGCAAAGCTGAATTCAGCTATGCAGCCCCAAACAGCAGGGTGATGTGGAGCTGCTGGCACAAGGATTGTCCAGCCTGGAAAAGAGAAAGCTGCAGGGAAAACTTAGACAGCCCCTTCCAGGGCCTGAAGGGGATCCAAGAGATGTGGAAACAGACTTTGGACAAGTGCCTGGAGGGACGGACAAGGGGGAATGGCTTACACTGACAGAGGGCAGGGTTAGATGGGATACTGGGGAGAAATCCTTCCCTGTGAGGGTGGGGAGGCACAGGGTGCCCAGAGCAGCTGTGGCTGCCCCTGGATCCCTGGCAGTGCCCAAGGCGAGGCTGGACAGAGATTGGAGCAGCCTGGGACAGTGGAAGGTGTCCCTGCCCATGGCAGGGGTAGGACTGGATGAGATTTAAGATTCCTTCCAGTACAAACTATTCCAGGATTTTGAGTGTGACACCATGTTCAGAAGGCAAACTCTGGTGCATTTGAAAATCCTGTGCTTATTTTCCTGCCAGTCTCAAGATGGGTCAGTGGCTCGGAGCAACTTTCCTGCAGAATGATGGGGTGACCAACCAGGTTCAGTGGCCCTGGAGATACTCCAGGGTCCAGATGGGTGCCAGGGATGCCAAGGGTGAAAGTCAAATGTTGAGTGGCACATCCCAAATCCTGTAAACTCCTTTGTGATGTCCTGCCCAGGTTACAGTAAATCCCCTGCTGTGCATAGGGACTTTGGGGTGGATTAATGAGTGGAAAACCTTTCCTTAGTGGGTGTTTGCTGGGGCAAACAGCCCGTGACCATTTATGGTCTAGACATCCCACTTGGTACAGGAATGCTGGGAATCTGGGATAATTGAATTATGTTGCATCTGAGAATTATTGAGCAATCAAGATGAAAAAAAAAATTGAAATGTCCTTTTTAAATAAAATGAATGCTGAATGTTAACAGCCCTGACTTTTCACCAAAAGCTTCCTTTTTCAAGCAGAAATCCTTGTTGATAAATCAGTGGTTTCCTGATAAAGCCATTAGCTATAACTTTCTTAAAAGCCACTGATGTAGAAAAAGCCTCAAATGTTGAAAAAGGATCAATCTGAACCCTTCAAAATGCTTATCTTTCATGTTATGATCATTTTGTTTTCCTCACAAAAGGAAAAAAAAATCATCTCTAAGCCAGCTACTCATTTTCACTGATGTAGAAAAAGCCTCAAATGTTGAAAAAGGATCAATCTGAGCCCTTCAAAATGCTTATCTTTCATGTTATGATCATTTGTTTTCCTCACAAAAGGAAAAAAAAAATCATCTCTAAGCCAGCTAGTCGTTTCCTTCTGTCCACCTCCAAACTCTCCCATGCTTGAAAAACCTGTTCTCTTCCCACGGAGCATTTTAATTCCATCAGGCCAGTATTTCCCAAAATAATGAGCCTTTCTAGGGGCTGTTTAGCTGGTCTCCTATTAAAATTTACATCTAATTGATTTCCTCATCTCTTCTTTCCTCTTCTCACTCAGCCATTTAATTATTAGAAGTATCCATATAGTCTTTATAACCCCTTACATACAAATTATCTGTAATTTATTGAGGATTAAGGTTTACCTAAACCCCACTACTTTAGTCACATATCCATTACATCACTCTGAATTTGTCTTAGAAGTGCTTTTTGGCTTGCTGAGCTCCCCGTGGGAGGAAGCTTAAGTTCAGACCAAATTTATCGTGTCCCAAATGCCTGGTGGGAAAGAACCAATGTCGTCACTCAAGATTTCCTGCAGATCCCTGTGATTTAACAGGGCTTAAAGTCCACCATTAAAAATTCCCAGGAATTTGTTATGCGAGTGAAATCCTGACCCAGTAATGTTTGTAGGTAAATTAGTTAGTTGGTGGCTCAGGAGTGGGTTTTGAGGCAATGCAGGTCCTTTGGAGTCAGGAAGGATGCAATACTGTTCCAAGTTGGAGTAGACAGTTTTGGAAGGGACGTGTCCAGGAATCCTGGCTCTGGAACTCTCCTCTTCCCTCCCTTGCAGAGCTTTGGCCCTCATGCCCTGATCCTCACTCCTTTTCCTCTTCTCCCTTTAAATAGCAGCTCTGGGTCATTGGTTTTCACCCTCATTCCTCAGAGCTGCTCAACCAGTCCTCCCACCTGGGAGGCAAGTGGGAACAAAAAGGCTTTGTGTGTCTTCCAGAGGACTGTCAAAGTCCCATGGCATAAATATTATTTGCCTGAAAGGGAAAAGGACTCTAGAAAAAAGGCAAATAAATATTTTCTCCTTCCTCTCTTACACTTTTTCTTTTGTTCCTTGATGTGTTTGTTGTACAAGCCTGGTGCTCACTTACTGCTTGTCTTACCAAGGGGTCTTGAAGCATTTTCCTCTTTCCTTGACTTTTTTGTTTGCTTATTCTTTCAGTGTCCTTGGGTGAGGAAAAGGTGAACACTCCTCTGGTTTTTGAAATGCTTCTGCAGGCCAGGTTGGACAGGTTTTGGAGTAACCTGGTCTAGTAGAAGGTGTCCCTGCCCATGGCAGGGGGTGGAACTGGATGGGCTTTAAGGCCCCTTTCAACCCAAAACACTCTCAAGGATGCTTGGGGAGGCTGGCCAAGAGCATTTATGTTGGAAAAGCTTTTTTCTCAAGCTCACTTCTCACCTTGATTATGATGCTGCAGCTGGATGCTGTAATTAGGAGGTGTCGACTGAGACACATCCTAATATTGAGGAACAGATAATACAGGGTTTAGAGAAATAAGTTTTAGGTTGTTTCCTGTATTTCCACTGTTCCTTGTGCTGTTCCAGGCACATTTTCTAATTTTCCACGGGCACGAAAGAGTGGAAAATAATTGTGAGCAATAGTTGCTTTTCTCCTTTCATTCTCTTTCCTCCTTGTACATGTGAAGGCTGTCTGCTCCCTCTGTGCTCCTTCTCTGAAGAGGGATTTGCTTGGTTGGGTTTCTGTTGTCTCAGTGCTTGGCACAGAGGGTCTCTAAAGCTTTATGGGTTCCACAAGAAATACCATAACTCATAGTGCTACTAATGCTCATGTAGCTCCAAGAACTAGGGTATGAGGAGAACCCCTTTCTGCCATGAGCTGAGCAATGTTGTCACAAGTTATGGCAGCACCACTGCAGGAATGTAGGTGATTCTGCAGCAGAAATGTCATGCTGGAACCTCTACTCTCATTTGTGTTCTCCTCCATTTTCCTGTTCTTTTTCTGTCTTTTTTTTCTTCTTTGCTCCACTTCCCCTGCCAGCAAAGCAACAAAATAAATCAGTCCTGGTGGCATTTCCTCTCTCCTGAAGAAGGGATGTTATACCTCCTGCAAGCTGCCAGCTTGACTCAAAGGCAGCAGGACTTGGGGTGTTGCATTTAAATTGCCAGAGGGCAGGGTTAGGTGGGATATAGGGGAGAAATTCTTCCCTGTGAGGGTGGGCAGGCCCTGGCACAGGCTGCCCCTGGATCCCTGGCAGTGTCCAAGGTCAGGTTGGACAGGGCTTGGAGCAACCTGGGATAGTGGAAGGTGTCCCTGCCCAGGGGAGGGGATGAAACTGGATGGGCTGTAATGTTTCTTCCAACCCAAACCATTCTATGATTCTATGTCACCCCTTAATTGAGGGAAACACTCAGGTTTGCAGGTTGGCACTAACCTCTTGTGCAAATACTCAGGGTGGGTTCAGTATCACAACAGATTTTTTTTTTGCCCCAAGAGACAAAGCAGCAGTTGGGGGCTGCTGGAGGTTGGACACGACTCATCCCCTGTGTGTGTCACAGCTCGCCTGCGCTTTCCCATTTCCATCTGCCATAGGGCTGGACTAAATACCTCACAGAGCTTAATTGTTCTTCCACAGCACTAAATAATTCACACCCCAGGGCTTCATTGTTCCTGTGCACCAATTTCCCCATTGCACTCCAGGGCTTCCTGTGGATTTTGCAGGCACTGTTCATGGAAACTGAGGAGTGGGGACAGATAGGGTAAGAGGGAGTGACCTTCCCCCTCTCCCTTCCCACCTTCCAACCAGGCACACATGTTGGGGCAGTTCACACTGATCTAGGTGAGGATCTGGCAGAACAGAAGCTCAAATCTCAATTACCTTCCTCCTTGTCCGTTTGCACAGGATCCTTATCTCCCTCAGTGTAACTCTCTGTATTTAATTATACATAGTGATAATACTTCACACACTAAGTGCATTATTAAGCAATTCCTAAGATAAGTAGCTTTCTGGATCCCAAATTGTGATTAGATATTGGCAATCAAGCTGTCTTCCACTCTTCCTTCTGGGGCTGGCCTGCCAAAGACAGGCTTCCTTGAGTAGGTGAGACACAAGACCTGTGTGAGAAGGAGAAATTTAAATAAGAGACTGCTCATGGGTAAAAGGTTTACTTGGTCACACAGGGCTCCATGAAGCTTGTTTCACAAATCCATGCCTGGATTTGGGGGTTGCCTTGCTGTTCCAGGCTGGCCAGGTGCAGCCAATTGTCTTCCACAAGTATTTCACATCCTAATCCATCATTAGAGTTGTGGTGGCCATGCAGCTCTTGCAGCTTTTAGGTTTTGTGGTTTCCCATGCAACCGTTGCCATGGTGGAATGATGGGAGAGATGTCTGGCAGCCAGCTTGTGGTGTTGGTTTTGTTGCAGCTTCACGCTCTGAAACTAAGGATCAGTGGAAATTAGTTTCTTCCATTTCTTTGCATAGTTTTTGTTCCCTGGTCCTCTGACCATGTCAGTTGAGCTCTTCTGCTCCCTCCCAGTATATAGAATCCCAGAACAATTTGAGTTAGAAGGGACCCTAAAGACCACCCAGTTCCAAGCCCCCTGCCGTGGGCAGGGACTCTTTCCTCTAGAGCAGATTGTTCCAAGCCTCATCTTAATAGTGCTGGGAAGATGAACTGAAGGTTTTGCAACTTGGTAAAGGCTTTGGCAGCACAGAGTACTTTAGTTTTTCTGGGGTAGGTTTGCCTTGCCTTCTTCCTTTATCCTTCCCAAGTATAGCAGGGGAGGGATGAAGGCCAGCAGAGTGTGATCAGGCTGGCAGAAGAGCTCCCTGATATCCAGCAATGGGGTGTGACTAGGCTCCATGGTCAGCGTATCTCTTGTGGCAGTCTTCCCTCTTTTGCCAACAACATTTTTTGTGCCATCTCGAGTTATCTCTGTGCGGTTCCCTTATCCAAGTGATCCCCTACCCTGCATGCAGGCATGGGATCTGTGCTGCAATGGCAAAGGGATTATGGAGACTGCTTCTAATTCTGTGGAGGAAAATGCTGCTTGTAAGCGTAATTGAGAGGGCGGCTTTAGAGTTGATGACTCTAAGCTCATGTTTTAGATGTATCGTGTTTCACCTCTTTCAAGGCATTTAAGAGCTTACCAGAAAAACAAATGTCATTGCTCAATCTGTGGAGTGTCTGTAATGCAACAAGCTGTGTCAGTTCCTTCCCTACAAGACACAGTGGAAACAGATTTATTTTGCTTTCCAGGCCCTCCAGAGGTCACAGCTGTCCCCACCTTCAGTGTTAATGCATATATGTGTGTATTTGTGTATGTGTGAAAGGTGCATATGTCCATGTACCTGCTAAGAGCACATTCATCCAGTCTCCAGATATTTCTGGTGAAACAAGTATTTAGTCTTAGCTGTTTGTAGGAAATCTTAAATCTTATCTTGCTATATATGTGCCTCTATGATTTGCACAAGGACAAGACTGGCTCAGTGCAGCTGAAGTCTGTTGAGCAAGGATTTCCCCCGATCTTGATACTCAGTCATGGTTAGCTCAGTCCTGGTACTTGCACATGAATGTGTGGGAGCAGCTTAGATAACCCCCAATGTCTAGAACTTTCTGCCCTCTATTGAATCCTTGTCACATCTGACTGTAAAAAAAGGGTAAGAGATTCTGAAAGAGCATGGGTCTAGTTAGATATTGGGAAGAAATTCTTCCCTGTGAGGGGGGGGCGAAGCCCTGGCACAGAGAAGCTGTGGCTGCCCCATCCCTGGAAGTGTTCAAGACCAGGATGGGCTTGGAGCAACCTGGGATAGTGGAAGGTGTCTCTGCCCATGGCAGGGAGTGGGACTGGATGAGCTTTAAGATCTCTTCCAACCCATACCACTCCAGGATTCTGTGTACTGAGGCTGTCCAAACTCTAGGGACCTCTGTAAATCACTCACAGTGCCTGCAGCTTCAAGTATTAAACAGAGATTCAGGGACAAAAGGGCCAAACCCCTAAAATTTGATGCTGAATTTGCTGCTTGAAGATGATTTAGAGATTTGGAAATGAAGACGTCTCTGGCAAAGATCAGTTATGTCCCTGGTAAGGCATTTCTTGCTCTCTTGAGGATTAATTTTAAAGTGGGAGAGCCCTGGTCTGGCCATGTGTTTATCCCACAGTCAAGACCAGGTCCTGCCACCTGAGCTCTGCGCACTCCAGCAGCAGCACCACCTTCTCTGCTCCATGTCCTGGTGCAGCTTCTCATTACCTCCCTTAATGAAGGAGCAGTTTGCTGGCAAGAAAATCATCAGGTTTCACACCCACTTCCCCTTGGGAGGATAACATTTGGGAGGAAACAGCAAGGAAGGTGAGAAGACAGAGCTCAAAGAGCTGTGCTAATGTTCCCCAGAGTGCCAACAATAATACACTTTCTGCCTTAATACCTTGCATTTTGCAAGTGCATTTTGTTGTGCCTCTCACAGCATTCTGCAAGTTTAATTAATTACGGTCTCATAACATCTTTACTAGATCCAGTTATTTATAGATGAAGAACTTTCCATCCCCAAGCACTCTGGAATCTTTCTGAAGGCAAACAGCAGGACTGGAGAGACAAGCTTTGCCATGAAAATGTTGGGAATAAACACAAAGTTGTTCTTGTGAGCAAGGCTCAGGGTTAGGAATTAAGTTGGGGTTTGATTCCTGCTTCTGCAAATGATGTCACTTGAATCCTGTCATGATGTAAATGGACATGCTTTTTTGGAGAGGATGATGATGGGATGGGTACCATCCCCTGTCCAAAGTGCTATGTGCTCTCCTAATGTGCTGTGACACAAATTAAGAGATTCATTTAAACCACAGCTGAGACAGCAACTTCCTGGACCACTGGTTCATGCCTGGCATGATAGTCTGTGTGAAAGCATCCTTTTTCTCTCCATCTCGTTTTGCTCTTTGCACTGAACGGTCTTTGGGATAAGAAGAGGCCATTCCTTATTCTGTGCTTGCACAACATAGAAAATAGTTTTGGGTTTGTTTCTCCATGGTACTATTTGCTGCTTTAATCTTCCAGCTTTGAGCAATGAAGGTGGGGAACACCAGTTGGAGAAATTTTGGTTGATGGTGAGCAGTGAGGCAGGCAGAGGTAAGAGCAGGATTACCTGGGCTGATTTCCTGTCATCTCCTTGCCACATGAGTTTTAATTCCTGTGTCAGCAGGGTTTGTTGAGTTGCACAGCACAGCTGCATCTGCAAGGTACCCCCCAACTGTCAGGCTGGGTATCACTACTGAATTTGGGAACAGGTTTAGCACCCTTGGCTTTCCCACAGTACTCAGGTTGTGCTGGAAGTTAACTGACCTGGTATTAACTTACCTGGTATTACTCACTGCCCAAGAGGTTGGATGATTACATGGACATATATCTCCAGGGTCTGGAGAAGTCCCTGGAGAGAAAGCAAGCTGGGAGATGCTGGGATAAAGCCAGCAGCACACCTGGGAGCAGGTTTCCAGACAGGCAAGGTGGTACCCAGGGATGTCCCAAGGACTGGGCAGAGCTGAGGGTCTGGCCATGCCCTCACCACTCTCACATCCAGCCTGGTTCTTCTCCAGCACCAACAGGCCTCAATGCAGACACCCTGAGAGGCACCATAGAGGAGCAATTAGCTCCTGTGAAATTTTCCACCATTAGGAACAATGGCTGGCTTAGTTCTCATCTGATTGAATTAATGATATTCTAACAAGTGACGTTTTTTTTCCTTTTAAATTCTCTCATTTGGAAGGAATTGCTTGTCGTAAATTACACTTATAAAAATTAGGCTGGTGTTTTGTATTGTTTACAACAAGCACTTCAGGGTTATGGATGTTACTCATTGATTTATAATGTTTAATTCTTCCCCCTTTCTTCCCCCCTCCTTTGAGCTGTTCATAAATCAAGCAGCCCTGTCAAACCTGTGTCAACATTTCACTCAGCCTGCAAGTTGCAGGCAAGTTGGGACAGTGGATCTTACAGACTCTTCTCCTTCACTGTCTCTCCCATTTTGATGAAACAATAAAAAGGTGAGGCTGGCACTTGTCAGTTATTTCTGAGTCACTTTTCATTAGGCCTTTTTCAAACACTCCAGAGAACAATGTTGGAGGCAAGTGATCCAAACAACTCATGTTCCCGCTTGTGCACTTGTGGGTTAGGGCAGCAGCTGCCGTGGAATTACACTGGGAGGCTCAACAGGTGTCTGATGGTCCTGGACCAGATCCGGATGATGTCAGGCAGCCTCATCCTGGCAGCCTCCCTTCCCCACCAACCTGGGGTCATCATTTCAAAAGCCTGGGGAGGTGGTTGGATTTTTTGAAGGGTTCTCCAAGAACTGATGGGACTTCCAGGAGTGTCCAAAGTTGGGTAGAGTCCCTGGGGATTTGCAGATGACCCAGAGCTGGTACCTGGGTAAACCCTGCGAGAAGGAGAATTTAAGAGGTTTCAGTGACCAACACAGAATCCTAGATTGAGGTGAGCTGGAAGGAACCTCAGAGAGAATCTTATTCCAACCCCAGCACTGTGGCTCCAACATGAGGGTTTCAACATTGCACAAAGTGGTTTGCGGTGTAAGGGACTGACATTTGAGGTAAATTAATGGGAATTAAGGGCTGAAGGTCCTCTGAGAGCCTCTGGCAGCAACTTGCTTAGTCATAGGATAAATTAGCTGCCTTGCAAAACTGGGAAGAAAACCTTATTTTCCCCAAACATGCTGCTAAGGAACAGCAGAGGTCTGGAAAAGAATATCCAGAGATGTGGGTGCATTGTAAAATTCCCTGCATCAGGTCAAAACTGAGCATTTTCAGCCCTTAGGTCAATTATCAGGGAGCTGCTGCACCCTCAGCATTGAACTGTCATTGTGAGAATTCCCAGTGTCTGACCTCCAAAAGTCAAAAGGTTGGTAGTGATTCTCCACAAAATTCATCCTACAGGATGAACATGGATGTTTCTGCTGGGGTTGAATGAAAATGAACAACCACATCAGCAGGGATGGTTGCCCTATTTCTCCTGCCTATCTGCTCTGTACCCACGTCATCATCCCTGCTTTGGGAGGAGCAAGGTGTCACATCAAGCCCAAAGTGCCTGCTGGATGCTGGTGTGTGTGTGTGTGTGTGTGTGTGTGTGTGTGGATACCTGGGATAATTCCTGCCCACACAATGCCTACACCAGGCGATTTTACCAGCCGGCCCCTTTGCTAAGCAGTGGGACTCACCCAGTTGTAATAACAAAAGTAAATAAATACATTTTAATGATCCAATGGTGGTAATTAACAATGCTGAAACACAGATGTCTCCCTGAAGAGCTCACGAGGCGGCTGATTGCATAAGCTGCCCCATTATGTGGATATGAGTTGATTATTAAAAGAAAACATTTAGCTAATGCAGAACAGGATATTCATCTACTATTACATAATGGTAATAAGCAACTGGATCCTGGCAGAAATAGTCTTCCATCCCTTACTGAATGCCGAGTGAAGTGCATTTATTGCTTCCACTGTGAAATAGTCCTCCTTGTTTTTCCAAGAAGAGGAGAGATCTTTCAAGAGATAATAAATAAAGTAGACTCTAGTTGCTTTAACATGAAGCAAGATGAGTCCTCAGGATTAGTTTGGATTAGTCTGTTGCCGGTGGCATGAAGGTTTGGCACTTAGCCATTTATTCACCTAGAAGACATACAGCTAATTGGAAAAGCACCTGTGAGGAGATGTAGCTCACCACCTGCACTTTACTGAAATAAAATAAGCCTGCATAATTGACTACATTACCTGTTAATGTTATGAAATCACCCCAAGGCATTTTCATTATTATTATTATTATTATTATTATTATTATTATTATTATTATTATTATCATCATCATCTCCTCTCCCCCTCTTCTTTCTGAAGCTTTTATGAATCAAACTTTGGTCTCTTGCTGTTTCCTTGGAAGCCCTAGGATTTTGTCACTGTATCAAGACCAGGACTGCTCTGACTGAATTGCTTCTCTCGGCAGGGGAATCCTAGGAAATTAATCCTTCCTAATAGGGAGACAAAATAGCCTGACATTTAATTCCTTTTTCTCATGGGACACAGCTTCCTCCTGGTCTCTACCTTTTTCCCCAAAAAAGAGTCTGGTGGGAGTGTTTTGAGTGTCCTACTGGTTGTTGGGATTACCCAGAGCCTCGTGATGATAAAACAGTTCTTTGTTGGCTTTTTTGTTGACCCTGGCCAACAGCACAGGGTGGACTTTGCACAGACACTGTTGGCAGAAGCTGTTGGGAGCTTGGCGTGGTTGGCTGGTTTTGGGGTGGGCAGGTTCCCTGCCCTGCAGTGAGCACATTGGAAAACAGATTGGTCTCATGTAGGAGAACCTGGTGCTATAAATTGCAAAAACTGTGTGTAACAGAGGGTGACAGGCAGGTGGTCACAGGGACTTCCATGCTTAGGACAGCCCTGCTCCTGTGTTTTAAAAAAACACAGAGGAAAAGCTCTGTTGCTGTATAACTGCAAGGGAAGTGAAGACAGAGCTGGGAAGACTCATGGAGAAGAGCCATCAGAAATTCCTCCTGGTTTATATTTTCTACCTCTTGGAAACTTTTCAACAAAGTTGAACCAGGCTCAAATCAAACCATCTCAGTGTGTCTGCGAAAAAATCCCCGCAAAACAGATGAAGAGTTTCAGGGTATTTCCTTGGCTTTTGCACATCCTGATTGGAGAAGAAGGAAAACTGAAGTTTCTGTGGTCAGAGACACCATGCCAAAACGTGGCCCTGGTTTCTGAAAATTCAGAAGCCGTGTTTGTTCCCATGTTAGCCAAAGTGTTTAGCTTTGCTTCAATCATGAAACCTTCATCCTCATTGGCTTCAACTTGACTGAGCAAACCCAGCTGTTCTTTGCCATTTCACATCAGAGGGAGGAAAGTGCCTAATTATTGTCCCTGGTTGTTAATTACTGCAGTTCTGTATTGATAATTACTGATGTTACTGCACAAATTATTGTGTTACTTTTGGCCAAAAATAACCAGTGTCAATTGGAGGATTGGTTTCAGCTCTTTTAAGCAGTGAAAAGAGAGTAATACAGAGAAGCCTCCTGCTCATGGCATGGAGAGTATAGGCAGGTCTGAGGATAGTGAATTTGGCATGTGAGAGAGGATGCAGAGTGGAATTTTAGGTTGAAAACATAGCAAACAGGCCTCTGCAGACACCTGAGCTCTTTGAAGCACTGAACTTGAAGTGGCTACAGTGGGTGCCCAGAGAAGGGAATCTGAATTTTTTCCTCACTTGCATGAGGAAAAAAAAAAAAAGGTTTTCTGCAAATAAATTATTTATCTATGATCAGATCAGCCCTGGCTGTGGAACCCAGTTGGTGTACTCTTGTCCCATGGGAAGGGATCAAAGTCCCACCTATTGACTCACTGGCTGGACTGAGGGGTGACCTTAGTGCAGCTCTTGGAAGCTCAGAGAAGATCTTCACTGAGGAAGAGGCTCCAAATCCCTCAGGCACCTGGAGAAAAGGGTTATTGCCACATAGCCTGAGAAGTCCTAATGCGTGAGGGCTCCTCTGAGATGAATGGTGCTTGGGTGTGCTTGCTGGGGCTCCGCAGGGGATTGCAGTTCACCTCAGTGGATTGCTGTTCACCTCGTGCCCGGCCACTGGCTTGACTGTGCTGATTGCTCTCCTCTGGACAGGGCCATCCATTCCTGGGAAATGCCTGGAGATGCCCTTCTCCCCAGGCATGTGTGCATGTGGCAAACTCCAGTTTGGACCTGGATTAAAGCATATGCTGCTTCTCATGTCCCTCTGAGTGTGCATTTTGTGGATTGCACCTAGATATAGTACACAAGGACCCCAACAGGATCCCCAGGGGACCTATCTTGCACAGCTAATCCTATCCCAGATATGTGGGCAGGACTCAGAACCACAGAACGGTTTGGGTTGGAAAGGACCTTAAAGCCCATCTTGTTCCACCTCCTCCCCTGGGCAGGAGCACCTTCCATTATCCCAGGTTGCGCCAGTCCCTGTCCAGCCCAGCTTTGGACACTTCCAGGGATGGGGCAGCCACAGGTTCTCTGACTAACCTGTGAACCACAGCACAAGGTGCTCAGCATAGGTTCTGTAAAAGGCACCAGTGACATCTCAAGGTACATCCAGGCAGGAAATCAGAGGTGATTAAGCTCTAGCAGTGCTGAAGTACCGCTGAAGTACCAAGGTTCAATCTGAAGAAGACTTCTGGGAGATCTTAGAGCTTTTTCCAGTGCCTGAAGGGGATCCATCCAAAAGAGCTGGAGAGGGACTTGGGACAAGGACCTGGAGTGCCAGGAGAAGGGGGAATGGCTTCCCAGTGCCAGAGGACAGGGATAGATGGGATATTGGGAAGGAATTCTTCCCTCTTAGGAAGGTGAGGCCCTGGCACAGGCTGCCCAGGGAAGCTGTGGCTGCCCCTGGATCCCTGGAAATGTCCAAGGCCAGGTTGGATGGGGCTTGGAGCAACCTGGGCAAGTGGAAGGTGTCCCTGACCATGACAGTGAGTTGAAACAAAACAGTCTTTAGGGTCCTTTCCAACCCAAACGACTCTGGGATTCTGGGATTAGCAGCAGGAATGTGGCTGCAGCAAATCCATTTAATCCAGTGTTTGCACCCCATCTCTGGGACAGTGAGGTGCTCATGGCCAGTGTCCACCTTGCAGCTGACCTGCTAAGTTGCCATGGCTCTTCTCCATCTCTGATACTTGAATCTCACCTGCATCTTGGGGCAGATCCACAGCTACCAGGAACTGATTTACACACACACAGAATTCCAGCACTTCATATCAGGGAGATTAGAACCAAGCACCATGGGCTAAATATTCCATAACTCAAGCCCGTGCCATTATTGTGCTAGTTTTTTTTTTCCTTTCTGAGGCTCCTAAGTATTTTTGTTCTCATTATTTTAATTGACCTCTGAAAAAAGAACAGCATCAAAATAGATTACTGAAGTTATTACCTTGTTATGTGCAATGAGTGATTATTTTATATGTAGAGAGATATAGGTATGTATAAACTCTTTTTCTTTTCTGCAAAGGGAGCAGTTCGATAAATAATTAATGTTTCCCAATCCTGTAGCTGTTTTTCTTGCTGTAAAAAATTAATTGGTTTTCCATCATCTGTTTCCCTCTGACCTGGAGGTATCTGGCACGGCAGCAGTGCCCCTGCTTAAACATGCTCCTTGTAATCTCTGTCATGCCCATGGTGCAGAATCTGGGGGATAAACAAACTAATCAGAGATGTTCGAGGCACCTCCAGGAAGATTTAGTCATTGTAACGCTTTGCACTTATACAGCATCCATCCGTCTGGGAATAATTAAGCCTCTCAACCCCTGATGAGGTAAATGCTGTGCTCACTGCTGTGGCAGCTGGTAAACAGAGTCACAGAGAGGTTACATGGTTTGCCCCAGACCACACAGAAAGGCAAAATGGTTCGGAGGTAGAAAATTCTTTTGCGCCACCAGTTCACAAAAAGTAACAGAAATACAGAGGTGGATGAGGTGAAATGATTAAGAGATCCCAGACAAGCCTGAAGCCTGCAATGAATTAAGGGCTAGCTCATGCTCTCTTGGCTGGTCATGCACCCATGACCTGACCTGCTGCCTCCTCTCCTTCACTGGGAAACAAGCAGGGAGCATACGTGGGCTCTGTGGGAGCGCAGGCCCTGACCCCCTCCCAGGGATTATCAGGGTCAATGTGCTCATGTCACACAACAAATCTCCCTCACAAGCCCTTGCTTGAACCTGGGGCCTATTTGGGCTTCACATTTGAGCACATTGCTGCTGAATTCTCCAACTCTTAGCTCCAGTCCTGCACCGCAGCAACTCGTGTCAGACCCAGCAGCAGCAGCAAGGAGCTCTGGCAGGAAGGTGGCATTTACTTATCAATGAGCATGTTTCATTTAATTTTTTAGAGAAAAAAGGTATTTGGGGAGGAAACAGGACTTGTTCTCACTGCCTGTCAACATTTTTTCAATGCTTCAGGGCTGCTTTAGTCTGCTTTGCTCCCCAAAGCATCTCTGGTCCCTGTTCTTTCTTTGTAAATACTGTCATCTTTTTGATCTTCTGTGTCCTTCAACTTTCAACCTGTTTAAACCCAAATTTTACAGGCTGGTGAGGGAAATGGGAAGCCTTTAAGGTCTCTCAGTGCTGTGTCAGACAGCCCTCAGGTGGTTTGCTGCAGGGTGACTTTGAGATGTGTTCTTCTTCACTTATTCTCTCAGCCATGGGAGATGCTGAGCATCCCCTTCCCCAGGTGGCATTCATAAATCATCCCTGCCCCTCTCCCAATAGCAATGAAGCCTTTGCCTTCCCCTGGATCATCCCCTGGATGCAGGTCCTGGGAAGGAGGAGGAGGACAGATTGCTGTAGCAATGAGCTACTGCCCCCATTTAACAGGGAAAACCGTGGAACTGCAGGGAGAAACAAAGTGCTGGAAAGCTGGAAAATATGACATTTGCACCTAATAGTTCATGTCCTAGCTGCTTTCCATCAGCTGCAGACAGTTAGTTTTGGGGTCCAGTGTCTCCGATGTCACAGCCATCTCATGTCCTGTGTCTTTAAATGGTGACTGAAACTGCCATCTCTACTGTTGTTTTACCAGTGTCATGGAACTTAAAAATGGGATGAAAGGTGCTATGTCAGGCTCCTGTGGTCTTGCATTAGCTGGTGCTGTCACTCCCATTTCTTGTGGGAGACTAGGGGGCTGAGCTTGCTGTGGTGCCTGGGCTGGGAAAAGCAGCTCGCTGA
This sequence comes from Onychostruthus taczanowskii, assembly GCF_017590055.1. Taxonomy (NCBI): domain Eukaryota; kingdom Metazoa; phylum Chordata; class Aves; order Passeriformes; family Passeridae; genus Onychostruthus; species Onychostruthus taczanowskii. The sequence goes on from NW_024501792.1 coordinate 6,980,738, forward strand.
GCTTTGCCAGGGGGATTCACTGGCTGTTTGTGCATGGATTGAGCCTGAGAGAGTTAATTGATGGGGAAACAAGAGCCAGATCAGCCTAGGGAAGCTAACAAGTACAAGCATTTTCCTAATAGGAAGCTTTGTTTAATTACATTTGATGAAGGTTTTGGTGGGAGCCACTGCTGCCATTGCGTTTTCTGGAGAAAATTCCTTCCCCTTGATTTGTAATCTGCTCACATCCCTACCAGCCAGTCTTGTACAAACAGCCCCATGGGCTGTAAAATCAAATGGAAAGTGTGGGCTCACATGGCACAGTTCAAGTCTGAGCTGAAAGAGCAAGACAGGGAGGGCAGGGAGGTTACAAGGTAAAGATTCGTGCTCCAAGTTGTCTCTGCATGTGTCCAGCCGGAACCCTCACAGATGTCTGGAGATCAGGTCCAAAGCCCAGCACCCCTGAGTCCCACAAATTCATCCAGATGGTCCCAGTGTCCTCCAGCCCCACAAGAATCACAGAGTAGCCCAGTGCGGGCACTAGGCATTGAAGATTCTTTGCGCCACCCTGCCCAGGAAACTTTCATCAGCCTCATCCCTAAAGCAGAGCTTCACCCTGAAACAGCTCTGTAAAGCTGAATCAGGAGTGGTTGAGGCTGGTTCAGAGCACAGATATGGTGGCAGAAACACAAACCATTTTGGGTTTGAAGGGATCTTAAAGCTCATCACATTCCAGCACTGCCATGGGCAAGGACACCTTCCACTTGCCCAGGTTGCTCCAAGCCCCATCCAACCTGACCTTGGACATTTCCAGGGATCCAGGGGCAGCCACAGCTTCCCTGGGCAGCCTGTGCCAGGGCCTCACAGGGAAGAATTCCTTCCCAATATCCCATCTATCCCTGTCCTCTGGCACTGGGATGCCATTCCCCCTTCTCCTGACACTCCAGGTCCTTGTCCCAAGTCCCTCTCCAGCTCTTTTGGATGGATCCCCCTGAAGCCTTCTCTTCTCCAGGTGAACATCCTCAGCCAGCTCTCCCAGCCTGACTCCAGAGCAGAGGAGCTGCAGCCCTTGGAGCATCTCTGTGGCCTCTCTGGACTTTCTCCAGCAGGTCAAGGTCCTTTCCATGCTGGGACCCCAGAGCTGGATGCAGCTCTGCAGGTGGGGTCTCACAGCAGAGCAGGAGGGGAGCCTCTGTCTCACAGGATGAATTCCAGCACAGCTCTCATCCTGCAGCAGGAATGTCAGGGAGATGGATGCCCTTTTACAGAGCAAAGAGGGCAAGAGCAGTAACAGCACCGGGAACCTGGGGTGGGCCACTCCCCTCCTACAGACAGGGCACTCAGACAACAGAGAACCAGCTTTGGGCCAGCAGGTTACAAACATGGAGTTGCTCGGACCACCAGTTTATAGGTATTTCTTGGCCAGCGCAAGTCAGACAAGGTGAAAGTTTTTAACTCAAAAGTGCCCAGATTATTTTACCCTAAATACATCGACCCTCCCCAAATCAGAGATGACTTTGCAATCCAGCAAGCAGGAAGGGGTTAATCCAGCAAGCAGGAAGTGGTTAATACAGTCACACTGGTTTTACAGCCAGAAGCTGTACAAAGCTGAGCGATGCAGGGTCCCCAGGCAGGTGCAAAGGAGAGCTGCTGTATTGCAGAAACCAGGCCTTTTTAAGCAGTTAGCCAATTATCAGTTACATTCCATTTAAGTATAACAAATGAAATTCAACCAACCACCAAAAACCATGATGTGAGCATGTAATGGTTATATAACTTGTTTTTCTACCTCCAATTCAGCTGACTCTATTTCCCACAGTCCTTTTCTACTTAGCCAAAGTAGCAGGCCTGAGCCATGATTTTACAAAGGCAACAAGGCCCTTATTTTATAAGGTTTTACCTACATGCAACAAGAAGCAAATGTGATTGGCATCAAGACCAGCTTCTTGCTCAGCTCAGACCAGCAAGAAAAAATATTAATTCCACATTAAGCCAAAAGCTTTGAATTAATCTATAGTAACACATTTGAAGAGAACATTTTTCTGGAAACTGACAGAAGTACCTTGTGCTACATGAACTCTTGATTACTGAATTACTTTGTCTTTTACCACTTACATCTTACTGCTACTCCTGCTGCAGTTTTTTGTCCTCAAGGGACTTGGATCATGATCCTGCATGTCACATAGCATGAAGACAGCAGCATTTGCTCGTAGGAGCTGAGATCACAGCATCATTCCCCATGGGAAAACATATCTAGGAAACTTTACCCAGAAACAGAATTCATAGGACCATCCCAGATATATTTATATGTTAAAACATAGCAGAAATGACATAAGCTTGCACAAATAACTGCATTCTCTCATTACTCATACTTTGCCTTTGGATTTTTTTCATCTTTTATTGCTGTTTTACAATAGTAGCAGAGTAGTAGCAGTAAATCTACAGTGCCTCTTTCTAATTACATCTTGATTTAATAATTGTCCTTTGTGTCTCCATCCTAATGAGGTCTTCAAGTTGAGACAGTTGATGATGAAGTGGCTGGAGAGGTGTTATCTGCTCTTCACCTGAACAAGAGCCATCCAAGCCAGAGACCAGAGAGGGCCCTTGACAGGGCACAGCCTCACTCTCTCTGCCTTGCACACACAAAACAATCCACATTTGTAAATGCCTGTTGGAAAGGCAGATAGATAAAAAATTTAAACAGCCACAGGGCACCCAGGTTGGTGGATGGGTTCCAGAAACATTAGGTCATAGATTAATTTTTTCCCCTTCTCTCCCAAAATACACTCCAGCACTTTTCCAGCAATTTTCAGAAGTCACTTTTAATAGCAAGTCTGTCTTCTACAGCACAGTCCTCCAGATTCTCTTCCATTTGCTTTGTTCTCATCAGATTTCAATGCTTTTCTTTATTTATTTTTCTTTAAGATGGAATGGCTCTAGAGGCAGGGTCATTTATTTCCCTCCAGACCCCCCCCAGCCTAAGCCCAAACGAATGCCCCTAAGACGAGTACATTTCTACCAAAACAAATTGTCCTTTCTGGAAGCGGGGTACATACCTTGCTGTGCTTTCTTGGCTCATGCTTTGGCTTCTGCCACTTGGGACTTGTTTTCTGTTGACATCCCAAAGGCTAAATAGCAAATGGGGAGGAACTTGCTCCATTTAAGTAATTATTCCTTTGGAAAAGCCCAGACCAGACTAACAGTTATTGCAACAAAACTGTAGAATTCACCCATGGTGCGTTACCACAATGAGCAAAATCTGTTGCCAATGCAGAGCAATGAGATTCCTTTCAGCCCAAATGGTGCTGGTAGAATGCTGCCTGAACAAGGACTTGTGCTGAGCTTTATAATGCACCTCCAGTCTGGAGAGTGGGAGAAGTGAAGTGGTTTGACAAGGATTATGGGACTCAGTGGCAGAATTCAGGGGAAATCCACCAGTAATAGAGTTGGCAGTGATCTCAGGGTTCACATTGGGTAGCACTGCAGAGTCAACAATCTTATGCTGGTGTGTAGGAGCAACAGTCTCATTTGTGGCTGCTCATAACTTTTCTGTCCCTAATGGCAGGGTGACATCATTCAGCTAGAATAAGGAATCACATTTACAGACCAAATACATCACTGGGTGTTCAGTTTCAGAACTTATTCTAAAGTCCAATGAAGATTTGGGGTCAGAGGCAGCATAACCATTCTAATTCTTATTCTCAGCAATATTCCTGCTGTGTTTTCCTATTTTAATGGCAGATCAAAAGAAAAAGGAGGACTGCTTTTATAATATCTGCCATTGACTTTAGCAGTGCAAGATCTGCAGACCAGTTAAGAACATGTCTACTTATAAATATCCACCTCAGTCCCAATATTGACAGTGCTGTGGCCAAATGATTTATTGCCAATTTATGAAGCAGAGATGGAGAGCAGACTTGAAACACCACCTAACCTACCTGCCCCATGTTTGACTCTCTTGTCTATCCTATCCTTAAAACCCGTCAATAGATTTTATTTCTAAATCTCTTCTGTTTCTTCATCATACTAAGAAGTTTCTCAAAGTTCAGTCTGAATCCCTTTGTTCCATTTTCACTTTATTTCTTACTCAACTTATTGAGAGTCTATAGAGGTTATTTCACTACCTCACTTAAATATTTTTGCATGGCTTTAGTTAACCCTCCCTCTCCAGCCTCCCTTTTCTCAGCTGAGCAACACCATCTTTACTCATTCTTCCAATGTCAGTTTTTCTGCCTGCTCATCAATACTCTGTTGCACAAAACACACAGATGATTGTCCTCAATCCACACACTGAAATTCATTTAAATCTAAGCAGATAATTGAGGCTTGTTGGATCAATATCAGGCAATGATCTAATATATTGACTAGAGATCTCTATCTGGGTAGTAGTGGGTTAGTCACCAGTACATGCAGGAATGACAGGGCAGCTGTGGCCAAATCCAATCTGGGCTTACACCACCTTATCCAGATCATCCACATCCATGATTTGGGTTCCCTCTGAGTCCACAAGGACTTGCCCAGGGATGGGAGTAAACCAAACCTGGTAGCCACCAAAAAAAAGACTGCTGATGTCAAAGATTATCAGGGCAATTTGAATTACCTCCTGTCCATCTGCTGGCTTCAAAGAGAGCCCAAGTACTGAGGTTAAGCAGGGTAGCATGTACCTGGTGAGAACCATGAGATTTGGGAGTTCTTTCACACCTAGCAAAAAATCTTCCCCAAAAGTCCCTGCTCCTTTCATCCTTAGTCTGGACTGAGCAAAGTTCATTAAGAACCTTTCCAAAAAAGTTGTGTTGCATGCTTAAAAGGAGGAGCTCAAAAGCCACAGGGTATCTTTGCCACCTTAAGTAGTTGGTGAGACATGGGAATCTGAACATGACCCAAATAGCCTGAGATATACATGATGTAGATTTAAGAGAAGGAAAAAAAGATATTAGCACACAAAATATTAAGTCATTCATACTTTCTGCAATTAATTTATCTGTCATCAATAGACTCATAAACTATTTGACTTTATGACAGCTTGGAAAGAGGAGGTGCCAACTTTTCCTGCAGGTGTGCATCTGTTTGGGAAGACACCAGCAATTGTACGTGCAGGGAGAGAAGATGATAGGAGAGAGGCAGAGGGGTTGTGAAATAAGATGAGAGTGAAGGGCTTGGCAAAAATGCTTGATGCATTTGTCCTCCTTGGAGATGAGAAGAAAGAGTTTGCAAAGCCCTGGCTTCGAGCTGTGAGACCAAAAGTAGGCTGAGACCCCCTTACTGTGCATTTTTATTGATCTCGCTTCAGGAAATGAACACATAAAAAGAGCCCAGGGCACTATAGAAATGTTTCAGCACATTTCCTATATTCAATGTGATACTTCAAATATTTATTGAGAGACAGATAGCAGGTGCTCACACACTGTTATGATGGTAAATCTGACTAACTTCCTAGGATGTGAAACCTTTCTGGGTTTTGCATAATTGCTCTTCAGAGCTTCTCCCTTGGCATCTGTGGGGATGTCTCCATGCTGTCCCTGTTTAATGGCCATGAATTCCAAGGCTTTGTGGCTTGGGAGGTTGGGAAAACTATCCAAGTCAAGGCAGATTTGATGGGTCCTTTTAAAAGTCAAGCAGGAGTGGGTGAGAAGGGTGTTATAGAAACACTATTGTATTGTATTGTGACTGAACCCCCTGACTCCTACTAGGCTGAAAATATGCAATAATTCCAGAATATCGGCTGTTTTAGTTGATTTACAGGGTTTCCTCTGAGCCAGGGCAGCATGGTTTCGAGGGGATGTGTGATGAACATGGTCAATGGCCTCGGTGTTTCCAAGTACCTCCAGGTGAAACCCTTCTGTAGCAGCAGCTACTAAAATGTCACTCAGCTACAGGCTGCCTTTCCTGCAAGAACTGAAAAAAAACCTGGTAGGCAGGCAGTTTTCTCCCTTTCCAGAGGGAAAACTACCCAGACATGTGATGGAGGAGACCTCTGGGGCTGGAAGGGCCCCAAGTCTCTTTCTCCCTGTTTGTGCTTTGCTGGAATTTTTCTTTTCTGTATCTCAGTAAACTGAAAGTACTTATAAAGGGAATTCAGTGGCTTTGTGGGACATCTTGGGCCAAAAGTTTCTTGACCTCCTTTTCTCCTTTTATTGAAGTTAATTAACTTTATTAATCAGAAAGGTTCTGGTCCCCACACTGGTTTCATGTACTTCCCTCATTCCCTGGAGAAAAATTGTGGGGTTTTGCCAATTTTTCCGCTCTGGCAATTTTGGTAGCATAAAGTTCCAGACGAACACCTACTGAATTTTTTTTTCATACTTTTTTTTTAAAAAAACTGATGTTTGGATAAAGCCAATGCTCAGAAGATTAAAACAGTTCTGCTTTCAAATGGTGAAAAGCAGTTCTTTGCTCACTTGGTGCAAAAGGGGGGAAAAGGAAAGCTATTACAGCCACAGAAAGGAATAACTGGGGTGGAAATGTGGAAAAGTCCTGATTTGAAAGAACTGGCAAGGAAAAAAGTGGATAATGAGTCTCAAGGGACAAGGAAGAAGTGGTAGTGAATAGTGCCCTGGCTGTATTTTGGCAGAAGATGAAGGGGGAAGGTAAGAGGGGACACTGCTGGGGTTTGGGTACCAGAATGGGGAGACAGGAAAAATCCATAGTGAGAAACAAAGAAATTAATATTTGGGTTTATGAACTAATGAGGATGCTTCATTTCTACTGAAGCTCAAGCAAAGCTAAGGGTGCTTTAAAGTGAAACCTTCAAATTATTTCAGTCTGCGTGGTCTTTTGACAGGGGCATGGGTTGACAAGACAAGGGGGAATGGTTTCAAACCAAATAGTGTGAGTTTATGTTGAATATGAGAAAGAAATCCTTCCCTGTGAGGGTGGTGAGGCCCTGGCACAGGTTGCCCAGAGGAGCTATGGCTGCCCCTGGATCCCTGGGAATGTCCAGTGCCAGGGCCTTGGATGGGGCTTGGAGCAATCTGGGCTGGGTGGAAGTGTCCCTGCACATGGTCGCTTCCAACCCAAACCATTCCATGAACCTTTCCCATTTTTATCAGCCACAGAAATCTGCAGGGAACCACTGTTTCCTTCAGCCTCCCCCAGCACTAGTGGCACATCCCACCCTCACAAAGGAATTCAATAAAAATGTGGGGAAAGGGGGAAAAGTGAGGAACCAACTCAAGGAATTTCACTCCACAAATAAGGAAAGATCTTGAACATGCCACTGGCGTGTTGCTGCAGACAGCTTAAGCCGAGAGAAAATTCTTTGGCAGTGACATCAATTCAGCAGTAAGTAATGCATTTTCTAGGGCTGAGATTCAATTTAAGGCCTCTGCAGTGAATGGAATGATTGAATAGTACTTGAAAAAAAAAATCTAACAAATGAGACTTATCATTAAGCTAATGTCAACCCATAATTTAAAAGTGGAGGGTTTTACCCTCTGTTTCCACTTGAACTGTGGTTTATGTAATGAAGTCTGCTAGAACTGCCTTGAACTTGGCTTTCTCTAGAAATCGCCCCCATCCACCAAACATAGAAGTTGACAAGAATGGGTTTAGTGCTGGGTGACATCCAAGTCTCTGAGGATCTTTAGCCCCTCCACACTCACCCCTTCAACTTACATGCTGAGACCCAGCAGAAACTGCAGATTCACTGAGGACCAAGAGAAAGGACAATTTTGGGCTGTGCATCTTTGAGAAATGTGGCACGAACAATCCTTTTTTCCCTTTTTCTGTAAATTGTGCTGTTTTCAGTCAGTGTTTTACAGCCTCCCTAAACTGAAATCTGCCTGCAGAGCTCTGGGTTTAATAACCCCCAGCAAATCTCTCCTCCAGAATTTGTCACAGTTTTTTCCTCTACAAAAAAAAAAAAAAAAAAAAAAAAAAAAAAAAAAAAAAAAAAAAAAAAAAAAAAAAAATTAGAAATTGATGTAATTTTACGGGGAGCTCTCACTGGCTATGAATTAAAACTAACCTGAATAATGCTCTGGCAAAAAGGCAGTAAAAATGGTTTTGTACCAGCAAGGCACTGGCTTGAAAGTTTATTTTCTTGCTGAGTGATTGGAGTTAAGCAAAGCCAATCCCCAAAGGTTTCCTTGCTGGTGATGCAGTTCTGAGGATTGCTAAGTACATACCCAACAGAGGACTACTTTTCTAAAAATAGTGCTTAGGTCATTAACTCTACTCCTGTGTCTTTGTCCAGATGAGTCTGGAGTGGTGGGAAAGGATGAGGGGATGCCACTGAGCATTTCTGACGGTTCTGTCCTCTTGTCTCTTGCAGATGAGGGCTTGGAGGGAACCTGCTGTGTCCTATTGACACCATCACATCCTCACAGTTAAATATGGTGTGGTTTAGGCAAAGGGAGGAAATGGGGAGAACCTCAGATTTGGGTTGCTTTGGAGTGAATACATGTATATGATTTTGGCATTGGATTTGGAAAGTGTGCTGTGCCATGTGGGTGGCAAGAGTCTGCCTCTGGCTGGGAGATGGGGTTTCATCTCATTGCTGTTTGAAAATGAGTTCTTTAATCAAAACTGGCAGTCTTGACTGCAGCAAAGGGGGGAGAGAGAGGGGTTAAGCCAGCAGCACATCCTGAGTCTGTCTGGCCATGGTGAGCTCATCCTTGGTGATGCTTTGTGCGTTTCACTCCTCTGGGTGTCTGCTGGTGGATTGAGGTGGGTTTGTAGTGGATTCACATGTTTTGAGGCAGTCTGCAGGTGGATTGAGAGTGGATGCAATGTGTGCTGGAGGCTTTCCCTGGGCAATCCCCAATTGTACAGTGACATCTCTGTCATTTGACCTCTGAGCAACGTGAGACTTGGCTACTGAAGGCTTCTGACCTTGCAAACTGTGCCTGAAAAATCCATAAGCTTGGTCCAAGTCAGAACCAGAAGTCTTTCAGACAGGTTTAGGAGGGCCTGGTTCAGAGCCAGTGGAGCCTCTCCCTTTGGAGAGGGTAATGTGAGGTACAGTTGGAATGATCTCTCCCAGACAAGATCCTTCAGGTTGAGGTTGGAGCACTCCGTGGGACAGGACGTAGAAGCAGTTTCCATAGCTGAGCTGCAACCCACTCCCAACATGCCTTATCTTCATCTCTCACTGTATCTATTCACATGCAATCAAAAGCAGAGGGGTTAGGGATTAAACCTGCTCTGACTTACCCTGGGGGAAGCAACAGCTGGGTGTTTGTTTTGGGTATTTGTGCCATGGCAGAGAAAGAGAAGGCTTCAATGTGCAGTGGCTGCGAGGTAAAGCACAACCCAGCTTCACATCGGGGCTCAGCTTTGTTTGACAAATCATCTTTGCTGATGGCTGCTATGAACACTATAAGTGGAAATTCTGGGCAAAAATGATAATGCTACTGCCAGGATTAGATCAAAATAAAATAGGAAAACCCCATTTAGGAATCAACTACCACTTGTTAATTCATCTCGTTGCCATGGACCCCATTTTTCCTGCCTTGTGCTTCAACAACTTAAATGTCCTGGTTTGCAGAATAGTTTGGATAAAAAGGGGGTGGGATGAGGGAAGAAATTGGTGTAAAAAGTAAGTCAAAGGCTCCAACATGTGTTCTTGGCTGGTTAAATTCAAGATGAGGGTTTTAGGCTTCCCGTGGGACCTCCCTTTCACAGCTCCCCCCTAATCCTCTGGAAATCGCCTGTTACCTACAGCTGTTGGGTCACCAGATGAACTATTTGTTCAATTATCCTTGGTCGTGCTGGCCCAGGCTGCCTCAAAGCTGCCGGCTCCAGCCCTCGGCCCACTTCAATCGCGTCCGGAGGAGCCCCAGCCCGTTTGAAGCCCCCCGTCCTGCCCGCAGAGCCCCCGCTCCCGCCCCCGCGCCCCTTTGTCCGGCCCGCCGCCCCGAGCGCGGCCGCGCTGCTCCCGGCCCGCGGGGCGCGCTGCCCGGGCGGCTGCGCTGCCGGAGCGCCGCCGTGAGAAAATAATGACAAATGAAAGAGAGAAGATTAGCAGAGCTGTTGCGACAAATGCTGCCGAAATGGTTTCTGGAGCGCCGGCGGTCCCTTCTAACAGGAGCAGTCGGCGGCAGCTGCCGTCCCTGCGGCGATGCGGGGAAACGCGGGTCCCGCTGGAATCCCGGAATGAAAGCCTGAAGCCTGGCAAACCGCAGCTCACGGGGATGAGATGACGGACCGGGGCAGCTTCACGTCATACAAATGGACTGGTAATTAACACCGTTTTTCCCCACCTTTGTCTGCCCCTATTGCCTCCATTCCCCAGTCAGAAGTGTTCAAATCCACCTTATAAATGGATCACAGCTGCTGAAAGATGGCTCTTGCCTGGCTCTGGGAATCCTCAGAGTTCACATTGCAGGGAATCTGAGTATTCAGCCTGTCAGAGATGTCATAAAGTTCCTAAGTGGTTTATCCTGGCTTCAGGAAAAGTCCCATTTCAGTTTGCCAAACTTCTGCCTATTTAACCAAATGGTTAGGACAGCACATCACAGTTATCCAGAAATTCTGGGTGTACAGGACATGCAGGAAAAAATGGTCTTTAGATGAGACCTGAAATAGTTGATTATTCATGAAAGGACAGGAGATGGCTTTGGGAAGCCATTCCTGGTGGGTACAAGGCTGAAGGCATCCCACACATCTGCCTGTGCATGGAGTATTTGGAGGCACAAGAAGCACATGGGCAAGAAGAGCTGTTCTACATTGGGCTTGTCATCTACTGGGGTGGCTGACTTGGAGGGTAAATTCACCACAATGGCCAAGGCAGTGGTGCCCAAGTGGTGCCCCTGGAAGTGCCCAAGTTTGGTTATGGCCTTGAGCAACCTTCCACTATGGTCTAGTGGAAGGTGTCTCTGTCCAGGGCAGGGGAGGGGAGGGGAATTAGATGATCTTTAAGGCCCTTCCAAACCAAACCATTCTCTGGTTCTGTGATTGAGCTCAGTGACCATTCTGTGACCCTGGGAGGACAATCCTGCTCACATGAAGGCAGAGCAGCAGAACAAGAAGAGGCCAAGATGACAACAGAATCCTTCTCAGCCATCCAGCCCTTCACTAACCAGAGGGAATGGCAGGTTGGGCCCTGATAATAGTCTAAATTATCAGCTCTTACATTAGAGGCGACATCAAAATTTTATCTCTTCTTCTGGAGCTATGGGGAAGCTCTGCCTGGATGGCCATGGCATGGTCAAAGCTTGGTTATCCCATGGGATTGTGAGTTTTTAGTGTTTCTCTCTTCTTCCAGACTCTGAACGTTGCCCTGGTGAGCAGAGGTGTCACCTGTGTCACTGTCAGAAGTGGTACAGGACAAGGAGAAATATTTTGATGAGATGTGCTTCCCTCTGGGCTCTAGAATACATTTCTAAAATGAATAGTCTGGGTTGGAAGGGACATTAGAGATCATGTTCCAGCTGCCTCCCCTGGGCAGGGACACCTTCTACCAGCAGCGACACCTGCATCCTTCCACCAGCATCCCATGGTGCTCCAAGCCCTGTCCAACCTGGCCTTGGGCAACCTGAGCCATAGCCTCAGCACCCTCACAGGGAAAAATTTCTTCCTAATAGCCAACTAACTTTCAGTTTGAAGCCGGTATTTCTCTCTTTCTCTGTTTCCCCCATTTGGGACTTGCAGCACTGGAGCACAGGCCCTGCAGCACTCCCTGTTTTGCTTCCTCCCCGCCCCAGTTTCTGAAGTCAGAAGAAATGTACAACCTCACCACGTCTGCATCCCCTACTAACCCCCCTCTTGCTTCCCCCACCGCCCACCCCTTCTCCCTTCATCACCCCCAGGTCTCTTCCAGCTGCTCCCCACATCTCCCGAGTCCCAGCAATTGCTCTTGAGACATGTCAAAACACCATTAGCCCGTCCGGGCCAGCCTGGCTCCTTTCCCGGCCGGTGGCCAGGACAGGCTGGCGCTGACACATCCCGCCCGGCGCTTTGAAGTGCCCGCCCGCGCTCGGCGGGGACAGCTGGGCCGTGCCGCGATCCCCTCGGCCCTGTGGCTAAGCCGGGCGTTTTAAAATAGTCCCCCCTCCCCTGCCCGGCGCTGACAACTGCACAATTATTTCAGACGCTGTTTATGGACCCGCGGCGTAACCGGAACCCGCGGAGGAGGAATGGAGGTGAAGGGGGAGAAGGCGGCAGCCCTGAGTGGGTTTCACCGTAATTAACAGCTCCCTTGTTTCTCACCGGGTGCTTGAAAACTCATCTGGGCACGTAAAATCTGCAGCAGCAAAGAGATCCGTGGTGAAAACTGGCATTTTGTCACAATCCTCATTTTTTGAAGGATGCTTTGAACGCTTCACATTTGTTTCAGGGCTCCCCAAAAGGCCATTCCACCTCCTTTCTGGAAAAGAGATGCCGCCGGGTGGGTTGGGAATCGCCTTGACTAATCCCTCTTCTTGTGCCTCAGTTTTCCCAATGGGAAGCCAGGGATGTGATGTCGGGTATAACCCCGGGAAAGTGGGAGAAGGAACTGGGACAGAGCTGGTCTTCCTGAAACCGGGGCAGCCGTCCAGCTGCTGGCCAAGCGCCTTTGGAGAGGGAGGAACGTGACAAAGTGACACAAGGAGCTGCTCACACCTGGGCTTCCAGCCAACCCCCAAATGGGGTTGCAGCCCCTGCCCCCTCCCCGCCCCCCTTCCCCCCGCACCCCGGAGCATCCCTCTGTGACAGAAAGGGATCCTTTTCGTGAGCCCTCAGCACCACCTAGTGTTCCCAAACATTCCGGGGTTCCGTTCTGCACGTCCGGGACGTGTCTGGTCCCCGAGGCTGGGGCGGCATCCCACATCCCCACATCCACAAGGAACCCTTCCAACCCCCAATTCCCACCTCTCTTCAGCCATTTAACAATACAAATCCCCAGTGCAAGCTCTCGAGGAAGGCTGCTCCCAAAAACTTGACGAGCACCTGCTTCCCAAAGCGTCCTCCTCTGTGGGGATGAACTTACAGGGAAGGCTGGATTGCTTTGACATCCAGAGTTGCTTCTGCAGAGAGTGGGGGAGATGCTGGTTTGCAGCCTATCAGAGTTGTGTTTCCATTGCTTAAAGGTCAATAAATGCCAGGTTTTGAACTTGGTCTTCTTGCCTGACCCTAGGTATAGTTTTTTGTGGTATTTTTTTATGGTAATTCAACTTTTAGGATTGAAAATGAAATGAAATGTAACAGAAATTAAAAATGTTTACTTGGGAAATATAGTTGGAGCAGGGGTGCTGGAGGGGAGGATAAGACGGGGGAAGATTGTAAAGATGATGACTACAAGGAAGAAAAACAAATATTAGTATGGATGACACTTCCCAATTCTAATTTCAAAAGCAAAGGGCTCAGTGTTAACATGTCAAAATGATGAAGTTATTTTCTCTCTTTTCAGATGAAATTACCTACTACAGCTGAACCTTCTGGCTCCTCACAGTTTTATGTCCCCAGTAATCTCACCATCACTCAGAGACATCTCTTCCAGCTCCAAGTGTTGAAGGTGAATGAATTCCTCTGCCCAAATTCCTCTTGCTTTATTAGGTGATCTGGGTATGGGTAGCAAGGCCGAGCCTGGCTGAGAAGGTGATATTCCTCCCTCTGCCACGGAGATGTGCCCTTGCTCCATCATTGCTGAATGGCAGCTGGGTGGAGGGGGAAAATCCCCAAATCAAACCTCCCAGGATGTGAAGATTTAATTTTGTCTGGCTCCCAGGGACAATGCTGATGGCCCAGCCCTGAGGATTGCCCAGCTCCCCTGCACGTCTCCTGGATGGGTCACTCTCCATCTGAGGTGTTTTAGGGGTACATTTCCTTGTGTTCTCATTTATTTTTTTAACTGCTCATCAGCTGTGAGTTGTTTTTTTTTATCCTGTTAAAATTTCCCACAGGTTGGCCACTTTTCTGCTTCCTTTTATGTGCCTTTGTTTTCATCTTTAGCCTTCATTGCCCCTCCCTGAACCTCCCTCTCTGCTGCCTGTCACTGTTCTCATGCTCTGCCTTCTCTTTCTCATCCTCTTCTTTCATCTGGCTACACAAATTTCCTTTTCTGTCCCTTATTAATGCTTTTGCCATGTCCAAGCATGCTTAAATTCTGGCATCCACTGGGACTGATGCAGTTGGAATCACATCAGGTCTGAGCCTTCCCTGCTTTTATTTAATTCTCGCCTGTTCTCACCTGGCTGGGGTCTCGGATCTTTTCACAGGGCTGTAACAGAGACATTTCTGGGGGTTGTCTCTTTGCTTGTGTCACCTTTCCTTGCCCCATTCTGCCCCAAAGCAGTCCCTTTTCCTCCTGGCTCTGCACAGATGCTGTTTGCTCTCCACAGCTGCAGTTGTGCCATATTCGATTTATTCATCTCCTCCTTTTGCCATCTGGCAAACTCCTTCCTCAACCTCTTTGCATGAGAACTGAACATTTGCAAGAGTTAGGTCACATTTTGGGCAGAGTCTGGTGTGTCCCTTGTCATCTCCCCAGAGCACTTTGCACTCCGCATCTTTCTGTATGTGGGAACTGAAGTGGCCTGTGGAGAGGAATAAATTCAGGTGATGGTACTGTGGAGCACCTGCAGGTCTCTGCCCCTTCCTCTGTTCCAAGGTACTTCAGCATCACTGGAAATCTGGGTTGCACACAATGGGTGAGCACTCAGGTGACAAACAACACTGAGATGGGAGGATGCTGTGAGGGATCATTCCCTGGGTACCAGGAAGGCTTAGGGAGCTGCCATCAGGAGGTGGCTCACTTAGAAATGGGAGCATCTAAGTACAAAACCTTTTGCCTGCATTTCACAGGCAAGATTTGTGGGTGCAGGAGGAGGGGAAGGAAAATGAGACATCATCATTTTGGTTGCAAAATACATCGCTATTCCAGCAAGGGACCAGACAAATATCTGTGTCGGGCCAGTGTGCCAGCTTGCTTTCCCATTTTCCTGCCTCTTAAAATTGCAGGCAGCCCATGCAGCTCCTCTCTCCGGATATGTGCCACGTGGCAAATGACTCCTTCACCCATCCCCTCTGCCAACACAGGAAAATGAAGGAACTAATTTTCTCACTCTGACACACCATCATTTCCCCCATTTCTCTGAGCTGTTAGTTCTGAGCTCTCTCTGAGCATCACCCCCACAGCACACTCCAGCCTGCACCCCAAGCTGCATCCATGGAGACTGCAGTATTGTCTAACCAGACAGCGTACTGAGATGATTCCCAGAGAAGCAAACTCCTGTTTTCTTGGTCATGCCTAGCTTTGCATTTGGTGTGAAGAGACTGCCAGGGTGTTCTTTGCTGCCAGATCTCCTGTGGATATGATTAGGAGCTGCAGCTCTGCGTGAGATAAGCAGGGAGAAAATAGACATCAGTAGGTGGAAAACTAGAGATGGGCAGGACACAGAAGAGCTTTTTTGAGGCCTCAAAAATTCCTAGAATAGGAATTCTGATTTTTTTTTCAGGACTGATTTCATGGGAAGGCAAGATTCAGAAAAGTTGCTGATCAGGACTCATTTTTTAGGCTGGATGTGCTATGCTGACCAGAATTCCCATCTCTAGTGGTAGCCCAGTGCCTGTGGATAGTGAGAGCCTGACCTGGACACATGTCCAAAGAATTTACAGCCTTTACATGTGGTTTCAAGGCTGTCTAAGGAACTGTGAAGGTTTTAAGAGTGGTTGAGCTCCAGGAAGTTATGGATGTAAGGTGGAGATGACCTCAGGTTTTGATGTGTCTTATCAGGAAATGACTGTTCACGACCACTTGGAAATGAGATGTTCTGTGTAACACCAGATCAGGGAGGGTCTTTACTACAATAAATACTCCCAGAGAGGTTATTTGTTTCCTTAGAGTAAGATCCACCTCCCTACACACCCCATTATTTTGTTCTGCAAATATTTGAAGGTGCAGATTTCCTGGTAGCCAAGAAACACCAACATGACTCAGCAGAGCTTTGGGTGGGAACAAGCTCCCATTTCAGAATCACATTCAGCTTAAGGTTTCATTTTTAGCTAAACTCAGTCTTTCTTATGTAACAGCTACAGCAACTTCATCACTCATGAGCAAGACTTTTCCGTGGCATTTTTTGGGTCTCATTTGCATTTTTGGACATCTCTTGGGGTATTTTTCATGAACTTGTAGCAACTCCCAGGCTAAATAATTCTTCTTTTTTCCTGGGTCCTGCATCTCAACATTTGTTTTCCTTCAATTTGTTCCTCAGCCACAGTTTTGGGGGTAGTTTTCTGGGTAAATCTGGTAAATTTCTGGTAAATCCTTCTATGTGCCTGGAGTAGGGTGAGTGTAAACCCCTCAATTAATTCTGATTTATTCCAGGGTTTGTGGGACACAAAACACCATCAGGCTCCTGGGATATTTGTGAAACAATTTAATGAAAGACAAGAAATACCTGCAGCTTGGCTTTTGCCTCTAGAAAAATTGAATTCTCCCACCTGAAAAACAGAGGGTTTGGGCATCCAACCCCACTGCTGATGAAGGAGAGGATGACTGTGGGATGCTTCTTCCCTTCCAGCAGCACTTACCTTTCTGGGAGGTGAGAAAGATGGATTAATTGATAGTTATTTATTATTTAAGAACTCATTTGTTTAAACAACATTTGGGACAAGGAGATGGAATAGATTTTATGTCAATAAATCAAAGTAGTAATATAATAATAAAAGAAAAAGACACGGTTGGCAGAGAGCTCTTCTAAACCTCAAGTCATTTATAAATCAGGGTGGATATATTTAAAACAATAAAATCCAGCTTTCTTACTACAAATTCCCTGTGGCAGGTGTAGTTGTTCTCAGTGCTGTAAGTAGCTGCACTGCTCCCTAAAGTGAGTAAAACCCAGGGCTGGAGCACAGAAGGCCCTGTCAGAGCTTCCTTTACAAATAGCCATAATAACGCTTCTCTCCCTCCCAAGGGTGTCATGAGGGTTAATTATTTAACATTTGTAAAGCACTTGCAGGACTGGAGATGAAAGCAGAAAGTATTATTAAGGATAAACTCAGCTTTATAGGAGGCCTGGTCAGAAAATTGCATTTGGAGTTGAAATATGGGTTAGGAGTGGGTGTCCTAGGAGGGGCATCCATCAAACCTGGGAAGCATAGAAAAGGAAGTGCTCTGAAGGAGTTAATCCAGTTAACAATTAATGCAGTGTTTTGGGGATGAGGGGTGCCGGCAGCTGGGAGTGGGGGGTGATGCCCCACACAGGTCCCCTCTGTCCCACCCTGCATGAGGGCGGTAATGGGGAACTCTGCAGGAAATTTAATCATTGTACAAAATCTAGGAAAATTAAGATCTGGAGGGGGAAAGACCTGAGACAGCCAGAATTCAGCAAATCCTGGATTACTTTTGTAGGATAAGATTGCAAATTAAAGCACCCGGTGTGCCCAGGAGTGGGGGATTTCTGTGTCCAGGGTTGCCTTTCTCTCCCAGCTGTGGTTTGGGAGGCAGGGAGGAGGCAGGTGAGGCGGGTGCCACAGGCAGGGGAGGAGCACAGATCACCTGGGAGCAGGTGCAGCACCAGGATCACCAGGACAGGTAAGGCTTTGCAGGCAAGGGCTGGCATGGGGAGGGGGGAGGTCACCCCACACCATGGGGTGGGAAGGGACCCCCTGTCTGCCCTTTGTGAACCCCTCAATTTGGCATCCAAACTCCATGGGGAGAGAAGAGAGGGGTCAGGGTCTATGATCACTGCTTCCCTTAGGAAAACAAATTTGGGAAGAGATTTAAGTGTTCTCAGCGCACCAGGGAGTTGCCCTGCTCTGAGGTCCCCGTGGAGGGGCTCACAGGGGATTGCTGCTGTCCCTGCTGGGCTGGGAGGCAATGGGACAGCCCAGCGAACCTGCAGCAACTTTTTCTAAGGAGGAAGTTGAAAAATAAACATGATATGTGGGGCCCCAAAGCAGGCAGAGGTGAGAGAGGGACAGCCTGGGGCCAGCAGGGCCCCAAAACCCCCTTGCCACTCTGCAAGGAGCCTTTGCTGGCTCCCTGCTCCACTTCCAGCCAAATTAAATGCAAACCTCTGCCTCACAGCCAAAATGAAATTGCTGCTGCGTGCACTGAACCAAAAACTCTCTCTCCACTCCCTCCCCACTCCCTCCCCACCAAAACCTCCTCTACCCACAGCAATGCCTAGAAAAGTCACTTCTAGTGCCTAAAACATCACAGTTTGTATTTGTAGAGTTCCAGAATGGTTTGGGTTGGAAGGGACCTTAAAGCTCATCTCATGCCATCTCCCTTGCTGTGGGTAGGGCCACCTGTGCTGCAGGGAAAGGTTTTTTTCCTTCTTTCTTCCATTCTTCCTACCAGTTTATCATTAAAATGACCAACCCCTCGCCTTGGCAGGACGGGGTGTGACGGCCGAGACTCCAGGTGCTTGTGGAGGGGGATGTTGGGGACCACAGCTCTGGGGTACCCAGGGACAAACAGTGGTACTCAGCAGGCTTAGGGTTATGTGTTTTATGGATATTTTGGGTATATATTGCAATGGAAATGGTTTTAATCCTTTGTCTTGGATGGTTCCTTGAGGGATGTTGGAGACACCCAGTGCTTAACCTGTGTCATATTCTGGGGCAATTGGGACAATTTGAGGACAAGTATTCATCTCCTCTTTGGAAAATGCCCAGAGAAGTTGTGGAATCCAGCAAAATTGTGGCTCTCCCACCCCTGGAAGAGTTCAAGGCCAGTTGGATGGGACTTGCAGCAACCTCATCTAATAGAAGGTGTCCCTGTCCATGGCAGGGAGTGGAACGGTATTATCTTGAAATTCCCCCCAACCCAAACTGTTCTGTGATTCCAGGATTCTATAAATACCGATTTTTGTGGCATTTTTGATGGTGATAATGCTGGGTTTGAGTTTATTTTGGGTTGGTACCTGTGAGGGGTTATTGGAGTGAGGGCTGCCCCATTGCACATCATGGAGCAAGGGAGGCAGTTCCGGGCATAGATGGCATCCACTCCTTTAGAAAGCACTTTAATATCTTCACCATCACATAGAGGCAAAGAAAAATGGCTTTGGAGATGGTAAAATGCATTTCCCCCAACAGGTAATTTTTAAAGTCAGACCTTACTGTCTTAAAACCACAAATGAACAAATGCAGGTCACAAAGGAATGACAGTGCCTGTTCTGAGCCCCTGTAATTAGGCTTTGACTAATTTATTTCATTTCTCAGCTTTCTTTGCTGGGATGTAGCTTCTTGCTGCTTCCCTGATGACAGGGCTCAGAGCAAGGATAGGGGTGGAGAATCCAGACTAGGGGCTTATAAAACAGGAGACAAATGAAGGCAGCATAAGGAAGAAGGAGCAGAGAGCTGTATAACCTCTCCTCTAATCACTAGTTTTTGTATCTCTCTCCCTCAGTGTCTCTTTCCAGATGGATCCATTATGTCTATTAAATAGACCTCTAGTCCAGCATCCTGAATTTAAAGCTTTCATCCCTGTTTGAACTTTCATGTTGAACTTTCCCATTTTAGAAGGATGGATTATCTCAGTTTGTGTTCTCTGTCTGCAGCCACTGCATAAGCTCCTGCTGTACCTGATGGTCCTTCAGATACTTCCTGGCAATTGAGCCTAATAGTGTTCAATGATCATGATAATTTTTTAACCTAAGTCCAAATGCCTTAAGGATCCTTTAGAGGCAGAAATGTTGCTTTCCTGCTTTTGCAGCAGCAGCTGAGCTTGCCAGCATGAGGAAGATGATTGTTCGGTGTCACTGTTAACACTCCCTGGTGTGGACAGAGACAGAGGGAAAAGAGAGCCCGACGATAATGAGACGAAATGGTTCAGAGTGGGGTTTTAGCCTGACATTAATGCATTAGGGATCCAGCTTCTGTGGGAGCTAATGGAGCTGCTGCTATGATTATCAGTGCCTCTGCAGACAAATAAGACAGTGCTGGTAATGAGTGAGGCAGCACCGGGTACAGGAGAGCTTATCACTGTCAGTGATGCCTCTCCTGGTACCTTTTGGGTGTCTCCTGCCATCTCTCTGTCCTCAGAGGCAGAGATAGCTCACTCCTCTGTCAGAGATAGCTCACTCACTGCCATCCCCATCAGGTTTGGGCAGTGGGGTTATGTGGTATTCAGGGAGACACACAGAGGACTTGCAGGATAGGGAAGGGGCTGACTGAGGATGGTTTTTTGAGTACAGCACCTCAGCTGCTGTTAGTCTGTAGGTCTGGGTTTGATGTGTTCCTGCAACTGCAGATTCAACACAAGAGCCCTTCTGGAAGGCTGGAAATAGCTTCATTATTTCCAGATACACATCTCAGTGCATTCCTCACCTCAGCCTGAGCTCAACTTGGGTGGTTTTTTCACAAGTCAAGACATTTCTCCTGTTCCCTGAGTCAGCCTCTCCCTGGGGACCATCCCTGTCACCCACAGATGCTCTGAGAGCCAAGCACAGGTACAGTGAGCAAACCAGCTTTGGTGTGTCTGAACTGCCTGATTCACACAGGTTGAAGGGCAAAGTTAATTGTAGGGGTGATGTCTGTCACCTCTGCCCTCTGGTGACCTTTAGACTGTGATTTCCTAGCTGGGGAAAATGGAAGTGATGCCTTGACTGAGACACTATCAGTGGACTTAAAAAAAAAAAAAAAACCAAAACCAAAAAAACAACCAAAAAAAAAAAAACCCCACAAAAAAACAAAACCAAAAAAATCCCTCAGGAAACCGAATGAGATATTTGGAATAGTAAAATGGCCCAGGTTGTGGCTAAAAAGAGAGTTTGTGGCTGCCAGGGTAGTGTGAGAGGAAGGAGGTGAAAGCCTAATCGGGCTCTCAGACTCCTTACCCTCCTCCAGATGCCTCCCCTGTGGTTGGGTGCATTAGCTATAAACCAAGAAAAACCAGCTTCTCTGGGAGGTGATAAGAACAGATGAAACAGTAAATCATTAAGCAGACACAGTGTAGGGTACCATAATAAACCGGGGGCAAAGAGCACAAATGACAAGCCAGCAGCCAGCCGGGACAGGGGGGTGTTGCCAAACATGGCTGGGTGATAAGGGAAGGGACAAAGTCACATTCAGCAGGGATGCCCTGGGATGGTGGCTGTGGCCACCAACGCCAGCACCCACTGGACCTTCAGCTTGTTCTTTTCTCTGCTGATTGTGTCGCACTTCCTTTGGAGCTACAGGGATAAACAAGAGCTGTTTGCCTCAGGGCACAACATAACTGTGGCTGGTTTTTTTACCTGTGCTTGCCTATTGCATGTTTTTCAGAGGAGGAAGAGAAGCAGGAGAAATAGTTTTGCTGGCCACGTGTCCCAGCTGAGCCATGTGCTCCTTGCTATACGGCAGGAATGGAGACCAGCCACCCCAGAAGAGTCCCCATGACCCCCTGAGCTCAGCCCAGATCACATAAGCACTGTAAGGTGGCTGTGCATACCCTACTTAGCTGATCTTTTAATTGTGATTGATCAGTGTATCCTTCAGATCCGTCCCAGTTTGATTGCATCGATCTCAGCTGGCAAAACATCAGGCCACACTTTATATCAGCCTTTAATATGTAACTGCAAGAGCTACATCAGTTATATATTTGACTGTATATTGCTATGGTCATGTTATAATTGTAGCATTAATACAGGAGAATATGACAGCAATCCTTCTTGTGGTATTCTGGGATGGGTTTGGTTCTGCTTCCATTTATTACCCCAATATTTCATCATCCCTCCTTGTACCAGATCTAAATTTCCCCTCTTTCAGTTTAAAGCCATTACCCCCATTTCATGTATTTGGTGAGATTCTCTACTTACTCAGAAAATGCAGATTTTTTTCCAGCCCTCTCCATGGGTTGGGAATGCTGCTCCCTTAATCACAGGGAAACAGTTGGATGCTCCCATTCCCCAAC
Source organism: Onychostruthus taczanowskii (assembly GCF_017590055.1). NCBI lineage: Eukaryota > Metazoa > Chordata > Aves > Passeriformes > Passeridae > Onychostruthus > Onychostruthus taczanowskii. The sequence continues at coordinate 7,002,477 of NW_024501792.1, forward strand.
TGCCCCTTTCAAAGGACTGCAGAAATGATTGTATTAACCCACTGGACTGTGCTAGCCCTGCTGGTAAACAGCATCTTGGTTTGATTTTCTGTTTAATTACCCAAGGCACCCTTTGTCAATAAATCTTTCCTTTTAAGTCACGAAATAAAGCAGAACTCTGCAGTGCTGATAGTGACCTGCAATGCTGCCAGCTCATACCATGCCCTTTCCATGCACAGCTTTTCCACTCTTGGATTAAATCCCCCCTAAATTCATCTTCATGAACCCACAGGGATAGCTCAGAGTTGCTTGGTGAAGACAGGATGGAAACCAGCCTGGTGGCACTGCAGGAATACCAGCCCTGTGTGCTGCCCTGTGTGGCTGCATCTGCCAGGGTGGTGTTTGCACACGGAGCCAATGTTTGCTTTGCTCGAGCTGTTGGGTTGGCTGTTTGGTTAAACCAGCTTGCATCAGGCACGTTGGTTGCAGGGATTTAGGAGATTAGTTTTAACCCTGTGGATTTTCCTGCTTGGGGACAGACTCCTCTGGGAGATGGTATCTGCACCAGCCATGGACTTCCAGGGATGAAACAAGGTGTCCCTGGGAGAAACCAACCTGAAATCAGATAGTAATAAAGCCAAAGAAACAACTCCCTTTCTCCAAAGCTGAGAGCAACACAACTCATGTTTAACCCCACACAATTATCCCTTGTGTAACAGCAGAATAAGAATATTTTTGGTTTATATTTTCAGCAAGGGAGGACAGAAGCCCAAAATGCTGCTGGGGAAGGCAGTTTCAGGATAATCAGGATGTCTGGGATGGGGAGATGAGATCCAGCTCCAAACCATGCAACTCCTGCTATGTGGAGGGACAGCATCCACTCCACAAGTGAGACAGTTTGTGCCCATGGTTAGGTGTGGATTGGTACAGAGAAGTAACTAAACAGAGAAGGAAGCCCTGGGCACCAGCAGCACAGCCTTGTTATGAATTAAAACATTCCTAATTGCCCAGTCTGACACCACCTCTCACCAAGGCAGCCCTCAAACTTATGATTGTGCCCACATGAAAGAGCTGATCAGTTCTCAGCCTAATGAAGCAAACAGCAAACAGGAGCTGGCTGGGTTTAATTGCAGTAATTCTCCCAGGAAATGGGTCCCCCCGTATCCTGCAAACCATGCGTGTGTGCACTCCGGCACAGAGGCTCCAGCAGTTTGGTGAAAGTCCTGGTTTAGGGATGCTCAGGAGAGGAAAAAAGGAGTGTGAGCAGGTCAGGATGCAGGGGACAAATTGATTTGTTTGCCCAAACCCACAATGTTTTGTTTCCAGCAGCTTTTGGGGTATTTTTGAAGGTATATTTTTAACAAAATGCTTTGGTTTGTGGAATAAGTGCAGGATTTTTTCACCTCTTCCACTGCCTGAAATAATTCCAGAGATTTTAAAAAATTTTGGACTTTGCACACCACTTCTGTGGCTGTTCATGGAGCTAAAGAAACACTCTGCTGTTTATTCCTAGACATTCCTGTTTTCCCTGTGTATTATCTGTCCTACCTGGTCCTGAAAAGCCCTGGTCTGCAGCAGACCCTTATGTTAATACTTTCAGAATAGCAAGAACAGCAGGACCTACTGCTGAGAGAGATCCTTGGAATTAAAGGTTCAGGCTGGGATGTGTCAGACATTGCAGCAGATTTGGGGCTTTTTTGAAACAACAGTGGCTTTTTTTGACATTTTTTACTCTTGGGGCAAGGACCTCAGAGATGTCCCAGGGGTTCCCAGTGCTCCTTCCTATTCCCATGTCCATGTCAAGCCTGTTCCAGTCCTCCCTGAAAGGGAAATCCTATTTTTTTCCCAGTGTTATGCCAAATAACTTGTGTAAATTGAATAACTACATTGTTTTTCTTTGCCTTGTAGTCAGAAGAGGATGGCGAATTTTAAGGGTCATGCACTTCCAGGCAGCTTCTTCCTGCTCTTTGGCCTCTGGTGGTCTGTGAAATACCCACTGCAATATCTCAGCCAGAAAGTAAATAAAAAATCCCACAGGGCTTACTGTTTCCAGCGTGTGGATGCCATTGAAGGGGGAATCAAAATCCTCTTTTCTCTAATAGGTAAGGGTTATATTTCACTTGCTATGCCAGTATTCATTGATGACTGTACAGGAGCTCTGACTCCATAGAAACTGGTCCAGGTGTGGAAGTATCAGAGAGTCTTTAAGGCTGGAAAAGACCTCTTAGATCACTAAGTCCAACCACTAACCATTGCCACGTGCACCATTAAACATGAACTTGAGCACCATATCCACATATTTTTGAATACTTCCAAGTATGGTGATTCCAGCACTACCCTGGGCAGCCTGGATGCATCCTTGATGTCCATCTTGACTTGATCTCTGGTATAGTTTGATGTGGAAAAGCAAGTCTCATACCCCTTCTCAAAGATGAGCTGCCATTAAACACAGGCCTGATTTTTCCGTCCAGTCTTTTCTCTCTAATGCAAACTCACCAGTTCCTGCTTCAGAACCCCCAGCAGCAAGGGGCAGTCTCAACCATTGCAAATAAACCCCCAGAAACTCCATGCTCTTGGGTGTCCTGCAGGGATGCTGGCGGAGCAGTTTGTCCCCGATGGTCCCCACTTGTACCTGTACAGCGGGGAGAAGCACGACTGGGTGAAGCTGATGAACTGGCAGCACACCACCATGTACCTCTTCTATGGACTCTCCGGCGTGGTAGATGTCTTCACCTACATCTCCCAGGTGGTGCCGCAGGGTCTGGATCGCCTCATGTTGGCCGTGGCCGTGTTCGTTGAAGGTTGGTAGAAGGTGGTACTTAATTTGGGGGTAGATATTGGAGACCAAGTCAGAGAAGTGCTAAAATTTGCCTGACTGAGATATGGCTCCAGATGCCTCTGGAGATAGGACACATTGTAGGGGATATATTATGGCAGATTGGGATGGAATGAGACGGGAAATACAGTCACGGGTAGGTTCTGGTTTGGGATTTCTGAGGCTACTGCAGTGCAAAGCAGCAGAATGAGGTTCCTTGTTATGAGAAATGGCTGGTAAACTCTGCATTCCTCTGCCATCCACAGGCTGTTCTCCTGCCCCATATTCCCCCAAGAGCCATTAATTGCACTGCAGGCATCATTAGCCTCATCTTCTTGCATGGCAAGTGGCAATTTAAGTGATTTATTTCAGCTTCAGCACATCACAAATATCATTCTGTCCTCAGGCTGCCTTGCAAATCGCCAGCTGGGATTTCAGACCCCTTCTGGATCACAGAATCATATAAAGACTTGGCTGGGAAGGAAGCTTAAGGATCATCTAGTCCCAACACTCTCCTATGGGAAAAGAAGGCCTTGTTTATATAGAACCGTCCTTAATGAAGGCACAGCTCCCATTACTTTTCCTTTCCCAATCACAGCAGTTTTTGAGGCAGCAGCAGCAGGGGCAGCTTCACATGCACAGTTTGGCATGCAAGACCAGGAAATTATCATTAACAGCTTCCAAAAAATGGTGAAGTCTAGCAATAAGAAAGAAGGACACAGCAGAAGCCTGGCTAGAAGGGAAGGGTCATCTGAAGAGGTGATGGCACAGATGTGGGAAGAAAACTACCCTGTGCTTGGTCACTGTATTGCTCAGATCCTCCTGTTCTAAGGTTGGGCATCTCATCCTTCCAGGATGCTGGGATGCCAGGAGGCCTAGGGGATGGTGCTGTGTGGAGTCCCCTCTTTCCATGATGGCCTGTCTCAATTTGCCATCCAGGCAGGTGATTTACTCAGCTCGGTGGACGTGGCTGTTGTTGTTAATGCTGCTCTAAGCAAGGCTTGTGTTTTGGCAGGTTGTCTCTTCTATTACCACGTCCTTCACCGCCCCTTGTTGGATCAGCACATCCACTCCCTGCTGCTCATCACCATCTTCGCTGGGGCTGGCAGCATCCTGCTGGAGGTTTTCCTCCGTGACAACATTGTCCTGGAGATGTTCCGAGCCCACATCACCATCGTCCAGGGAACGTGGTTCTGGCAGGTCCGTTCTGCCGTCCCAGAGCAATGAAGCAAAGGGACAAGGGGGGAAACAAGTTGTACATCACGTATCAATCACACATCTCCCAAGGATTATTTTGCCAGGCTCACTTCATAAATAGCTCATAACCCAGAATGAAAATTTACTTATCACAGGTCATCTCTGATGGCTGCTCCTGCTGCAAGAGCTGTTTGTTTTGCCTCAATGCTTCTCCAGGGGGAAGAGCAAAAGCAAGTGAGCAACATTTTACAGTACCTAACGACCAAGTTCTAATTGCTTAATGTGTCTAATGCTCCCTGCAGCCCTCCCTCTGGTTTAGTGAAAAGATACAAACCCCACCAGCAATAAAACAGATGAGTTAGAATACAGGCAGCTGCTTGCTTTGGTAGGAGTTGGGAAAGCAAAGAAATCAGTTGGAGATAATTGCTCTCAGAACTAAGCTGTCCAAAAAAACCCCAACAAACAAAAAAAAAGAAACAAAACCAAACCAACCAACCAGCCAACCAGCCAAAAATAAACAAACAAGAAAAGAACCAAAATAACCACCCAAAAACCAAACGACTTTCCCTTCTCTTTTTCAAGGCTGTACTAGCTCAAACCAGCCTTTATTCAGAGGTAAAAAACTGGGCTGAGCTTGCAAAACACAAAATCTGGAGTTTTTAAAGGACAGCTTGCAATTTGGAATGCTGAGGGACAATTGTGTCTGGATATTGAACAGAAAAAGAGATATCTGAAGCACAGATTTACTTTGTGTTGCCTCTCAGTGCAAGGATGAACTTCACTCTCAGCAAAAACCTCTACCCTGGTCAGGGCTCAAGTTCCTTGGTCACCACATGAAAAAAGGTGACTCTGTGAGGGTGATGAAGCTCTGGCACAGGTTGTTTAAGGTCCCATCCAACCCAAACCATTCTGGCATTTGGGGATTCTGTAATTTTTTTCCCAGTGTAGTTGTTCCACCAACTTCTTGTTCCACCCAGATCGGTGTTGTGCTGTTCCAGCCATGGGGAGGTCCTGTGTGGGATGAGAATGATCACAGCAACATCATGTTCCTCACGATGTGCTTCTTCTGGCACTGGGCAGCTGCTGTGGCCATCCTGGCTGTGAACTACACCCTCGCATACTGGTACGGCTGGGACAGAGCCTGGGATGGGCTGGGACAGGAACTGGGGCAGGTCTGGGGTAGCAGGCAGAGTGGGATGTCTGTAGTGAGACAGATGTAACCCAGCCCCTCCTGCAGTACAAAATCACAGCTGAATAAGCAGTCCCAGAATACTGCAGGTTTTAGGGTACAGTATTTGTTGAGTGCACAGAATGCAAAACAGTGTCAGCAAGAGGCACGGACATTAAATGGGAGGAAGTCAAAAACTGAGTCCCTAGAGGTGCTCCTGGAAGTCACACTGCTTATTTCCCTCTGCAATGAGTGCTGAAGTCAAACTTTAGTTTGACAGAGATATCAAAGCATTAGCAGGACCCCCTGGCACTTCATACTCTGCCTTACAAGGACTTCAGAGCAGTTGAAGGTCACTGAATTCTTAGAGGTACAAAAACGAAGACATTACCAGCCCCCAGCTTGGCTTTTCCAAGGGAATGAGAAGATTATCCCACTTTAAGGGATGCTCTGAGCGATGCTGTGCAAGCTACAGTATGGATAGTTCAGTCCATGCCATCAAATAGACTTTATATAGGACAAAAAACACTCAATCCCCCATCAATAGCATTTTAGGACCTCTAGAATGAGGGTTCTGGTGAGTGGCATTAGGTTGGGGTTTTTTCTAACAATGATTTATTGCTGCTGTGCTGCAGCTGTCTCCAGAGGCTCCGGAGAGGCAGTGGAGAGCCCTACATCAGCCTGGGGGTCCGGCAGCAGAAGTGTGACAGCAGCTCCCAAGCTGCCTTCTTGAACGGCTCTGATGAAGAGTGAAGAGGGTACAAACTCCTGCTCCAAATACATGAACAGTCCCTTTTCCTGAAGAAACAAATAGAATGAAATATTTTTGTTTGGAAGAGTGAGAGGTGCCCCCGTGGTGCTGCTGGGAGGAAGGCTGAGCACACAGGGGTGGCTGCCCTCCATCCATACCCAGACATCTCTGGCTCAGACATGGGCACAGCTTGAAGTGATTTTTAGCAGCAAAAAAAAAAAGCATGGAAATTCACCATGACAAGATTACTTCATCCTGTGGGCTCCCCTGTATGCTCCCATAGGGATGGAGGGCATCCTTTGGCCAGCTGACTTTTCCAACAGCCTGAAGGCTTTGACCTTCTGTGATTGAAGTCAGGGAAATCTCCAGGCTGAGGTTATGAACCTCTGAAGAAAGGCATCACCCCAAGAACGAGTAAGAGAGTGTTGGATGTGAGATTATGGCAATTTTTGCAACACCAGGGCTTGATCGCACACAATACAAATGTTATTACTGAAGCTTTGAACTAAAGAGTGGTTTTGTTAATCATTTTCATGTTCACTTAAAGACTGAGAGAGTGAATAAATGTGAAATAAAAAATCCTCACTGAGCTGATATCCTTAAATTTAAGACTGATAAATTGTAGAGTGTGTAATAATAGCTTAGAAAAATCCATCCCTCAGACTTGCAAGGCCTAAAGGACTGTAAAATACGTAGCCATGCAGCAGGGATTCATGAAATGTCCCAGTTTTCCATTGAAAATAAACCCCCTCAGCTTGGAAAGCAAGATGAAACAAGCACATTGTTTTAGGCTGCCTTTACTAGCAGGGTGCTAGTAAAATTTCTTGCAAAAAGTGACTGGAAGTGTCGTCTCCTAGACAGGATGAAAATATGCTAATATGGGAATTAAAAAAATTATATATGTACATCTATATGTATAAATAAATAAAAAAACCGCCAGCACAAGGTAAATTGCCATTGTTCATGTCTCAAACCCCAGGGCCAGAAGGATACTCTGCGCTGAGATCTTCTCCCATCTGTGTGGTGGGGGTTTTGCAAGAGATTTTTCTGCTCATGTTCATGACTGCATAGGCCCAAGGGATGGCAAAGCTTGTCCTTTAACCCTTTTCCCTTTATGCAAAGAGCCTGTCACAGACTATAGAGACTGCAGCCTGAATTTTATTGCTTACTAACTATGCTATAAAGAGTAGTTTTCCTTGAATGCCAGCTTTCCTGTATATCTACTTATACGCTGGTTTGTTTTGCAGGGCTGGATACTGGGAGGTGCAAACAGACTGGGCATGATGAGAATGAAGCAGCAGAGCTGCATCTCCATAAATCCATCTCTTAAACTCAATACTGGGTCTCATGAGTTGTAACCACTGAACACGAGGAGCATTTTGTAGATATCTTTTTTTAAGCCAAGGCAGAAGAGTTTTTCCAAACATCACAAATTCCTCTGGCTGCTGTGTGGAGACACAAACCATTCTGCAGATGCCACCTGCTAATGGCAGAGACCCCCCAACCCCCTGTGAGGAAGGGGACAAACCAAGTTAATGGGAGTGCTGCTGGACAGGGACGGGTTAATTGAAGAGCAAAAAGGCCTTGTGTGATGCTCTGAATTATTTCTGGTCTTTTGTGAATTATTTTCTTTTAGGTAACAGCCCAAGCATCACTATTGGCATTAAACAGCCAGGGGAGGGCAGCAGCTGCTGTTGGACTAGGAACGGATCCAAGCTGGATGCAGTCATCTTCCTCCTGCCCACCCTCGAAAGCCAGAGGTTTTTTCCATTCCAAGGCACAATGAAAGCACAGGGCACAAATGAAAGCTGACTTTGGTTTTAAAAGCACTCTTTGCTTTTGGAATTGGGATAGGTTTATTTAATTCTTCACAGCTCTTAATCAAGTTGTTGTCTCCTTTCCCCCCTCCTTTCTTTGGCCCCTGTCACTGTATGGCAACAAAACACCTTTTTCCTCCACAGCAGTGTCTGGAATAGTTTCTGCTTGCCTCATTAACTCCCTGCTCCCACAAACATCCCAGGACTGTCAGCAAAGCACTCACTAATTTGTTTTCCAGCTCTGGAGCACATTCTTTTCTGAAGTATGAAGGTCAGGAAAGGAGGAGAGATCCAGCCTGTGATTAAGGAAGGAAATACAGTTTGAATTCATTTCTGCATGAGAATTAATGATTTTAATTTCAACTAAAAACAGTTTGTAAATAGTTTAGGTACTCAAACAAGGTATGAAGGTGTCTGGATCAGCGGTACAGAGATGGTTTATTGTACAGAGGTGCAACCTTAAGCCATCCTCACAATTTCTTGAGTGATGGATACTTTAGGACAGTCCTAGATGGAGACTTGCTCTTAATACAACATTAATATCAAACAGTTGTTCTGGATCATGTTTTTCAGCATGTAATATTTGGACTTGATGGTCTTGGAGGTTTTCTCCACCTAAACCATTCTATGATTCTACAAATGAGTTAAAGTCTCTCTGTACTGGACCCATTGGCCATGCAGCTGGAGTGGGCTGGGAGTGTGCTTGTGTCCATATCCACACTGATTTTAAAAAGAGTGGGATCCCTAGGTGGTGTCTCAGGGATGTTTTTTTCCTTGTGTAATTGTAGTCTGATGTTTGATTTTGTCAATCAGGTGTCCTGCTCATCCACAGCCGGAAGAAGCTGCTGATCCTGCCCTTCTCTTACAAAGGAGCCCAGACAAAACCTCCAAAGCAGCCAAAGATCCTGGCAGCTGCTCTTCCTGCAGCTGGAAAGACAAACCCTTCATCAGGAGCCAGCACAGCCCGTCCACGAGCCACTCATTCCTGGGGCAGAGATAGGATCTCTCCCTGCCACCCGCACAGCCACTTTTATGTGAGGCTGAAATGAAGGTGTAGCAGCAGAACAAGCCCTGCCTCTGCTTTTACCACCTGCTTTACCTCCTGTTGCCTGTTTATGAAACCTGGTGTTAACATTCGTCATAATAATAATAATAATACTTTGCACTTCCCAAACAACCATCCATCTGCAACACTCGAGCTGCTGGCAAACCTTTAATTAGATTGTGCCTCCCACCACCCCCAGGAAGGAGACAAACATTATCACATTTTTTCATTAGCACTGAGGCTGATGATGAACCTTCAGGGAGAAGATGTTGCAGTTACAGCTGAGAGAAAAAGAAAAAGAAAAAACCAAAAATATGAAATCAAATAGCTTGAGGAGCTGGAGGGAGTCAGACACAGCTCTGCCACCCTCAGTCTTTTCCTAGGAGTAAGATGGGGTATATTCCTAAAGAACTGAAATGGAATCACATCCATTTGTGCCTACGGTGATTTTAGCATGCATGGAGTTTCAGTGACCTGCTAGGGGATTTTGGGGGATTTGCTATCTTTTCTCCCAACCACCTGTCAGAGTTAAATCCTCATTTTTCTCATGGGGATGGTTTAAAAGAAACCTCCTTTTCTCAACTATTTAAGGCACTGAAAGCTTCCTTCACTGCCTGTAACTTAACTTACCCTTTTCATAGAGGCTTTCTCTCTGGTCTTTACTCTTTACTGGCCCTTTATGGAAACAGGCAGATTGATCCTCTGTGTAGATACTTTCCAGCTGGGCCTTGTTCTTCCCGTCACTCTGCAGCTGCTGCACTGCCACTTCATCTTTCCCCACTTTCTCCAAGGGCTTGACTCCTACTGCTTGGGAAGCAGCTTCTTGCCCTTTGGGATAGTGGTTTGTAGGGGTAGGTGGTTGCAGAAAGGAAAACTGAGCTGAAAGAGGTCCCCTTCAGCAGAAGGTGCTGCTGCAAAAAAGGTATGGTTTTCATCCTGCATTATTTTCAGGGGTAGTTCCGTAAGGAATAACTCCCACGAGCGTTGTATTTCTCCCTATGCTTGGATTTAATGTTGTAACTAGTTCCGAAGCTTAGGCTTGGGTAAAACTGCCATTTGTGGAAGCCCCTTTGCTACTGTGAGCTTCCCAGAACCCTTTTGCAGGTATACTCATCCCTGTTCCTCTCATCCTGCTTCTCAGGCACCTTTGGAAGTGAGCAGTGATGGGTGTATGGCACAGCCTCTTGTTTTTCTTCCTTCCTCCCACTTGATATGAAGATAATGGGAATAAAAGGCTTCTGGCTATGGCTTGGTGGCTTTTCTGTCTGTGCTGGACCACAGCCCATCACCCTGGGGAGGCTGCTTTTCTTCTGTACTGCTCCAGCCTTGGGTTTCTGTGAGTTGCTGGCTCTGGGTAGGGCTGGTCCTGCAGGCTTGCTTGGGGTGGGTTTGGCAACACGAGTGAGAGAAATATACAACTTCCTAGGAGAACTGCTGGTTTGGCAATGTGGCTGCACCAGGGTCAGGGGCTTGGGCAGGGCACTGTGGTGATGCTGAATGTTTCTGCACCATCACCTCAGTATTGTGGAAGGACATGAGGACATTTGGATGGCCTGAGGTATTTATTTGCCTGAAGCACTTGCACTGATCTCTGCAGCCATCAGTGGGATGGGCAGCAGCTTCAAGGTGGCTTGTGTTTGTGGCTGCTTGGTGAAGGGCAGTGTTGTACTAGAGAGGAAAAGGAGTGGAAACAGACTGCTGTGTCCCACCTGCCCATCTTTTGGGGGAGAGAGGGCCATGGCCCCCATTTCTCAGCTGCTGTGGGCTGGGAGGTGAAGCTCACAAAGGCTCTGCTCTGGTTTGTGAGCTCCTGGCCCAAAATCTGTCCTCAGGCAACTTTTATAAGATTGGACCCCCTAAAAGGGTTATCATGCCCCTGGCAACCCAATTTGCAGACTTCCAGCAGAGCCTGTCAGACCTTACTGCCGCCTTCTCTCTGCTTGGCTCTTTCCCCAGTCATCCCCAGCCCCATCCTAACAACTGAGTACACATGGTTGCCATGGGAACAGGAATTGGCTGCTTATTCTGATTTTTGTGGCAAACTCCAGGAGAGTTGTTGGCTGGTTTTTTAATAGCAGGCAGGAGGTGGCCCAGGTTGTGAAAGGTGGTTGACTCAGGGTGCTTTGAACTGGCCCACAGGATGTTCAGCTCCAAACATCCTGTCTGAAGGGCACCTCCCCATTGTGGCTTCTCCCTTTATCTGCCTCTTCTGAGTAATAACCTCCTTGCTGACACATCTGGAGAGAAAGAAGGACAGGCAGGAGTCACAGGTAAACTCTTCCATCCGTAGATTGGTGAGCAGCTGTGCCATGGGATGGGCATGGCTGCTGGAACTTGGAAAGAAGGAACATGGGGAGAACATCCATGAGAGACAAGGGTTCAGTGTGATGACAGCTGTGAGTGAGGCTGGTGGAAGTGGTGCTGATGGTGCCAGAAATCTCTGGCTTTAGCCATTTTTATGGGGGATTACTGTGTTTTGGAGCTGCTTGATAGCAGAGGATGGAAGTTGTTCAGCCTGAAGAGGAGAAGGCTCTGCCTAGAGGGGCCCCAAGAGAGCTGGAGAGGGACTCCTGGAGTGTCAGGACTGGACAGTGGGAATGGCTTCCTACTGCCAGAGGGCAGGGATAGGAGGGATATTAGGAGGAAATCCTTCCCTGTGAGGGTGGGCAGGCCCTGGTACAGGGCACCCAGAGAAGCTGTGGCTGCCCCTGGATCCCCGGAATATCCAAAGATGGAGGAGGAGTCACAAAGAGAAGACTTTCCCAAACATCTGCGGCCAGGTGCTGAGCTTGTCCTCTGCACACAAGCTGGCTGTCCTGAAATGCTGATGGGTGCTTGTAGGGAATGCTGGCATATCCAGAGGGACAGCAGCAATCCCCTCCACTAGAGCTGGTGGGGTGTCAATGTCATGGATGGTGATGGATCTGGAGCTGCAATGGCTTTAGGGGAGAGCCTGGAAGTTGGGCAGGAATGCTGTCCTTCCCAAGCTGAGCCTGAGGAGGCTGTGAGCAGTCAGGCACGGCTCTGGAAGGACAGCAGGCAGCTCCCAGGGGCGATTGAGCAGGAGCATCACAGCCTGGAAGCTGTGGAGGGAGAAGGGCAGCTCAGGTAATAACTTCTGTCTGCAGCCATATTTCAAGTGCTCTGACAGACAGAGCAGCTCCCAGGAGAAATAAATAACCTGATGTCTCTGCTCTTTGCTGGCTGCCACTTCCATGGAGCTAAATGAGCTTTTATGTGAGCGTGAGCTCCAAAGCTGGAGTGGGGGAAAGCCAGTGGGTCAGGGGTGTCAGGGTTGGGCTTGTTGGGCTGATAGAGGGGCTCTGTGAATGTGGGGGTTGTTTTTCTGTGCTTCAAATATGTGAGCTGTGCAATTGGATTGTTGCTTGGAAACGTCTGGTTTTGCTGCAGAATACTGGCTGTTTTATAAAAGGAGGTTATTTTTTTTATTTTTGGTGAGTGAGTGAATTACATGCAAACTTCTGCTTGTCTGATGATGCTACAAGAGGGATACCGCAGGACATGGCTGGATTCTTAGAAGTGTTAGAAATGTTCAAGGCCAGGCTGGAAGGGCTTGGAGCAACCTGGTCCAGTGGAACATGTCCCTGCTCATGGTAAAGAGATGAACTCTAAGGTCCCTTCCAGCCCAAACCATTCTGGGGTCTGTGGTGGCTGTTGAAGGGCTGTTTCCAGTTGCTGGAAAGCAAAGGATACTCAGGACAACTCCCCGAAGCCTTGCTGGATTGGGCTGTGAGGGGTTGTGAAGCAAGGGTGTCCCTGGTGCTGCAAGGAAGAGTGAGGCTGCTCTGCTGGGGAGAGGGTTGGTCAGGGAAGGAGATTCCAGGGACAGCTCTGAAACAGCAGGTTGGGTCTGCTGGTAACTCAGGCCAAGGGGGACATGCCAGGTGGACGTGGGGTGACAGATCCCCAGGTTTATCCTGGATGCTGGTGTGGCTTGGAGCAGCCTCTGGGGCTGCAGGTGGGACACGTTTGTCATTTCTGGGCTCTGGGGTATCTCTGCTCTCCTTCTTGCCTCCACTTCATCATGCCAAATTAATGTTCCTGACATGTCTCTCAGTCAGGGTGCACTCCAGCTATAGGCTGTTGCCCTTGTAGTCACAAGTAGGACAATGGTAAAATTTGGTTATGTATTATGCCGTTGTGCTATGCTTAAATGTGCTTTGTTAAACACTTCAGATGTAGATGTCTGTGCAGGGAAGATAAGTGTCCTGGCTGGGGTGCCAAGGGTATAATCAAGAAATGTGGGTTCTCCTGGGGCATCAGCCACCTCACTCTAATGCAGGCACCCCAAATAGAGCAGAGAGGCATCCCTGATCCCCAGCTCCTGGATGGGACATTTCTCACCTACCTAAAAGGCTGTTTAGTAATTTCCATCCTGAAAGGAAACCTTAGCATAGATTTGAGCCCTTCCCAGATTGCCTGTGTTTGAGAGATGCAAAGGATGACAATGGTTTCCACATTCCAATCCTGTGTTTGCCACACAGAGCTGAGCCAGTCTGACCCATGCTGGCTCTGCAGCCACAACCTGACCTGGACCTTGCAGAGCTCTCCCTCACCTCAGGCACTTTCCATGCCACATCCTACCCTTGTTTTGCAGTGCCTAATTACTTTCTAGTGTGGGAGGACTCGGAGAACGTGCTGGAGTTGTTCATCCAGCCTTTGCGATTTACTTTGGTATTTATAAACACAGTGAGGATGTGATCTGTGATGCAAGGGCAGGTCGGTGTGGAAGCTTTGGAATGAGTAATGCCTTCCTCTGTGCACATCCAAGCTGCAGAAAAGCACCGGAAAGCCCATGAGGAAGAGAAAAGGCCTCCTTAGGTGGTAGAAGCTTGCAGAGAGCAACGAGCTCTAGTGGTCTTTCTGGAGGGAACAAGACCATCCCCAGGTAAAACAATGCTAGAAACACTTTGATCATTATTTATTCCTTTCTGTGCTTGCTACACTGGGATTTTTCTAAGGAATTTTGTTATGGCTGAAATACTTTGCAGGATATAAATTTGCTTTACCTTTGCTCCTCTCCATCCTACTTGGTTGGTACTCTGGCATTGATCTGACTCAATCAAGGCTTTCTTTATGCTTCTTCTTAGGGAGAGGAAATCTCTTGTGTTAAATCACCACTTGTGTGCCACACAAAGGTTGTGTGGAATATGCATAAGTCTCTTTTTCTAAACTTTAATGGTTCCAGGGTTGCCTCCTGCTGCAGAGAAGCCTTCACTGGCTGGAGATCCTAATCCAGCACTGGATTCACACCCTGGTAATTGCCTAGTTTGGAGCAAGTTTATGGTCAAATAATTGTCATGTTGCTTTTTATTGGTAAAAACTTTGTTGTGCTTCCTCTTCTAATAGCTGTTACACTTTCTTGGGCACTACTGTATTGTTTTCTGGCATGAAGTTCTGGTGATTTTATACACAGCCACATAAATACATATATACACAGTGGTGCACAGTGGCAGTTTCCCTGTGCTGATATCCCATTTCTGATATTCCCTGTTTGCACCTGAGCCATGTGCACCTGCTCTGTTGTGATGTGGATCCCTGGGGATGCTGAGCAGCCCAACAATTCCCTTGGGGATGCTCTAGGTTGGTCCTCAGGCACTGTTTGTCCTTGCAGGTCCAGAGAATGAGCTCGATGCCAACAACTTTTTTGGGCAGTGCCCTCCGGGGCACTTTCTTCTTCGCCTTTGGCCTGTGGTGGTCGGTGAGGTACCCCCTGAAGTACCTCAGGAGGAAAGGGGGTGCTGAGGGCCAGCCAGGCCGTGGGCGCACAGAGATCTTCGAAGGCGCGGTCAAAGCTTTCTTTGCTCTAGTAGGTAAGAGAGGGTGATGATGGGTCCATGCCCCAATATCTACTAGCACAGCAGCAACTCTCCCACACCAGTGGGCCTGTTTTAGTGGGAAACATCTGGTATGGGAGGGCTTAGGGACATGCTTGTCGTACACCCTGGATGAGGAGCTTGCTGTCGTTCTCCTGGACAAACACCACCACAGCTCCACACCTGCAAAGGAACATTCCCTCAGGCTTGTCATTTCCCCATGTATAAGGAAAAGTGACCTTTTCTCTCCTTGTCCAGGGATACTGGTGGAGCAGTTTGTCCCCACTGGTCCCCACCTGCAGCTGTACAGCCCCAAGACGCACAGCTGGACTGACCTCACCCATTGGCACTACTCCACCATCTACCTCTTCTTCCTCCTCTCCGGCATCACAGATGTGGTCTCACACTCCCCACTCAAGCTGCCTCCTGGCTTGGACCGGCTCTCGCTGTCCCTGGCTCTGCTTGTGGAAGGTGAATTGCACCTGGTGCTAAGGGAGGACACAGAATGAGGGATTGCTGTAGTGCTCATGGGTGTGACAGCTCCTGGGCAGTCTGGGGGCCACAAAGGCAGATCTGCAGGGGGTGTGGATGCACGATGATGCTGGCTTTGTGACAGTCACCCCCCCTCCCTGTTCCTCCTAAATATGGATCCAACCATAGCTGGATACCACAGGGGATGCTCGAGGGATCTGTTCTTCTCCTGGTGGCCAGCAGCTGTCTCACTCTGAAGTTACAAAAAGGTGTCATCCTCCCACCTTGGTTGGATGCAGAGGGACAGATCCTGATACAAAGCTACCCACCATCTTTTGAGCTCAAGGTGCCCATCCCTGTGCTCCTCCTGCAGCCCTGGCTGGGACACCAGATCCTCCCACGTAGAGGGGCCCAGAGACCTCCACAGGTACAGGGGTTCCTCGGGAGCAGAGCTGAGCCAGTGCTGGGGCTGCCTGGTGATTGCAGAGGGACGGTGGTGACAGCAGCTGGTGGCTCTCTGGTTCTTCCCCCCAGGGCAGATCATGGCAAGGCCTGGAGCCTAAGAGTGAACTTTCAGATGATTTAAAGAGAAAAGTCCCAGGGTATCCTTTGCTAACACAGGGTGGATCTTGGCAGGTTTGCTCTTCTGTTTCCGTGACTACAGTGATGCTGCGCTGGACCAGCACCTCCACTCCCTGCTGGCCGTGGCCATCTTTGCTGGAGCCTTCTGTGCCCTCCTAGAGGTGTTCCTCCGAGACCATATCATCCTGGAGACATTCAGGACCAGCTCCTTCCTTCTCCAGGGCTCTTGGCTTTGGCAGGTCAGTGTGTATCCAGCATTCTCCTCAGTTCTTTGCACCCAGGAAGGCAAGTGGAGTGGGGTTGCTCCTGTAGGCACATCTGTTGGGGTTAAACTTCTAGGCTGTTCAAATATCTTTGTAAATAAGAAGAGGAAATGAGGCTCAGTGCCAGAGCTGCCATTGTGAAGTGCATATGTAATGAAGTAGCATGGACAGACCTGGAAATTAATGGAAAATGGAAATTGGAGCCCACAAGGGAAGGAAACCACAATCATGAATTTTTATTGATTTTATTAGGTCCATTTTCTTCCTCTGTTTGTTCCAAGTAACTGGAAACATCTGGAAATCTCTCATGTAATCTCCCAGCTTTTGGTGTAGGAGGAAATGCACAGACTGCCAATGTCACCTTTTGGAAGTCACCCTTCTCCAGGATGCTGGGCTTGCACTGCAAGCCCTAAGGATTATCTGCAGAGAATCCATCCCCTCCTGACATCTTTGTGTCAGTGGCTGGGGAAGCCAAGGGCAGTGTCCCGGGTGTTACTTGGGGTTACAGTGCGTCTAGTCCACAGTCAGCTGCAGCAGGTGGGCTAAAATCAGGAGGAAAACAGGAGGGAGGTGCTAAAGCCTGACTTCTCTTTCATCTGTGACCAGATTGGGTTTGTGTTGTCCCCTCCATGGGGAGGACCAGGCTGGGACCAGAGCGACTCCAGCAACCGCTTGTTCCTCACCATGTGCTTCTGCTGGCACTACGTGGGTGCTCTCGCCATTGCGGCCGCCAACGCTGCTGCATCCCGCTGGTACGAGGGGTCCTGACACAGTGCCTGGGCTGGGATGACCGAGAGCCGTACCCAGGTCTGACAGTGGGCTGGGAAATCCATGCACCAGTGTGTCATGGGATAAGGAGCGTGGGTGTCCATGCATATCCAAACGTGTCTTGGCTGGAAGGGGTGGGCTCCGTGCTACCACAGAGCAGCCTTCCCAAGCAGGGTGGGGTGAGCCAGTGGCTCTCACTACCCACAAGTCCCTGACCATTGTCACTGTCTCTCCTGCAGCTGCAATGAGTCCTGCCAGCTGAAATTCGGGGACATCGACGTAGAGTTGGACTGTGGCTTGTGCCTCCACAGAGGAAAGAAGAGCTCCAGCGGCGCCTTGCTGCCGGAGAGCAGCTTGGATGACAAATGAGGCTGTGGTGGGCATGGAAATCTCTTCCCTGGTGGTTTAGAGCTCTTGAGATGAGGTTTTTAATTAGTCTTGATAAATTACAGCAGCACTTGACAGTGGAGCATCAGAAGTAGGAGGCAGGACCCTGAGGCAGAGCGTGACATGAGATGGCAAGTCTTTCCTTGTGCATCCTTTGGTAGCCACGAGTTCTTAATTCTCTGAGCAGCAGCTCAGGCTGCAAACTGCAGGACTGGTTTGCTGTTGGAATCCAACTGGAGTGGCAAATCTGACTATTTTTTCTAACATTTTCCCTTCTGCTTCCTCAGAAGGGAGCCAAGCCAGGGTTCAAAGCTCCTGGTGGCTGTCGTTCACTCTGATGCTAATGGAGAGGGTTTTGTACGGAGCTGAATGTACAGACTATCTGTGATCACCAATAAAGTGCTTTAACACATCTCCATGGATCTCTTGAACACTGTGCTGCAGACTGAGGCAATGTTGGCTTCAAAATGGTTTGGGCAGTGGATGAAATATCTGAGGGGTGTGACTGTGTGTGATTTAATGTGGATAAATCTGCCCAGGGGAGGATGGGTGGCCAGTGGATGGAAAGGATGGAGGGTAGCTGCTCTCCTGCTTGTTTATCATCAGAAGCTGAGTTAGGCACATGAGCCAGGGGTTTGGTGTGTTCCTGGGAAATGGGATGTTTGCTGGGCAGGGGCTTGGCTGAGAGACCCTTGAAGCAAAATGCTGGTTTCAGCTGGATGGGGGCGGATGTATGGGCAGTCTTGGGAAGTCTCTGAGAGCCCTGCAGTGATTTCAGTTTTTCTCCAACACCTTTATTCCCTGCTTGGAGCTGGTCACTTCCAAACAAAACCCACTGGTTAGGGGTGTCTGCCTTGCTGTTGGAGTCTCCTTTTGTTTGCAGCAGAACAGTGTGGGCAGATCCTTCCGGCGGGGAGAAGGAGAAAAAAACCAAATTTAAAAGATAGCGTTAGGAGGATTAGTGAAAGAACATCACTAATCATCATCCAAAAGTTCATCACCAGCATCTAAAATGTTTGTGTCATACCCTTGGCTGTGTGCTGCGCTGGGTGAACAGGGGAGCACCAGTAGCACTGATTTTATTATCTTCCAACACACTTACTGTATTCCCCTAAGAAATGCAAGAGACAGTTTAAACTGAACACATCCCTGATGTGCTGCACAGGCTGGGAGGAAAGAAAAATTCCTCCTGCCTCAGACCACATGCAATTCTCAGCTCCACAGGAGCTCCCTGGAAGAGTGCGTACTGCCTATTTAATTTTTTATTTTGCATTTTATTTTTATTTTTGTATTTTATTTTTGGTTTTTGTTTTGTTTTGGGGTGGGTTTTTTTGTATTTTATTCTTATATTTTCTCCTTTTGGAGTGGGGTTAGAAGAAGACCAATGCTTTGTGTCCAGAGAAAAGCCTCAAGGAGCAGAGAAAACCAAGTAAGTGCAGTACTTTGGGGGTCCCACGTTTGTCAACCACACACAGACGATGAAGCAGGCTGCCCTCCTGAGCAATGGTTTCTCCAGGACCTGGTTGCCTTTAAGGCAGGCTGATGTGGATCTCCAGTACTGGAGTGAGAGCTTGCATTTTGCTCCATGGGGGTGATGTGCTCCCATTGTTAATAATCCTCCTGCGACTAGAAGTGGGGTCATTGTGTCAAGTTGTTATAGACTGGCTGCCACTAATGGGAAGCTCAGTGCAGGAGTTACAACCTGGTGTACTGAGCTTGAATTGAAAAGAAGGGGATAAACAATCTCTTTTCCCTCTGATCAACTGATGTTACTTTTTTCCTGTTTTTTTTTTTTTTTTTTCTGCCCAAATGTTATCTTTGCAGTGCTGAATCTATTCCTGAGGGTTTTGCTACATAAAATGTTGGGTTTTTTGGGTGATGTTTCTTCTTTCTTTGAATAAATGTAAGTAAGAGCAAATCATAATCATGCTGTGTGTTTTGAGTGGGATCATGCTCCAAGCCCAAGAAGGTTTCTGTGAGCAGGGCACCCGAAATTACCTGTTACCATGGGAGGTGATAGAGCTACTCCATATTTGATACATGACTAATGCTCACCATATCAACAAATTAGAAAGAAGGCATGAGGTTGTTGAGGCTGTGGCTGTGTTTGTTGAACAGTTCCCAGCTAGTCTGGGTGTGGGATTGGTATTTCCTGTAACATCTTCTCTCCCAGTGAAGCCTGAAGGGAATAAAACTCTTTGAGTAGAGAGTCAGCCCATGGCAGGGGTTTGGAATGAGATGATCTTTAAAATCCCTTTCAACCCAAACCATTCTGCGATTCCATGACTAGACGATGCAAGTGATCAGTAAATACCCCATTGTCCACCCAAAATTGTTGCTGGTCATGTGCTGTGGACACAGGTGACCCTGAAATGGGTGGGAGGTGGACACGTGTTTCATTGCAGTCCCTGCCTCTCCAAGGCAGGTTAGGATGTGTGCCTGTGGGAGTTTAATTACAGGGGACCTCATTATTTATCGTACACAGACCTGACAGATGCTGTTCCTGCTATTTTTCGACAGAACATTCAATTCTTTGTGTAGCTCCTGGTCTGTCTGCGCTGTTAGTCCACAGGGAGATGCAGAGATGTGGATGATTTTCTTTTTTCCATGGTCTGTGGGCTGAGATTCCCTGAAAAATATCTTGGCCAGAAAGCGATGCTGTGTCTCTTTGTTGTTTCACACAGTCAAGCATTAAATTATGCTGCTCAAACCAGGATTTAAGGTAATTTTTACCTGCATTTTACCTTTTTTCTTGCCTATTGGCATACAGAAACACCAAGACTGGTGGTTTTGATGACAAATATTCCCTGCTACACAGTTAAATTTGGAGAATTGATTGAGGTATCCAGAACACACGTGTTGAAGTGTTTGGAAGGAACAGGGACTTTTGCACTTCCAGATTGAATTCACAAGTTTTCTCACAGCAAGGGTTGGGAGAATGCCATGGTAAGTTTTCCCATTTCCACAAATCCTCTGCTGCTGGTAAATGTCAGGAACAGGCTTTTACACTGGAGGAACTGGCCATAGAAGCCTTTGGAGGATGGCTGGGTGTAATTTGGGTATCCTTTTGCCCCAGCCAGAGGGAAGAGAAACTTCTTGAGACCGTATGGAAAAATGCTGCTGGACAAGCTGAGGTGTTTACAAACCCTCAGTACTCAGATCTGCATGCAAAACCTTTTATTGTTATTGCTGAGAGATTTGCTGGAGATTCATGGTTTTAGGAGGAGTTGAAATTAGCACTTTAAGCACCACTAAAATCTATTCTTTCAGCTTAATTATTAAACTCAGCTTCCAAACTTAATGCAATTGCTGTTCAGAGGACAATCAGGTTTTCTAGGTCACTCATCTCTTCCAGAACTTAAAATTTTCCATTACTTTTTTTCTATTTTTTTAATCTTAATGTGTTTCTTGCTTATTAACTCAAGTGATTTAAGAAACAACAGTCAGCACGGTTATTTTCCTCTGAGGATGCACAACCTGGATCTCATCCAAGGTTGTGGTGAGGCTGCACCTCGAATAGTGTGTTCAGGTTTGGGTCCCTCCCTACAAGGAAGACATCGTGGTGCTGGAGATTGTCCAGAGAAGAGAACAGAACTGGAGAAGTGCTGCCAAAAAGGGGGAAGTTTTGCAGCTCTGGCTGGAGTAGTTTCCTTGGGAGGCTAGAGGTTCTTGAATGTGCCTGGGTGGTGATCATGAAGTGTTAGGTGGAGAGGAGGCTGCTCCTGCTTCAAGGATGCTCTGGTTCCAGCAAGAGTTACACAGTGTAACAGGGGTGATAAACCCATTGTTAATTGTTAATGTGTTTCCACTGTACTTCATGAAATTTCAGACCAGCAAACAGTTCGATGAATGCATGTGCATAATGAGATGCTCAAATATAATGAATCTTAAGAGTTAGAGTGGCCTTATTGAAAAATATACCAGTTTTCCCCTGGGTGTAACATCTGTGGAGTCTCGTAGTGCTCACATCACTCACCTCTTTCCTGACATGTCTATGAATTCCTGGGAGATGTTTCTTTTCCCAGCACTGCTTTGAAAATAGATACCAGTGACTGTGTTTTGTGGTGGGAAATAAAATTTAAAAATCCAGATGTGCCAACGTGTTTCAACAAAAATATTGCCCTGTTTATTAACCTTAATAATATTTCTTTTCCGTGCAGGCTAAGGGGAGGTTCATGCATTGTGTGAGTTCTGAGGCTGGTGGTAGGATGCCTCATTGTGCCCCATTTCTGCTGGTTCTGTGGGGTGTTTTCAGTTCACTAGGAGCATCCTTTTCAGCACAGTGGAGTCTGGTGAGATGGTTATTACACATTCTACTGATTTCCAGAAAGCAACATGGAAACACCTTTGGTGCAACTATTTAAATCTGGTGAACCTGATGTCATCAGGACATCTCAGCAAACCTGAGCTCTTCTTTGGCGTCTCCAACTGCAACAGCAGCCAGGCTTCTCTCTGCCTTCTTGCCTCAGTTTGAAGTTGGATGTAAAGACAAAGAAAGGTTTTTCTAATGCTTAATGTCATTACCCAGTACTTTCCTGTGGTTTGATTGTGTGTGCTGGGTAGAGATACCCACGTATGCATGGTGGTGTGGTGGTGGGGGCGAGTTACTGGCTCAGAAGATGAGTTACCTGGATTGGAACCGTGAGCTGCCAGCACTACTTGGAAGCCTAGCTGAAGCCATCAATAGTGCAGTAAAACTTGGAAAAGCTGCTCTCCAGAGCTGATGCTGGGATTCTGAAAGAACAGCTGTTGCCTCTTGTTCACCTTTCTATGCTGGTCAGTTCAATTGGCCCTTGTTTCTCGGGCTTATGCTGTTGGAAAATAAAGTATGTAGTTCTTGATGTGCGAGTATAGTAGAGAGGTGTTATTTGAATCTATCAAAGAACATAATTTTTATTTGATTTGCAGCATATTTGTGATCTGTCTGTTCTGCTGAGCTGATGTGTTTCCCTACAATGAGTTATGAGTGCTCCATATCACCTGCTGAGTGCTGCCACTGCCATGAAAATGTGGAAAAATGCCCTTTCTTGCTGGGTTTGGGTGGCACTTTCTTCCCCCTGTGGGCTGCTGGCATCTGAAGAACATGGTGCAGCTCTTGTTTCCTCCTTTGTTTCTTCCTCACTGGGAGACTCTGTTGTCACAATGGACAAAACCTACCAGATTTTGCAATTTATCAGAATAAAAACTCTACCTGGCCAAGCTGAGGCACAGCTCCTGTGAGGGCTGGGTCTTAAAATTATACCTTGGGCCCCAGCAGTGTCGCAGAAAGGAGAAATTTTTATTCTTAAACTCTATCAGTTTCACATTTAATTATCCTGAAATTCAAAGTATTTGTTTTAGATTGTGTAATATTCTACACAGGGCCAGGAGTTTGAGTTTGTTTGGCTTTAAAGAGAGTTTTAATTGGGTTTAAAAAGGAGGTTTGGGGTTTAAAAGAGAGAGGTTTTTTTGGGTTTAAGTTTTTGTATTGTGCTGTAGTTCTGCTTCGATCTAATGTTCTATCAACCATTTTTGTTGTAGAAGCCTTTGGAAGGTGGGAGCAGAAAAGAGGAGTTGGCCCAAAATCTTGTTTTAGATTGTGTATTCTACACAGGGCCAGGAGTTGGAGTTTGTTTGGCTTTAAAGAGAGTTTTAATTGGGTTTAAAAGAGGAGGTTTGGGGTTTCCTGATGTTCTGTAGCAAATTCCAGGTAAAATTTGGATTTAAATGACAAAGAAGAACTGGAGATGCAGTTCCCAGTTTAACTCCTGGAGGCAGAGCTGTAGAGTTTAATTAACCAATTGATTAATTATCACTTGAGCACATTGATTACTTGATTGAGCTTCTGTAGAAACCAGTTTTATATTTTAGACCAGCTTTAACAGCAGAGCTGGAGCCTCTCAGACAGCACTGGATGTGTAAACATGACTGTAAAGCTGTTTTGTGGGCAAAGAAATTCCTGTTCTTCTTTGGGTAGAGAACATTTGTTCTTTGTTTTGTGTTTAATTGGAAGAGGAGAAGCTTCATGATTAAAGATGATTTAGACCAAGTGCATGAGATCTTTGTTCAAGCAAAATGCAACACCCTTAAAATAATTTTATTTTTAAAAAAGTAAAAATACAGTAACTTTTGCTTTACTTTTAATTTTTGTTTTAAACTTTGCTTACTTTTATTTTCACTTATTGATATTTACTTTAACTTTCACCTTTTTATTTTTGCTTTTATTTTCAGTTATTTTTATATTCACTTCTACTTTTTCTTTTTAAAATGAAAATATATTTAAATATTAAAGAAAAAAGTCCAAACACCACCAGGTCCCCCCCGACTTGTTTCACCCCAGCCAAAATCCAAAACGCTGAGATAGATTGTGCCCTGATATTTACTACTGTAAAAATGAAAATTGCAGTTCCCCCCCCCGCTCCTAGAGTTTGTACATTAAAAAAAAAAAGCCCTCCCCTGGAAAAGAAGTAACACACCAACTACCTGGAAGTGTGGTCCTCTGGTTTATTAGGCATCCAAAAACACAGAATATCAAAAATTCATTCAAATGAGCCAACTTCTGAGTCCTTAATTGTAGAGACCCTGGGGGGCATCCCCCTGGTTAGGGAGAGGCAAGAAACTTCCCTCAAAAATTTGTTCAGATGCCACTGGCTCCTTGCCCTGTTCCTGTGTCCCTGAGCCTCTCCCTCCCTATTCCCCCACTGTTCCTGGTCTTTGCACTGCCCAGTGCCACTGTCCAGCCCCAGCCCCTGGGCACAGAGAAAGCTGGGCCCCCCCGGGAGGGAGCCTGGCACCCTGAACATCTCACCGGGTGCCGATGTGTTCGCAGGTCCCAGGACAAGGGAAGAGATGAATCTGACTCCATATTTCTTAGAAGGCTGATTTATTATCTTAAATTATATTAAAATGTGCTATACTAAAGCTATACTAAACTATATAGAGAGAAAGGAATACGTCAGAAGGCTGGAAAGGAATGAATAATAAAAACTCATGACAGACCAGAGTCCAACACAGCTGGACTGGGATTGGTCATTAGGTAAAAACAATTCACATGGAACCAACCAGAGATGCACGTGCCGCATTCCAAAGTAGCAAAACATAGGGAGAAGTGATCAGATAATATTATTTACATTCTTCTCTGAGGCTTCTCAGCTTCCCAGGAGAAGAAATCCTGGTGAAGGGATTTTTCAGAAAATATCACAGTGACAACCGGGCATCTTAATTAAACATCTGTGGATACTGTGCAAAGGCCCTTTTTGCTTCCTTGACCTGGACTTTATTAGCAGCAATTCAGGCTGCAACATTTAACAGAAAAAAACCCCCATGATTTCCATGGTGAAGCTCCTTTTTTCAGCAAGATATTCCAAATATACCAGTAAAGTGTTGTGATGGATGGACCCATCCCAGGCTGTATGTGTGTGTGTGTGTGTGTGTGTGTATATATATATACATACACACACACACACACACACACACACACACACGTATATGCATAGTCTGTAAAAGTAAAAAACACTTGAACATCCTCAAATACCCAGTGTCTTGGAAAAATATGAACTGACAACACAGGAATAAATGTACCACCTAAACCCAGAGTGTGATACAGAGCATAGACTAGGCCATTGGAAGTTCAATGTTCTCTGCTTTTTAAAAAATAAACTTGAGCAAGTAGGCCTGGAATTATATTACAAGGACTTTTCTCATCTGTGGCTTGTAATTCTTGATGCATCATCCTGAAAAACAGAGGATGCTTCAAGTTCAACCCAAAAAAATGGTTTTCGTGTTCACTCTTCAAAGAAAGGAGAAAGCACTTAGCAAAAGGCAATACAGACAACATTCCCAGAGCTATGAGCAGAGAAAGGCACTAAATACTTAATCTGTACAAAAAGGATTATTAATGAAGTAACTGGAATAGCTGAAAGCTGGATCTGTGACCAAGCCTTGGGATAATTCCAGTCTAGTTCTTGATTCTCAGTAACTGGAGTGAGCTCCAGGTAGTATAGTTGTGTCACCAGCAAGGGATAAACCCAAAATTCAACTCTTAAAAAACCCTCAAACCACTGGGAATCCATCCCAGCAGAGAATGGCTGGATCATTCCTTTATCTGCACTTTATTTCTTTTCCAGTATCCAAATACTCACATGGCCTCAAAGAGTGTTTCCTTCCTCATGCCTTCTGAAAACTCATGTCCATTATTGCATCTTCACAAGGTAACACAAAATCTAAACCAGATGATCCTGTTACATCCAAAAAAGCGACACCAAAAGGTGGCAAAGGCAGAGCCCCAGAAAAAGGGCTGCACACAAATAAGTTTGCCCAGAGGAGGAAAAAAGGATGATATTTCCCTGTGGCCTGCTCTCAGTGTAAAGATCCCCCTTTAGGCTGCCCTGGCCTCAGATAAACACATAATTTTTCTTGCCCCAAAATGCATGGATATGGGCAGGAGACCTGCTGCTGGAAAAGGCAGCGTTATTATTTGACCACCCAGAGACCGGCACTGAGCCAAGCTGGGAGTTCAGCGAGATGCCCTCCAGAAGTTCCTTCCAGCCTTCATTTCTCATGAGCCTGTACCAGCTGCAGGATTATTCCCTGCTGGACCACCACACTGACAAAACAATTATTCCTCACTCTGCATTTGGTGGGGCAGTGCCAGCCCCGGGAGCACCAGCCCCACTCTGTTCTCCCCTGCAGGAAGCAGAGGTCCTGGTCAGCACACAGGAGAACAGCCATCCCCTCCCTTTCACACATACACCCTGCAAACCCAGGCATCAACACCGAAAGCCCAACCTGTACGACCTCTGTCAGGTTGCTCTGAGAACAGGCTCTCTGCCGGACGTTCACAAACACACCCTGGAAGCACCAAGCCCAGCTCCAGGATGGCAGTGCCAAGTCCCATTCTAGCAGCCACCCAGGGAGCAGCTGAGGGAGCCAATCCCACTGCTCAGAAGCCTTTACAACCACTTTCTCCCCGCAGGTGTTTTCTCTGAAGTGCTTGTGCTTTCAGCTGAAAAAATTAAACCTACCCTGGCACCATCCAAGAGACCAGAGTTTCCCTCTTTTTGGAGCTTGCCATAGACAGAGCCCTTCCTCTCGGAGACCTTGCAGGAGGATACATCAAACAGCTGCTATGATATAATCCAGAAGGGATATTAAATCCCATCAACCCCTCGCTGACACTGTCTAGAGCACGAGAACAGAAGCACCCTCAGCCTCTTCAAGATCAGAGCAATATGTTTTACAGGGAGAGATTCTTCACAGCCACACACACGTGGGACACACATGGGATGAGCAGAAAGCTCAAAGCCAAGAGTAAACACATTCAAAGTCTCAGGTATTTCACTTCCTGCTGCACAGTCAGGCAGAGAAAAGCCCCTGGTGTGCAGGCAGGGACTCAGAGGAGGGAATCGATGTTCTTCCTGCCAGGGAACATTCCCAGGGAACAGGTGAGGAGGAGGAAGGAGATCCCTGCTCTTACATGGAACAGGTGAGATGCTCCTGAGGAGTTCCTGCCTCCAGAGAGGCCTCCAGCCCAGATCCAGAGGACAGATATTGCTGTGGAGACTGCAAGGATGTTGAGGATGTCAGGAGGATCATTCGCAGGTAAACTGACTCCCCTTGCTCTTTCTGTTCTCACATTCAGGGATCACACGGGAAAATCTAAGGTGTGGAAACAGAATTTTGGCTAAGGCTCCTACCTTCCCATGGCACAGCCAGGCTGTGGGACCCAGAGCTCCATGAAGCTCTAACATGGGAGGATGAGGGAGCACGCAGAAAACGCGGATATCCCCAAGGTGTTTCAGTCAGACACAGCAATTCAGGTATTAAGTTCCACAGACTCTGTCCCATCACCTCATCCCCTTAAGGGTCTTTGCTTCCTCCCACTGACATAACACATCATGGCAAGGTTTTGGGGAGATGGGACCACTTTCCTCAGGCCCAGCCCCTCCTACCACCTTCAGCCCCACACTCCAAGCACCAGAGTCTGTTCAGACTCTGAACCTCCCTGATGCCATCCAGAGACTGATGGTATTAAACAACCAACTCGTTCAGCCCACAGCCTGTTTTCAAACTGCTCTCAGGAACCCAGTGCTACTGGAAATAAAATTTTTCATTAACCCATCCTGGCAGCACATACAGAAAGCCTCCAGTGCAGGGTTAAGTGCTCCTGCTACAAAGCACAGTCTCCACACAGGTCACTGGTAAATACAGCAAAATGCTCCTGTGTTTAACCCACTCGCTCCTGCAGAACCACATATACATTCATTAAACCCTCATCTCTGTCAGGTGCTGTGCTCAGCAGAATCTTCTCCCTGCCTCTGCAGCAAAGCTACCAGTGCCTGCTGGGATCAAAATGTGAATTTATGGAGAGGCGCCCAGAAGGTTAAGAATGCTCTGACTCCTGCACTGGAGAAACAGCTTTTGAGCCTGCTGCCTGAGACTTCCATCCTACAGTGTTGCTAAGGCTCACAGCCGGGTGATTTGCATGTGGTCCCACTGAGACCTGAAAGCAAGAGCAGCTCGCTCACCCTTACTTTCCCTATCTTACTTTGTCCTATAAAAACAGTCTTTTTCTGGCTCATCACTGTTGTGCCTCACTGTGCATATCTGGCAGCCTTTTTCACCACAACAAAGCCCTGAAGCCACTGACTTGAGTTCTACAGGCTCTGGAGACCACCCAAATTCCTGTGTGGTGGCACCAACTTTAAGCACCACTCAGGGTGGACCAAAAGGACACTTCACCTTGAGACTTGCAGCTCTCAAACATCTACCTGAAACACCCCAGGTCAAAGGATTAGGAGGGTTTATGTGCTCCAGCAGGTGAATGTCACCTTTTGATGGGGCAACAGAGAAAGGCTCCAGGCACTGCATCACCACCTGCTTGAGCTCATCGTGGGCACCTTTAGTCTCTTACTGTGGGCCAGGGCTGAATGATCAAAACCACACTTCACACAAGTGTTGCTCTGCACATCAGAGACAAGGCTGGTAAAATCAATCCACCCACGCTCCATCCACTTGTTCCTGTGCACATCACAGTCCTGATGTACTGACGTTCATCACTCTGCCCTTGCAGGAGGGCTACAAACAGCTTCAGGAGAAGGGAGACAAACTGACCCAGCACTTCCTCTGCTCATCATTCCCAAAGACTCTTCTCAAACATCCTCACCAGAGAGCTATGCTGCTCCTCTTGAAGCACTTTTTCTTTAAAATCAGTTTTTCTGTTGAAATGCAGCTCTCTACATGCTGCAAAGTCTTCCCCCAACCAACTGCTCCACTGTGCTCTGAATAATTTAATTTTAAGCATCTTACTGCCATGAAACTGCTGATATTTTCCCAAATTACCTCATTGCCTCTTTGCTGGGATCAGCTCCTCTGCTTGCACAGCTGATACCAGGAGCACTTGGGACATGCCTTAGCATCCATCTTCAAGCAGCTAAGTTCCAGCATGACTTTTCAGAAGCTGTGGTCAAAGTCCATCCTAAGGAATCGATCCCAAGTGCTTGGCAGTCTGTGCCAAAGCATGGAACTAATAGACTTTGATTCCAGCCTGATGCATTTATTTTACATGACTAATAGAATTTATCAAAAGAAAAATCTGATACCCAAATTCAATTCTGGAATTCAGCCTGCAGGCTCCGTAATTTGTTTCACTTGCAGGTCACCCTACCTGAGGGTGCAGTCTAAGAATGGCACTGGGCTGCAGATATGCTTTGGTATCATTTAAATTAAATTTAGTCTAAAATCAAAACTCTTTCCCAAGTAGTTGTGACAAGCCAACAGACGGCATTTTCTAGGACAGCATCTGCTCTTTCCTCGGTTCTGAATAATTCAGCCAGAATATGGAGGTTTCAGTGGAACCAAGGATCCCATGTTTAAGGAGAAACAGGACACACAAGTGTTTCCTGTTCTAAATTGCTAAATGTTCTTATTCCCTCCTCTCCCTCTAGACCTATTGGGAACTGCACAGATCAATATGGAGGAAAATTAATTCTGTCTACTGACCTCTAAAATTACATTCAAGAGACAGTGACTCTGAGGACATTTCACTGAGATGAGAGAGCAGGAATATGTGCTTGAGGTCATACCTCAAATGAGAATAGAGAGGAATGACACATGAGACCAGAAATAGCTTTGAGCTTTACAGGCTGTTAGTTTTAGGTGTTCTGGAAGAGAGACTTAAACCAAACAGTTATTTCTCCCCTCATAAAACAGCAGCAGCAGTGATAGAGTGAGCACTAGCCTTAATTAGCTGATTCCTGCCCTGGGCTGTATGACTTTCATTACTTCAGATCTGGCCATCCACCAGAAGCAACCACAGAAACTGTGTCACTGTGAGGTCTTTTTCCATGCCCTCGTATCTAGGAATTCTAAGATTTCCTGCTGTCCTTCTGCCCAGCTCCATTCCTGAGGACCGTGGATGTCACAGGCTTTGAGCATGAAGCCAGCACAGGGTCCCTGTGGCTCTCAAGGAAGTGCAGGTGGATGGTAAGGGACAGAACAGCTTGTCACCGCAGAGAGCCTTGGCTCTGTTTGCTCCCACAGGCTGTGCCAAGAGCCTGCATCCTGGGAATGGGGAGAACCATCCGCTGGATCTTTCAAAAGCAGCCAGAGGCAGCCCCAGTCCAAGCTCTCCCTGACCTGCTCTCCAGCAGCTATTTTAATGTTACTCAGGGTCCAGCCATTGGTTTAGTATCCTGCCTCCTCCTCTCCACAAAGGTCATCAGGATCTGGGAATACCACGAAAGACTCCAGGCATGCTTATACATCAGTACCTGTACAGTCTTTCTCACCATCAGGGAAAGGTTTTGTGAGTTCGGCAGGACATCGTGGGAGGAGGGGGAATTAGAGCAAGACCATGAATAAGGAGAAGAAGCAATCTGGAAGTTAAAGTGTTTATTGATGTGTTTAAACTTTGTACATTCCCCACAGACCACACTAAGGAGTTTGCAGGTAAATCTGTGCATAGTGGGAAGAAACACGGAAAGGGGAAGAAAAAATAAAATCACAGGAAAAATAGAAAAAATACACCACAGGTTACCAGAACCCCCAGATTTAAAAAAGCCGTGAGCATCAACACCAACTATACAAGCATTACAAAGACATAATGATGGTGAGTGGAACAATGCCCCTTCTGGTCTTCTTGGGGCCTATGCATCCTATTTCCCTTAAAGCAGGCAGCATCCCTTTCCCAACATGTCACTTTCTTCCATCCCCAGCTAAGAGACCTCTCTGTGTTTGTCAGCTCCCAAGGTCCCAGTTATTGCAGTGATTTGTCATTTCTGGCCCAACATCACCAAGGGAGATGCAAAGGCTCAAAAACCTGCAGCTCTTAACTACTTACCATGTTGGTGAGGCAGGAGAGCTGGGGAAATTAGAAAGTAGTAGCAAGAGGGGGCTGTTAATGCCAGGTGAGTACTGAAGGAAACTGGCTGAGAACAGAGGATTTCAATTCAATACCAGAACTTCCAACTCTAGAGCAGAACTGAATCTCAAAGGGGAATGTGCACACCCAAGTATGCACAAACCATGTTCTAACATTCTACTAGAATAACTACAAACAGAGATGCTAGAAGCCTTTTAACTCCTTGCCTCCAGGGAGTCTTGATTCCTAGAGCCCGAGCTGCTAAGCAGCAGGGTGCATACCACTGGCATATGAAGATGGGGTTTTTTTCCTTTTTTTTTTTCTCTTTTTCTTTTTTTGTCTCATCATAAGGAATTTTGTTAGTTACCATTCCCAATTGCTTCCTTGCTTTTTCCGTAGTAGCTCCTATCCCTAAATCCCTAAATTAATCTCTTTGCAACTCCCAGCAAAATTCACAAAAAAAAAAAAAAAAAAAAAAGGAAGGAAAAAAGAATAATGCTTTATATACAAAAGCCAGAATGACCAAAGAGCCACAATTGTCCCCTTTTTTGAAGGTGGGCTGGTACAAACAATCCTCGATATACAGGTGGTCTATCAGAAATAAAAATCAATGTTTCCCATTTTTATAGATATAGAGCTTGTATCAGACAACAGTACAACAGAACTGGTATTTTTCAGATTATTAAAAAAAAAAAAAACTACATCTCAGTCAAATATCTGCAATAGATCCATTTTTCCCATTTAAGGAGATTTATATATCATATTGTTATATTATCATTTCTTCACCCATTTTAAAGAATGGAAATTGCAACTCTACAGTAGTAATTATAGTCTTAATGATCCAGGAGTTCTGAATGTAAGATGAAGTCCTCTTGAAGCAACTGTTGGTCAGTAGTTGATCCAAAACACTGGACCACTTTGGCCCTTCGCCCCCAACACCTTTTCCCATCGGGGCTATTCCATCTTCATCTCTTTTATATCTGCATCTGCTCCAGGTATTTGTAAGTGGGATTCTCATAGCCATGGTTTTGCATCTTGCTCAGATGCCGCTCCTCAGGGGTGAGCATCGGGTCAACCTTTGGAAAAAACACATGATACTGGTCAAGGAGACACTTCCAGGACTGATTCCACAGAACAAGAGGCAACAACGAACACTGAGCAAATACCATGGTGAGCAGTAAACGGAAAAAAAGGTCAACTGCCAAAGGTAATTTGTTTAATACAATTGCTTGTTCAGGAGCTGATGCCTCCTGCCCACCCAATCCCCTATGGGGATGTTTTCACAAATCTGTCATTGCTCAGCCAACACTGCAAATCAGGGACCCACTTCTCTCATTGAAGAGGTTGTTATGATCTCTTGCATGGGTGGGGCAATGGGCACCTGCACACTAAGGAATGAGCAATGATGGTTGTCAGCAGGGACAGAGTTAATTCCTACCCAGCCAGAAGCAGAACTCTCCATGGCCTGGCAGCTCCTGCCATTCTCTACCCCCACACACATGTGATTCAACACTGACTATTTTCATCCTCAGTTATGGAGCTGTTTCTCACCTCCACAATTCCATGGCTGATGGTCCCATACTGCCTCTTCCTCAGCATCACCAAGCTGATGACTATAACAGTAGCTATGGCAACAGCAATCACCAACAGCCCAATAAGGGCACTGCTGCTGAAGCCAAAGTCATCACGGAGGGAGTTGTCATTATCCTGGAGGGAAGAAAACAGAGCAGGTTGAGGAAGAGCAATAAGGGAGATGCACTGCTGAACACAAACCTAAACCATGACCACTAGAAAGGTCTTTGACCATCTGTGGTACCGAGATGCAACTGATTATACACTAGACAGTGTGTGTGTGTGTGCATATATATATATATATATATATATCCTCCCTAAGTATTCCACCCCTAAATATTTCACACCTCTAAATATTCCATCGAAAGGATAACCAATGCAAAATTCTTTCCCCATTTAGTAGCTGGGGACAGACACTGGCCCACATCACTTCCCTACCCCACAAAACACTTTTGCAGTAGGAGTCAAATTAATATCTAATGTGTGTTCACTATTTACATCTTTATGCAGAAGGACTGTATTGTGTTTCACTCTGCATGAGCCCCCAGGCATCCAGGCACCAAACCCTGAATTCAGTCAAAATGGTCATCAAAATCCAGCATTAGAAATTTGCCAGTCCCTGGATTCAGCAGCCACAAACGTACCGGCTCATCCACCAGCCCTCCGACGCGCTCTGCGTTGAAAATCATCTCCTTCACATCAAGGGTCTCATCAATTACCTAAAAACGGCCACAAAAGTGTTTTATGGAAGGATCCACACAAAACAAGGAGGACAAGGAAGAGGAAGACAGACAAGAGACCATTAATGAACACTAGCAAAGGCTCAGGACCACTTACCATCTCCCTTTTGCTCTCAACAGCATGGAATGTTCTCCAACTCTTATAGAGCCACCAGAGAGAGTATTACAGCTAGTTACCTCCAGACTCAAACTAAATCTCAAACTAAAGCCCCAAAGGAAAAAAAAAATAGGTGCTAACTTTGGACCCAGCATTTCTGTTAACTAAATCTCAAACTAAAGCCCCAAAGAAAAAAAAAAAATAGGTGCTAACTTTGGATCCAGCATTTCTGTAAGATCTGTAAGATCTAACCTGTGGCTTTAAAACAGTATTGAAAGGAAATTCAAAAGCTGACTTCTTAATTTCTTAAACCCATGGAACTGAGGCAAAGTGGCTGTCACTAGAACCTAGAGAATTCTTAACACTGTGGATAAAGACAATTCCAGCTGGGTTGCTCACCTTCAGAGGCCTTGTTTGCCATGAAAAAAAAGTGGGAACACAGATGGAACACACCAGCATTTGGTGTGTTCAGACAGTGAGCTACCTAGTGAAAATAAAGGGACACCAAAGGGTCTCTGCTTGGGAAAAGCGTTCCTAAATCTGAGAGTTCTCAGAATCAGACTACCAAAGATCTGAAGCTCTCTCCTTCCCTTCCTCTCCTACCCTTCTAATGCTAATCAGTATTAAGAGCCTACAATAGTCACCAAACT
The DNA here is from genome assembly GCF_017590055.1 of Onychostruthus taczanowskii. Classification (NCBI taxonomy): domain Eukaryota; kingdom Metazoa; phylum Chordata; class Aves; order Passeriformes; family Passeridae; genus Onychostruthus; species Onychostruthus taczanowskii. The sequence goes on from NW_024501792.1 coordinate 7,035,955, forward strand.
GACTCCCCCACACCATATGGATAATGAACAGTGACATTCTGTGAGCTGGAATGAGACATGGAAACAAGCCACTGCTATTAATTAGTGTCCACAGCAGGTTTAGCTTCACAAAATAAAGGCGGAGAGCTCACCACATTTTCATCCACCTTGTTCTTGCTGTTAATCACTTTTTCTTCAGCACCAATCAGCCCGTCCAGCTCAGTCATGCCAGAACCTGCACAAAAGAGCAAGGAGAGCCCATCAGCCCTTAGGAGCATTTTGGAAGGGTCACCTACTCTGTGTAGAGCTGCCATGGATCGTGTGTTTAACTGCACAGACCGCTGAGTATTAACCTGTCCTCATGCTGCTGTGTCAGATGGTAGCTCACAAGCTACAGTGACAAGTGATTAGGAGGGCTGTTAATGAGGGGAAATGAAGTGGCAACGAGAGGAGCAGACAGGACTCATCACCAAAATCAGACTGAGGTGTCAATTCAGACAAACCGCACAGTTAAGTGCTTCTGTTAGATGGCTCCAGACAAGGCATAACACACAGTGAGTAATGGCTGCAGGTGTCACGCCAGGTCACCAACACCCCTCTGTGACCCTGGACAGAGTGGACACACATCCATCTGCCAAGAGCCAGCACACAGGGAATGGTTTCAGCATCGCCCATTCTGCTGGAATCAGGCACACCAGCAAGTGCTTATGAAATTGGAATGAGAATTCCAAGGTCACTCAGCATAGCTCCATAATGAGCTGCTGTCCCATACCTGGCACAAGCCCAAAAACAGTAAATCCTGGGACAAGGGAGGAGCAGAGAACTACGCCAGCCTTTGTACCAGAACACTACTACCCCATTTCCAGGCTGGAACCAGCACTGGCTCAAGAGAAGAATATCAATGAACAGAAGGCTCTGCATAAACTGTTTTGATCCAAAGCATTTATAAATAGATCAGATCAGTACAAGAGTCTGATGCAAACTGCCCTGACATAACATGGCATGTTAGGAGAACACCAGTGTTCCACTTGTGGTGGGGACAATGTAATGACCTGTGACGCCCTAGTGCAAAAGCAGGACAGTGATGCCTCAAACATGGATCTTTCCAATGACATGGGGAAATTCTACTACAGTACTTCAGGCTTTGCTGGTGACTGCAAACCCCCTACTCTGCACAAACTGCTGAGCTTGCAAGGTGCCCAAGACATGTCAACTGCTGCTGGAATTGGCAGCATTTGCTTTGATGAGAAACAAGGACAGGCTACTTGGCTTCAAGGCAAGTTTTTACAGTGACAAGTTTGTATTGCCTGAAAATGTCACAGAAATACCATTTCACTATGAAGCAGCTCAGGTTTCAGTGCATCACATTTTTCTTCAGAGGCAGTAATCAGATTCCAAGCACGGCCAAGACTGCCAGTCTGACTTCTCTCAACTGCTAAAGCAGGTTATGTTATTATGGAAGTCAATGATTGGGATTTTCAGGAGAAACCAGCCACAAATAGTTTGTACAGAACTACTGTATCAGCTTTTGGCCTATGGTTGCTTTATTCCAGCCTCAGGAGCCAACCCAGCACCGTCTCCAGGGCTGAGAGTTCAGCTGCTGCACTGAGCTCTGCTATTTGTCTCAGTATGCAGTACCAAGTAACAGACCCAGTCCTATGCAGCTCAAAGGCACAGTTTATACTGTATACCTCACAGGGAAAAAAACCCCAGAACACACACCTGCACAAAATCCCACCCCCCCCCAGCAACCCAATACTCCCTCAAAGCCCTTGAGCAATTCAACAAAAAGGGAAGGGAAAGGAGGAACAAGTGTAGGAGAATTGCTGTCCCCAGGTCATCAGACCCAGATAGAGAGAACTAGCACAAATTTATCATCCTCAAGGCAACAGAGCAGTAGTCCAAAAATTTAATAAATAAAATATCAAACTAAAGTATGTCCCAATTCTTGCCAGAGCAGTCTGTACACTGTTCCACACCAGGGATGAAGGTGACTTAGGTTTGCAGAGAAATCTGGATAATGAGAATAGTTTCAAGCTATTTGGCTTTCACTGTTTTACGAAACCACGTGTGCTCACATGAAATGGTTATTAGCAAAATCTTTTGCTCTCCTTTGAAATCTACACAATATGTTTGGAACCAAAGGCAGATTAAAACACTGGGTTTACTTCACACACAGCTCATACACCACTACTCTGCAAGAGCCTCCCTTTTCCACTGATCCTTCTGTGATTCCATATCACTAACAGAGACATTATTTAATGCTAGTATTTCTATGCTGCTCTTAAAACTGCTTTTTAGCCAGGCACTGAGCTACTGCAGAATTAAGCTACTGCAGAGTTAAGGGAGAAATGGAAAATCACACACACTTTGCTGGTATGGAGAGATGCTATGTGTGAGAAGGTGATGCCAAGGAAAGCACAAACATGGAGGAGGAATCTCCTGATTTATCTGTCCCATACTAGCTGCACTCCAAGGACATTTAGACTGGAAACAGCCTGTGTCCTGAAGAACACTCATTTCTTGTTTAGTGGTGTCATGGGGCATCAAGGCCAGGTTCCACAGGAGGCAGAAGAGCCTCTGGACTATTCCCCACCAGTACAACAGGGTTTAATCTGAGAAGCATCACAAATGGAGAGATGCAAAGCACCACTGCAGACACTGGCTAAGGCCACCTTCTCCAAGGGCTAAGAGCCACTCCAGGCACTTCAAGACCCTCGTGAGCCCATCACAGAGGAATACACACACACAAAACTGGATGCTCAGACTAGATGGTTTCTTTAACACTAGGCCTAAACAAGCAAAACTGAACATGACTGATCTAAGTGAAAGCAGGGAAATGAAAATCAAGGTGAGTATGGAACTAAAATGAAGCTATCAGACACACTGAGGAAGTAGGAGAGTGATCAAAAGCACTGTGAGGGAGCAGCTTAGAACCAACCTTTTTTCATTGGATGGTACAAATCCGGCTGAGGATCTAGCAGGAGGGAAAACAAAAACAAAAATAGCAGAGAAAGGAGATTAAGAGAGAAAGGAAAAAAGGCTTGTGCATGATTTCTGACTCAGACCCTGGGAAAAGCTCTTAGTCTACAGCTTTACGCTCAGGACTCTGTTCAAGCGTTTTTAAAATAAATACACACGCACCCACCAGCTGTCAACATCCAATGATACAAAAAAATAGATATACATATTTAAAAAAAAAAAAGGGAATTCCTTCAGCCCTTCAACAGGTCACAGCACAAAGATTTAATATTACACAAGAATGGTTTTGTTAAAGACTGAAAATTAATTCCAGAGTCAAGATGCACTGTAAAAACTTAACATTTGCTGCAAAATGAAGAGAGGACAATTTTACAAAGAGAAGAATCAGAAAATCATTAGAACAGCTCAGCAGACATTACTCGCAGCACTACTTCTCCAGTGAGTGAGGGGTTCTGTCAGAGTAACTGCTTTACATCACCCAAAGGGATTGGAGCTTTCTCTGTTCCAGAGAAGGAAAACCACCAGTGAACCCAGGGTTCAGTTCCACATACCTTCACTTTCAGGCAAGGCTGGGAAGGTTTTCACCTGGAATGGGTGGAAAGGTTTGCCATCCAGGGGAATTTCTTCGCTCTCCTCAGAGCTCACTCTGACATCCACCTGGGACTCAGAAATGGAGGATGTGAACTGATCCATGTCGGCACGCTGCTCCTGAAGCAGCTCATCTGAAAGAAATAAAAGGAATTATTACACAGGCTGCATGAAACCTGGCAGCAACAGAGAGGGGCAGATGGTCTGAACCAGGCTGAGGCAGGACTGCAGAGGAACACTGCTCTCAGGGCTGCCAGGTTATTTTATCTTGCATATTTCATCTGGAATTCTCAGTAAAGGCGTTGGTTAGAAATGCATTCAAATTAGGGCCAAGAGGTTTGACGTGGCAAGAGGTTTTGGCAAGATGGGACTAACCTATAAGGGGAGAAAGCATCTGGGTTTTTTTTATGGATCTTTTTCATCTCCCTTAGAGAGACAGCTTTGCTATTCTGAACATTGTTGACTTTCTCTTAAACGGACAGTGAAAATTCTTGGAACAAGCTATTCTAACTGGCTATTTTGTAACATCCAGAACAGTATCTTACCTAAGCCCTAGCCCAAGCGCTTGTTGTTGTGGGCACCCCCTCAAAGGAGGGAGCAATCTTTTGGGAGCTCATTGGATATAAAAACTTGAGAGTCTTAACACAGCAGCATAGGGGCTGGCATACACACTCACCAATCTCATCCTGGATTTCTTCAGCCACATATGGCACCTTGTAGAGCAGAGACAAGCTTTGATTCATCCGTTCCTCAATCACATGAAGATGTGTCATCACCTGCAGATGTAAAAGTGTGTTGGAGTAAGCAAACGCTGTCAGTCACTTCACAGTACCAGTTCTTTCCTTGCTCAATAAAATATCTACTACTGGTGGATCTGACATGGCAGGCAATAGGGGACACAGATCCATCCAGTCCAATTCTCTGACCAATGCGCTCACACTGCACTGGAACTGGCTATCTGTAGACGGTGCTCTCAGGAGTTTGGGAAATGCTGGGAGTAAGAGAGGATTCAGCTGACTCTCATTGTAATCAGCTCTCCACTGCAAACACTAAAATGCCACCAAAGCTGGTATTTCCCATATGCCCAACACAGTCATAATTCATCTCCAGTAGTGGCTTTATTAAAATGGATTATCATTGCTGACTGCTAGAAAAGATATAGGCAAAAGGAGTAGACAGGATATTTTATCAGCTCTGGTTTCAGAACAAAGGTGCCTTTCAAACCAACTGCGGCATGACATTTGTCCTACACCCATTCATTGGCAGCAGCGTTCTCTCTTCCTTTGAGAAATACATTCAAGCTCTGGGCAAGCTCAAATCACTCCTCCTAAGCACTTTAAATCCAGCAGTGAAGTCAGGCCTGACCTGAAGAGGGTGCTGCATAATCAGAGATCAAGGAGAGCAAGGAAAATATTTATGTAGATGCCCAAACATTGCAAAAAGCTAAAGAGTCAGATGGACCTGTTTCACAGTCTGATGCGTTCCTGACCTTTAAGAGCAAGAATGAAAACAACTTAATTCTGCATGTGGCAGCTTGTCAATCCAAAAAATCGACTGAGGAGCTTAAAAGTGCATGTGAAAAGTAAAGTGAATGGAAATTGAACTGTACCACCCACATCCCTCGCATGTCGATTTGTTGACACTGCAGCCTTCAGAATGAATTAAGAACTGTTTGGGGTTTAGCTTAAGAACACAGTTCACACACTCTCTCCTGGGCTGTGGGAGCAGCAGAACGAAGCGCTGGGCCAGGCCGTGCTTGACGTGTCTCTGAAAATGTGACCATGAGAGCCAAGCACCACCACAGCTGCCACCGCTCCTCCTGGGGATGTGCAGCAGTGGGAGAGCAGGAGACATGAGGTGAATGTGCACCGTCACCACTCAGAAACAAGGTGGAACCCATGGAATCTGCCACCTCACAGTGTGAGGTTTGCTTCTGGAAAATCATTGTGACACCACTCTGCCCCTCACCAGAAGTGATAGCATCAGGCTCCAGACCCTGTCCTACCCTTAACCCAGGATATTTCCACCTCCTGGTTATACAGTTATTTAGGTTTTTTTCTTCCTCAGTGCTCATTTCTTCCTCTTGGCAGCACTAGATGAGCTCCACTGCACTGTCTCCCTGCAGCTCTCCATTCTTTCTTCTTCTTGCTTATCTTTTGTGCATTGCAGAATTCAAAGATACTCCAAAAGCAGCATACCAGCCACAAACTGGGACTAGGAAAACATTCCTAAAGCTGCAAAAAGGACAGCGAGTTCTCTCAGAACCAAAGAAACAGCACATCCTTCCAAACAGATCTTTCAGTGTTAACAGACCATTCTTGATCTCAATTTTCAAGTGGCCTTCCAGCACATCTTTCACTATTTTAAAACAAGTGAAAACAAGTATCAAAATAATTCCAAAGAATTCCAGAGTATCTGCAAGTATTCATATAAATACAAAAGCCAGGTTTGAAGTAACATATTCACATATGCTAGCCAGCAGAAGGAAAAGGATCTTCTGGATGTTCAGAAATAAAATACAGCGTAATGGTGTAGTGAGTCTAGCGCTGGTGAAACGCCAGCCCAGAAACAAGAGTTTTCTCCAGGTTTGGTTTGTTTCTAAGTATGATTTCACAGAGGCATGTTCAGCTCTCTTAAGTGGTTTGACAGGGTGTCAATACTCAAAACCAGCCAGCTGATTGGTTCTGTTAGCAGTCCACACAGAGAATCATTTCCGTAACGAATGGATTTTCTCTTTACAAATGGTACAACATAAACCCAGCAAAACAGACTTTCTGAAAAAGCTAACAACATTGATCAAGTACTTGGAAAGGGTTATGATTTGTGCTTGGGAAACCAGGTAATAACGCTGCAGAGATATGAGAGAATTCCCACAAACCACAAACAAAGGCACTATGAAGACCAAGGCTAAGGAAAGAAACACGTAGACACTTGGAAGAAGTGAGGAAGCCTGTTCAAGAAAACCAAGTCCCCAGCAAATAAATTTCAGGGGTGCTTGATAAAAGCCAGCATAGATACTGACCTAGGTCTAAACCCTTCAACTTGTCACTGTGACCAACAATGTATAAAACAGCTTCAATTTTTACCACTGAGTCAGGCACCAAGGAAAACCAAGCAGCGAGCATGTCTGGTGACAGCACAGGAGAGAGGAAGAGCTCCACAAGGATGAAGCTGGCTGTAGTACCCAGAAACACACATCTTGCAGAGCCTCTGACAGCCCCAGGGCTGGGCAACAATGGCTCCCTTGACAGAAACCCCCTCATACCTGAGATTTCATCTGCGCAGCCTTCTCCGGATCCACTGCCAGGACATGCTGGTAGTGGCGGATGGTGTGCAGCCTGTCCTTGTTCTCAGCACGGACGTAGCGCTTCAGGGCCTGCAGGATGCGGTGGGGCTGCAGGACAGGAGCAGGGAATAGGTCAAACCACTGGTATCAACCCAAATCCACAGCTGAAAACAGCACTTAAGGTGTCAGCTTGTTTTGGTGCTGGACAGATCTATCACCTGCACTCACCCCCTGGTTATTTTTTTTAAATTAAGCCTGTTTGATTCAGAACACTTAATTTTAAGTCTGTATGATTCAGAACATCACACTTGATGAACTGTGCCTTATGGACAACAAACAAAGCAGAGGTTTTTTTCCCCAGGCAGGAAGGAGTGGGAGTCAATTACAGACCCACTGCTGAGTCTGCAGCAGCAATTTCCACAATGAAGCAGCTTTCCTAGGAACCAATTCCCAGTTTCTGCAAGTCACAGGCAATCTTCTCACCAAGACATTCCCACCTGCCATCCTACCCAATGCTATCCTCCTGGAAAAATGTGTTGGGAAGAAACTCACACGTGGTGGGTCAGCCTGCAGGGCAGCCAGGTAGTTCTCCAGGGCAATGCGACGGCGATCATTCAGCATGGCTTCCACACGAGCCAGGTGAGTCTCTACCAGCTGCTGCTTCTCACTTGCTGCTTCTTTCTCCAGAGATTTTACCATGGCCTGGAAGTGCTAGAACAAAGAATCTGTGTGAAATGCACTGTGTAATCAACACCATCTGAAACTCCTCAGAACTAACAAATACTGTAAAACTCTATCCAACTGATTTACAGTTAGGAGAGAAAGGCATGGAAAAATGCTGAAGCAGATTTCATCTCTGCAAATTCAGTAGTGATAATTTGCCTTCCAAACTTCCTTCACATTTCAAAAGTCTGAAGAGTAAAAAGGACCCTGCACACAATGACCATGCTGGAGATGGGAGATCCAGGCTATAATGAAGAACTGACACAATATTAATTCTTTCCCTCAACCCTGCAATATGACAACAGGATTGATCCCTTCAGCCTGGAGCCATTAATTTGAATTTACAGAAGTTTACAAAGGTATTGCATAGCGGATTTTTCATCAGCACACCTTCAGATCAAATCTCTCTGTATTCTTTTAGAAAGGTCATAACCCTCATTTCCAAACCAACCAGAATAGTCCACTAAGTGTTATATTTCAACAGAGATAATGACAAACTTTTGCATTTGCACATAGTTCCAAACAATGACTTATATTAAAAAATGCAGAGAGAAAACTGTGTTCCAGGATAAAATCCAAAATGGGCTTAAAAGCTGGAGTCAATCACTTTGTTGCATATTGGTATGAGAGAAATTCACAGAGTTGTCACTGCCAGAAGAGCCTTCCCCTAATGATCCCACACTGCAATCTCTCATTAACTTCACAGTCCAACTGAACTCTCCTCATAAGGCACAAGATTAGCATTTTGGCAACAAATCAACTTTATCTGCTGTCTAAGCTGTTTTCACTAAGTCTGGCCAAGCAGGAATGTGTGCCCAGAGAGCCAGAGCTGACTCTGAACCAGGTTCTGAGGCCAGTGTTAGTGCTAAACAGGCCAAGGTCTGAAATTACAATTTGGCTCCACTGTTGCTACTCTTGAGGAGCAAGATCACTTTCTACTAGTGTGTGTAGGAAAGGACCTGGCATAGTATCAGATCATCTCCAGTTTTAAGAACAAAGCAAACAACTGAATCAACAGCTCCTCTAAAAGGCAGCTGTTGACAGAGCAGGAAGGCTGCTCTTGCATCTCAGTTGTCTTTTAGCTCTGAATATTGCCATCTTTCTCAGTAACTTTCCCCTTTAGGTCCTTCCACTCTTACCTGGATCAGAGTCTGCCTTTCTGCCTTCGGGAGATTAACAGCCTGGTGCTCTGCTTCCTCCCACTCCTTTTTCACCTGGACAGGAAAAGGACAGAACCCATGAACAAGACCGAGATTTACATCTTTATGAGCTGATTTGCCCTCACAGGCAGATCCTAGCAGAGCCTGGCTGGGTTTTGAAGGCACAAAAGAGCTGTTGTGGGGTTTAAGCCTAGCACTTAATCCCTCTGAGTAACAAGCCAAGCTTCACAGAATCCCAGAAGGGTTTAGGCAGCAAGGGACATCCAAGATGAGCTGGAAGGCTCATCTTGTTCCACCCCCTGCCATGGGCAGGAACACCTTCTACTAGGCCAGATGGCTCCAAGTTCTGCCCAACCTGGTCTTAAACACTTCAAGGTATGGGGAATCCACAACCTCTCCAGGCAACCTGTGCCAGGGCTTCAGCACCCTCTGAATAAAGAATTTCTTCCCAGCATCTAATGTAATTTCTCCCTCCCAACACTGGAGACAAATCTGACTCCCATGGTGTGGTCATACTGAAAGAAACACAGAGAAGGCTGGAAACTGGAAAGCAAGTCACTTCACCACCAGTTTTTCCAGTAAAACAGAGGCAGCAACCTGACACACAAACAACCCCATAGCACAAAGCCTGAAGGCTGACACTCACCCGGTCCATGCGGTTGTGGTGCCTGACCTCCAGCTGCTCCTTGGCCTTCTGGAAGCGGGCATGCTCATTGTCATCAGCAGGGGTTTCGAAGTAGACATCCACATCATCAGTTGGCACTGCATGAAGAGGGAAGGGTAAGCAGGGTAAGAAACCCGCAATCCTGGACTGCAGAGTGCAAGGAGAGGAATCTCCATGCCCGCCTAATAAATAGTCTGGCAAGCTGAGCCTACTGGACCACCACCTTCCAAAGCCCATTTTGGAATCTTTACAGTGCCACTTTTCTGTCCAACATCAGCACCATCAGCTCAAATGGCAGCGATGACCACAGCTCCCAGCACTGTTTGGCCTGTGCAGTGCTGAGGTGAGCAGCACTCAGCTCCAGAAACACAGTGCCTGGCATGACAGGATGAAGAACTACTTTTCCCTTCCCTTCCACATTGGCTTTGGATGGTTTAAGTGACATTCTGTGCATTAGCTGTTCGCTGACAAGCTGGCTCCAGACATCATTAATATGATTAGGGAGTTTGACAATAAATCTGCACAAAACCAGTATTTTACACTTCAAACCTACCTTCCCTACCAGATGCATGATGCAGGACTTACAGGCAATGATATCAGACAAGACAGCAACAGAAGGAGACTCAGTGTGACAAAGTGACTTGTCCAATACACTGGATGGTTTGTAACTTCAAGACATCCAAATTCAACAAGGGGAAAAACAAAGTTTCAGAACTGGTAACTTCAAGTATCTACAGAATCCACATCAACTGCTCTGTATTCCATACTGCAGTTCAGGAAGTGCTGAAAGTGCTCCTATGCTATGGTTTTAGGAACTACACATCCCAGAGATTTTCTGAAAGACCTGTGGCAAACATGATGCACTCTGTTGTCACCCTTCGCCTGAGGGAAGGCACAAAGGGACAGTTAAGACAACCTGTCATCCATATTAGTTATTCAAGTGGAAAACTCCCAACATGTCATCAAAGACAACATGCTTCAGAAAAAAATTACCTGGCACTTCAGCATGAGCACTGGGTAAGAGTTCAGCATGCACTGCACCCACCAACCTTCCCTCTAACTAGGGGGAAATAATGACAATATACAACAGAGGCACTACTGTTGCGTGCAAGGGACAATGTCATATCCGTCCCATATTCTGGCCCTGCTCCTGGCATTTCTGAACCAGGCTTGGACACAGAACTCTCTTCCCAGCCCCAAATCCTTCTCTAACAGGACAATCTTTTGTACAAAAACCTCCTGACATCCACATCTTTTCTTTCACCGCTTCACTTAGATCAGCCCAATCTAAATCACTTGCATGAAGCACATTTCATAAACAGGATTATGGCTGTATACTCAGGCTGCCAAGCCCCAGATAACACAAAAAGCCTTTCAAAAGCTTTAATGGTAGCTGAAGTGGAAGTGCTGGAGTTCAATAATAAGATTAATAAGGAGGTTAAAATGTTTTTGGTAGTTTTATCATCTGACATAAAAGCCAGCTGAAACTGGTGCCAAAAACCTTAAGCACTCAAAAACTCAGAGATTGAGTTGTGATTTGTATTTCATACCAAGCTGAAAATGGGAATCTGAATTCTATACTACTGGTATGATATTTTCCAAAATTAAAATAGCAAGAAAATGCCTACTACCAGGAGAACAGTAGCCTGCTTTTCAGGACCTACTGTCAAACATATGCATGGTAACACGACTGGAGAAAGCAGTTTCCTTATAGATATTTTGAATAAAAAGCCAGTTAGGCAAGAGGTCAGAGACAGCCCCTGGTCCCTGTTATAGATCTGGAAGAGGACAGCTGAGCCCTCAGCAAGAGCTGCAAGTCACCAGGGAGCACAGACAGCATATGGTGAGGGGCACTTTCCCAAGGAACAATCACCCTATGGACCTAGGGAAGTGGAGACAGGAGGAGACTGCTGCAAAGGGACAGACACCAGAACCAAAGGAATAAGCTACAGATGGGTCCTCTATTGCCCAAGGGAAGGAGAAGACACCACATGCTAGACAGACAGTGGCCAGCTGCAAAAGGCCAGTGGGAGGCAGGACTTACTCATCTTTTTACACACAGCCATACAATACTCCTCTGACTCAAAATTGTTCCTGTTGCCTCCGCAGCCTCCATATATAAAGCGAATGCATTTTCTCTTGTTAGGATCGAAGTACCAACGAGGCATCACAGCCCGGCAGGGCCCTGTCATGGCCTCCTGGGAGCAGACAGCTGTGTGGAAATGGGTGAGAACATGAGCTGGTGAGGAGCACAGCCCTTGCCGAGCGATTTATATGATGCAGAGGTGGCTCTACTTCATCCCTTCCTCTGAGGCACTGGCCTCAGCATTGATACTGCACCAACCCAAGGGCTTCTGTCAGTTTTGGGGGGTTAAACATTCCAATGCTTCTATCACAAGCCGGGAGATGCCTGCACGTGGTGCTTTGGAGATAGCCAAGCAGCTCACTCTGTCTCTACATGGAGCTCTCACCTGTGAGAGATTTCTCCAGAGCCAGGGGCTGGGACAACAGGAATCTGTTCTGCTGATGTCACAGCATTATGCCCCAGCTGCCCCAGTGAAAGACTCTCCACCCTATAAAATCAGCAGCATGAAAAGCCAGTCAACTAGGGATGCTTAAAGCATCAAAGGATGTCCAGTTCACAGCGCTCTGCCTGGACAGACACTTAACATCTTACAGGGCAGGTACAGAAGTGAAAAAGCAGGCTAAACAAAGGGTTTGATTTCCATGCCAGCCTCAGACACTGAGGTTTTAAGGTCTGAAACATCTATGCACCAAATATTAAAACTCCATGTAGCCATGGCACGTGGAATGCTTCATGGTGAGCCAGCAATAGCAACTGGGCTGTTTTGAGGCAAGAGAGCAGATATAATGGATAAATTAGCAACTGTTCATGGTACTTCAGGGAAAAAAAGACTGTATACCCCCAAAACAGACACCCCAATCATATCCTTCCAAGCCTCTTACAAAACCTGCAGATCTGCAGCAGCCCTGTACACATGAGCTAAGCCTTGTTTCAGCAAGGAAAATTATCTGCAGCATGCTGGCATTTTACCAAAAAGATGCGAGAACTGCTGGCAATGATTCAGTGATCTGTAGCTAATTTAATTTCATTCCCTCTCCGCTCCTCCCTCCTCTGCAGACACTTCTACATGCAAAGTGTAGGACATCACATAATGCTGAGGCATCACACCATGAACCCTCTGCAAAGGCATCTACCACTCAACAAAAGCTGCCACCAGCACAGCAGATTATACTACTGCAGAAAGTCTATCTTAACATATAATAAAGTTGGGGCAGTTGTACTGGCTGACTTGCTTTTGTGGAAGAGAAGTATTTTGCAAAGGCAGCACCAAGGATGTTTCTCACCCTTAAATGACCAGACAGCACATCTGCAGAGCATGGCCCACCACTTTCAGCTTCCTCACTTTAAGCTGATATAAACCACCAGATTTTAAATTTACAGTGTACCCCAAATGTCCCTTTAAGATTTTCCAGATATAGCTTTTCTGACTCATCACTGCACCTTCATGAGGTGCTTGTTCAACACACCACACGCTGGGCTTCCCGCCAGCAAAACTGCTGTTTATCTGGAAACATATGGCCCATGCTCTAGAGAGTTAATTTCAACACTTGAAACAAGCATCATCAGCTTTCCACTGTTTGCTAACTTATTTGGCAAATAAAACTTCCAAGTGGCACTTATTGACTTGATCAAACCCCCATCACTAACTGACAGCCAAAAGGAATGATGTCAAGGGAGCAGGAGGCCTGTGGACTGGAATGTGTCTTACATTTCATGTCACTGCTCACTTCTTTTTCAGCCATAGCCTTGTCACTGCTGGGCTCTGTGGGGGTCTCTTCATTGTAGTCATCAACCTTGTAGCTGTCATAGTAGTAATCACGGTCTTCCACCACATCCTCCTCCTCCTCTTCCCCTTCATCATCCTCATCCTCATCTTCCTCCACAGCTGTTCCTGTGAAGTCTTCTACACCTGCCTCTGTAGGGAACTCACTGGAGGGAAACAGATAAATTAGGGAGTAAGGTTAAGGCTAATCACTTTGGTGTACCTGAATAGTGATTTTTTCCATCTGTTCTAGAAACACTAGAAATGGGAAAAAATAAGTGTAGTAACTGTTAATTAGCCCATCACTCAGAGCAAGTGGACATCCCTTATCACAGACACTCCTGCTGCTGCAGGCAGAGTTTCTCCATGGCTCTGGCTTCATGCACCCTCTTTCCATTTTTCAGTAAGTGCAAGTCTAACCTTGAGTCAGGCTCCTACTATAGAATCCTGGAGTGGTTTGGGTTGGGAAGGACCTTTAAACCCATCTTGTTCCATCCCCTCCCCTCAGCAGGGACACCATCCACTATCCCAGGTTGCTCCAAGACCCATCCAACCTGGCCAGGGATGGGTCAGCCACAGCTTCTCTGGGCAGCCTGTGCAAGGGCCTTACCATCCTCAAAGGGAAGAACTCCTTCCCAATATCCCATCTAATGCTCCCCTCCGGCAGGGTGAAGCCATGCCCCCTTGTCCTGCCCCTGCAGGCCCTTGTCCAAAAACCCTCTCCAGCTCTCTTGGAGCCTGTTTAGGCACTGGAAGGGGGTCTAAGGTGTCCCTGGAGCCTTCTCTTATCGAGGTTGAATGACCCCAACTCTCTGCAGGTATGAAAAGAGAGGGGGTGTTTAGCTCTTCCACTAAAAGGGGGACTGCAAGGTCATTTGTCCTCTTCAGGCTTAGGACAGTTCTTTAGGAAACTCAGAAGCACAGAAATTTGCTCAATCGTCACTACAAGGGAGTTGCTGTGTGAAATATTCCCAAGCAGCAGCTTCATGTGCAAAGCTGTCAACATCTACATCAGTAAGAACTCTACCTCTTGTAAAGGTCATAGTCTTCATCCTCATCCTCTTCCTCTTTGGACAGAGCCTCATCCACAACCTTGGTCTGAGGACAGCACACATATTCTGTTCCATGGAACTGGTCCACTCCGCAGGGCAGCAGCATCCCATAGCTGTGCAGGATCATCCCTTCTGTCAGACAGGCCTGAAAGGGGAGCCCATGCACATCAGTTCAGCATCATGCTCTTCCTTTGGATAAAGTTCAAGTTTGCTTATCAGAGATCTCGAGAGTGGTTTAAGTTTTACAGCAAAACCAGCAACATATGACCTAAATCTGAATATCAAAGGAGAGTGGAAACTTGTAGTGCAAAAAAACCAAACCAAACCAAAACCAAAACAATAAAAAAAACCACAAAAAAACCCCCGCCCCCCAAAAAAAAACAAAAAAAAAAAAACCAAAAAAACCAAAACAAAACAAAAAAAACAAAAAAAACCCCAAGCACAAAAGTCCCAAATTCAGAAACACCCAGTACTTCCTGGTGTTAATATTTCACACCCCAGCCCCAACAATTGATGGTTTGTCAACCCAGCAAAGTTCAGGGAAAAAAACCTAAACATTTTGCACCAACTCAACGGAGAACACTTGAAAGAACCAGAAAGGGTGTTTTCTTTTCTGGGCATTTCATTAAACTTTATATATTAAACTTTACATTGTAGCAAGCGAATAATTGCTCAAATGGACTTTGTGTCAAGATTATTTTGCCATGCTGCAAGATGAAAATCAATCAGATAATTCAAGAAAAAGTCAAATGTAAAGTACATGTCAATATTATGTCTATACACTTCTCCTAAGCAAAGGAAATACTTGGCTTAGAGGTGCCTGGAGAAGAACAAAGAAAAGTTTTATTATACCCATCAGAACGCTTTTGTGCTTTGCCTTGTTACAGCACTGATTTTAAATGAGACAAATACTGCTGAAAAGTTCTCCAACTACATTTAAAGTAAATGATTTTTCAGTTTTCTAGACATTAACAAGTTTAACCTAAATTAAAAGACAATTCCTCTAGTACACCTTTATTTAGACGGACTTTTGCTGACATGATTTTAAAGAAAAAGGAATTTTAAGTGGAGCATCCTTAACATCATCTGGTTAAGAACTGGTCTTTGTGTTGCTGTTTCTGCAATTGTTACTTTTACAAAAAGGAAAATGTGCACATTTTGTGATGATCTTGTTTCTATTACCGCAGCTTCAAATGGGAGTGCAGAGCTTTTGCAACAGTTTAGCTAGTCAGATTAAAAAAAAACACCACCCCCCACCAAAACCATGGGCTAGATTTATTCTGAGAATATAATCCATCTCTTATGTAAAATCTCCACTAATCAGTCCCAACAAAACTCAGATTGCTCCCAGGCAAGCCCTCCCAACCAAATCCCCAGCAGCAGAAGGTACATTAAAGCAAAATGTGCAAGAAAAATAGGAACTATCCTACGCCCACTGTATCTCCCTGGGGAGAAAAAAAAAAAAAAAAAAAGGGATGAACCATTGGTTAAAGCAGTATCCCAGAGAGCTGATTTCAATTCCTACCTCTGTGATATGGATAAGCTATTTAGGACAGCTTTTCATGAAGAAAAACTCAATTGCTACACAGCATTTTTAAGTCACTTGAGTACTTTCAATTTTTTATTTTCTTGCTGTGTGCCTCAGTTCATTGACAGGAACATGGGAACGGCAACACAGAGAGAAATACTGCTATGCTCCAACAACAGATCCAGAATGAACACTCCTGTCCCAGTGGCTCCATTACCTCCTTTGCCACAGTGTGCCAGTGCTGGTGGCTTTCACACACATCCATGCGCTCCTTGTGGAAGAACCGGCACTTCTCGGGCACCAACAGGACATCACTTACAAACTCACCCACTGAAAAACACAATGGCCACAGTTCACATTCATATAGCATCCAACAGCAAATACAGCCTCCCGGAACTCCCCCAAAGCGCACTCTGCGCATGTGTGTAGATGTTTCCGTTGAAATACCAATTCAGGCAGAAATACCAATTTAAATGCAGCCATTTTTGCTTGCCAAGCCAAGTTTCTTGGCCAACACACCTATTAATGGAGTCTTACGCTGGTCAAATGCCAGTACACCCACTAGAATTACTCATTTTCTGGCTCGAAGATAAGGATCAGGAAGAGAGCAAAGCAGGCTCAAAATTTTAAAGAAATCTTTATTAACAGAATTAAAAGAAAAAAAAAAACCCAGAAGAAATCTTCAAAACACTTCTCTGACCCCCAACTTTTCTTTCTTTTTCCCACTGACAACGTAAAGAGATAAATTTGGTATTTTCAGCCAGTTTGACACTTTTAAAATAATCTTTCTTCAGTCTACTTAGGAAGAGGAGTCTCTCCTGCCATGCCACGGAGACTTTTCCTCAAGAAACAGTTCTCTTGTGGTTTTCATTTTCACGGATAGCACCTTCTGGGAAATCTGCAATCGTGAAGTCCCTACCACATTGTGGTAGTTTTCCCACGACTACCACCATGGGTCATTTCAGTTATTGGGGTGCAGTTTTAAGGATGAGCTGATCTAGTATAGAAAAAAACGTTCTCCTCTTTTATCTCTGGGAACAGGGGCTTTCTTCTTCCATCCCTGGGGCAAGGTTTTGCATCTCTCTCATTTCTCTCTGTTCAAGCTTCTCATTGGATCACAGCTACTTCAACATCTGCTTGCTTCAACACAGGTGCCTCTGCTCATAGTTGTGGTGAGAATGCTATGCAGATCCCCCACTGCACTCCATGAGTTACAGGGGGAAAAAAAAAAAGCCTGGTGTATCAATTTTATCTTCACCACAGCCTTACAAGAGAGTTTCAGCCCAAGACTAAGGCATCCCCTCATCCTCCTCCCATCTGGGATTTGACTCTTTCTTCACTGACCTTGGTGTCTCCATGTTTCCTTTACAAGTCTTCCCTTTCTCTCACTCAAGAGAGGATTGATGTCAGCCAAGTTTCATCTGTGCACTAAGAAGAGTTAATATCTCGTCCGAGCCTGCGGATGGCCATGCGATCTGTGCCGGGCAGCGGCCGCTCTGGCTGCACACCTGTTCTCCGGCCCTGCCGCGGTCAATCCCGGCCACGGGGCTGCAGGGCCGCCTCTGCTCTCGGCCGCGTCATTTTCTGCGGTGCCAGCAGAACGGCTCGGTGGCTCGCAGCCGGAGCGGGGCCCGGCTTTGCTCTGGCCAAAGCCAAAGGGAGCCGGCCTGGCCCGCCGGACGTGGCTGGAACTCGGCACGGCAGAATCTCAGCCAAGCCCAGGCTGAGCCGGCCGGGCTGCGCAGCGCAGCGAGCCCGGCCTGGCCAGCGCTGCAGCAGAGCAAGGCCCAGCCCGGCCCCGCAGCAGGACGGGGCCTTGCCCTGCACAGGTCCAGTTACCTGCTTAAAAGCCAGAAACAAGAGTTTTCTCCAGGTTTGGTTTGTTTCTAAGTATGATTTCACAGAGGCATGTTCAGCTCTCTTAAGTGGTTTGACAGGGTGTCAATACTCAAAACCAGCCAGCTGATTCGTTCTCTTGGGTCCAAAGGAAGCTGCCAAGGTCCTTACATGGAATCACTTCTGTAGCTCGTGGATTTTTCCTTAACTAAAATCCAAACTATATTAAACCACGACAATGTGCTTGAGGGTTTGGTATAGTTTTAAAAGACACAAGTCACACCAGCTCTAAATATTATTTATGAGAATCTAAAAGAAAAATAGAGCCTCAGAGAGTCCAAGGTAAAATGATGAGCATGGGGTGATCCTGCTGACCCCGAAAACTGAATGCAGAGTTTACAGTGCAAGTTAATAAACAATTGTTCTTCCATGAAAGGACTGAGTGAAGATATTTCACCCAAATCTTTGGGAAGGCTGTGTCTGCACTTAGCAGTTTTAAACTACTGAATCACCTATTTTCAAATGAGCTGCATCATACCAAAGTTCCTTCATGCTGTCTGCTGCTGTAACAGCCTGGAAATTTTTCTATGCTGAGAGTGTTATCTATGTTTTCAGTATTTGAGCAAGTCTTGCTTGGTTTTGTTTTGTTTTTTTTTTTTCCAGATGTTTAACTGAAGATCAACCGCAGCACATTCACTACCCTAACCAAAACACAGAGAGCTGGAAAATAAACTACAAAAAACTACACAGCCTAAATTTGCTGAGAGTCAGCAAATACATTGCATCCAGTATCTAGATAACCACAACCTCACTAGCATGAGGAAGCTTTGGCACAATCCTTGTTCCAAACCCAGACTTTCGCTTTCGAGGAAGATGGGAGAGAATCTCTCTGCTGTACAGACTCTACTTCAGTTGGACTTAAAAGCTATTTAGCCTAAATTTCCATCATCGTTCAGCTTGATACCAACACATATGAATTACAGATCAGAACTAAATGAGCATCACGTCCTGTTCTTATCCAAGAAGTCCCAGCAAACACTGCCACTGGAATCCAAACATGAAATTTCTTCCAAGCTGAGGTTTTTCTCTCTTTCTTGCAGATTCAAATGCTGCATTCATTAATTGTAAAATAAGGAGAGAGCTAGATACTCTGAGAAGACCAGGAAAAGATTTTCAGCCCAAGAGTTTCAAAGCAGCATTCCCTGTACACATGACCAGCAGCTTTAGGAGCTGTTTGTTAAAACTGGAGAAAAGCTTTTAAGTCAAAGACTATTCCTCACAGGAAAAGACTTTCAGAAAAGACTTTTCCACAAAGCAGAATTCTTAGTCAAACCAATCTTTCACACCATCTTTTCAAATTGTATTTTAAATATTGTTTGCACGACCAATTTTTTTTGCAGCTCCTTACTGCTGATACTAACCAATCATGGATACGTCTACAAAGTACAGAGAAGTTAAATAGTTTAGAGTTCGATTACCTAATAATTGAAGGCAACGAAATCCAATTACCTTCATCATCCCTTTGCAATTACTTAGATTTTAAACTAAAAGAGAGATTGTATTTTTCCCATTTTCTCATCTCAAAACAGGCCAGTTAGATTTTTGAGTTAATAATCATTCATCCTACCCTATCAGGAAAGGTTTAAATGCTTCTGGTAAGAAAAGTAAAACTAAGCAAACTTTAAAACCAAGGGACTCGGTTCTGGGGGCTGAAGGCAGAAGATTCATGGGTTCTTCTCTTCACTTTTGAAATATAAAGGAGTTTTCCTTATCGGGGGAGGGGTAGGGAAGATTAAATAGGGTATGGTGACAGGCTCCTACCTCAAGGTCCCCTGTGTATTAATGCATCAAGGAAAACACAACTAAGAAAGGAAACAAAATCCCACAGTTTGACTATAACCCCAGAGAAATGCATCATCCATTCGTAACAAGTAATTTGTAGAGTGCTGAAGACAGAGATTTTATAGACATGTGGACACCAGACTTGCAACTCAGATCTGAAAACCAAAGCTGCCTCACAGGCTGGGGCCTGCAAATCATGAACACTGTGAAATACACTAATGAAAAACCTGAATAAATAGTTTAATGCTAATCAAATTTTAGGGCAGTGTCAGTAAAATCAGCTTATTTTTCAACTGCAGAATAGGGTTGGGGAATGATTATTTCTAAGAGATGACTCCTTATAAATCCAGGGATCTTGCTTTCATCCTTCTTTCCATCAGAAGTTCTCCTTATGAGCAGGAGATGATCATAAGGAGATCCTCATGATCCAGTTGGGCATGGTTGTTTCCAAAACCTGAATTTCAACATCTATAAAGACAAGCACCTTTCTCCCAGGATGTGTCCACAATAAATTTTATGTTTAATGAAGTACTTTATGATCATCTCACGGAAGGCATTACATAAAGGACAAAGCACACACATGGTTCTGCTGCTTTGCTGGTATTATCCCATTTCAAATCACACGATAACCTGAGATATGGACACAAATTATGAAAACTGGTTCCTACTGAATGCTCCCAGCAACCGGTTGGGAGCATTCAGTATGCAGACTCTCCCGAGACTTCTTACACATCTTTTCCAGCAGATAACTGAAAAGAAAGCCACCTGAGACTAAGCTCACTCCTAAGAACACACAGTGCAGTGGGGCAGTGCAATGTCACCCACAACCTACAGGTCAGAAGTCACAGTTAACCAGTTAAAACATGCTGCCTCATTCCAGTGAGTGGGGGGACATTCTGGAAAGCACCATGAAATCCATCACGGTTTATCTCATATTCTTTCACAGTTCAAAATGGGGACAGGAGATACAGCTGCAAGAAAAAGAGCCTCTTTGAAACAGCAAAGTTTAAATATAGCCACTGAAATAAAATAGAGATCTCTTGCCAAGACCAAGCAGGAAGCCTGAGCACACTGAGCATTTAAGTCTCCAAGGCAACAAAATATTAAAGCTTCACAAAAATAGGATCAAAGTATTAAATCCCAGTGTCTTTGTGGTACTCAGATACAACAGTCTTCAGGTTTTTATGGCATTTGCAGAGAGAATGGGGATTTGTTTCTCATGCCAGGCACCATTATTCTACCACAGCTGTTACCAAGCTGTCGATCTGCCCCAGAACGGCAGAGTTCCATCTTGTGGAAAGATAAACATTTCAGAAAAAAAAAACAGTGGAAGGTGTGGAAACGACAACCTGACACAAGACAAGCCTAACAAACTGAGTTGCTCTCTCTGTAAGAACCCAGGAGGCAACTCCTTGCTTCTCCCACAGAAATGCACAGCACACCCACAGCACACACTCACCCAGGCACTTGTACGGCACGACGATGTGAGTGTGGTCCTTGCACTGCTTCTTCCCACGCTTACACCAGCTGTCAATGCTGACGGGCTGGTTGGCTTCTACCACGTTGGTGATCTGAAGGTCTGGGTACATCTGGGGAACAGCACAGACAGAGAGGTTTCTCTCCAGGAAGGACAGAGAATGTGCAGAGCAGCTCCTACCAGAGTAGTGAGGCTGATTCTCTACAAAAGAACAACTCCAACTTAGGAACAAGTTGGAGTTTGCACATGGACACACAACTCTGCTCTGGATCAAACTCAGTACAGCCAGAAACATAAAAAAGCTCCAGCTGTCTGTCACACAGGGCTTCAGAAATAGATATGCCACTGCCTTGAAGCAGGAGAAAGCCAGGTAAGGGCAAGAGCCCTCACTTGGCACTAAGCTGAGAGGTCTGGATTTGCACAGCAGTGGAGGAGGAGCATTTGGGTATTTGGGTTTGGAGGAGATGTAGCTGTTTAATTCTTTCTGGAGCAGCACAATACCCCCTGGAACAGCAATCACCAAAAGGGTTTAGTAACCTCTTCAGACTCTCTCATCACTTGTCAAATTATGCACCCACCTCCTCAGGTTTCCTCGTGCCTGGTCCATTTATGATGCATTAATTTGATCCTTACGCTCTGGTCAAGTTCTAAAGTCCAGACACTGACTTTATATATAGGTTTCTACCACATGAAAAAAATGCAGCCCCAGTTATATCAGCCTTGTAAAACAGTTTAAAAAGTTTTCCAGTCCAGACACAGTACATTCTGTTGCTTTCCCATTAAAAAAAATACACTCCTTGTGGTATTTTATGTGCCTGTCACCTCAGAGGAGCAATTAAAGACACTGGACAAGACCAATATGTTACAGCATATCTAGAACACATTAGGAGATGATTATATCTTTTTCAATAAAGTCTAAAGAGCTTAAAAATACCTACAAAATTTGATTAAAATATTTTTCTAACATTCTGCCTGATCTAAACACATCACTAAGAACAGCATAGCCACATTCTAACTAGAATAGGTGTCAGGTTCCATTTTACACAACAGAAAGCAGATACTGGTTAACCAGCTCAGGGGCAGAACACTGGGGTAAAGTCCTGCAAACAGATGAAGATACCTCAGACTTACAGACCAAGGACCTTCTGTGGCAGTGTCAGCTGATCTGAGGTAGCTTCTAAATCCCACTGCAGTGTCCTCCCTGCTCTTCCTGGACAATAACACAGCAGGACAGTACAGAGAACTGGGCTAGGCAAAAGCAAGTGCATCTCCTGCAGGATTAATTTGCTACTGAGCAGCTAAACTGGAATCCACTTCCTCCACAGCAGTGAAGATTCAGAAACTCTCACCTCCTGGCAGTATTGCAGAATCTCCTCCTTTCTTCCAAAGCAGCTCTTGGTTCCAGAAGTGTCAGGTTCCCATTTCCCAGTCTGGATGTTCACATGCATATTTAGCTTCCCGCAGAACATGGCAATTTGAGGTTCTGCCACTGCAAACCCTGTCCCAGCATTGGCTGCAAGGGCCTGTGAAGACAAATCAAAACAAAACAACTTGATTACATTATTTGATCAAAGACTCCACAACACAAAAGAACCAGGAACCCTCTGGCATCTTCTCAGACAGCTCCTGCTTGATCCAGAATATCAACAGAGTCTTGCAAACTATTTTGTAACATTCCCTGAGATGGTGAGCCCATCCCAAGTTTTCACCAGCAAGGCGTTTGTTTTCCCAAACCCTGTTTTTTATAATTGAAACAACAGCTTACCAAAACCAAGAGTAATTCCCACTAAAAGGCTGCACCTACATAGACTAAAACGTGATGTCTGAAAAACTTAGCAAATAATTAATACTAATAAATTCTGGCAGAAGGACCTCTGTGACATTACACATTAGCAGGTATTACTACTACTAATAATAAAATAACTGCATCCCACTGCAAGAATCCTGCTTTTTTGATTTTTTGCTCAAACATACAAATAAAGATAATTTCTACTGAATCAGAAAAAACAGCTATGAAAACCAGCTTCTCAAAGGATTGTGTCCCATTCAGTGCACTCTTACGGGGAGCTGTTTCAGATGTGTATTCTGTGCACTTCCCAGACTGCACCAACAGACAAGAACCTGACAGCCCAGACCCACATTTGGGTCAAACTGCAGACTGATCAATGAAAACAAGGTCAGGGTCCCTTTCTGAAATCTTGCTGGCTGACCAAAAGAGGAAAAGAAGAGTAAATTAAATTGCAGACCTTTTTTCTGAGAAGACCAAGTGGATGCTGGGAGCTGAACATGCTCTCCTTAAATAACTACTAGCTGCTGTAAAACAGAAAGAGGCATAAGGCAAAAAAAACAGATGAACTCCAAAGCTCTTTAAGGTGTTTAGGGGAATAGAATCTATTTCAACGTCTCCAGATAGAAACGGCAATGCACAGAGTCTGCTGGCCTTAAGCTGCTTTTCCTGGCAGGCAACACAACCCCAGGCTACCAGTCCTGCCTTCATATTTAACTGTTTGTGCACTGAAAAATGCATGAGTTACTGTGGGCACTGTTCACTCCCTACCACCTGCAGACCCCCATCAACTCTTATCAACAGCTGTGTGCTTAAAGGAAATAAAGGGAGTAAAGAGTAGAATTCAACTGGACAACTTCTTTTTGCAGCTCTTAGCCACAGGATATTAGGAAAAATAATATCTTTTTGTAACTATTACATTTAGCCCATTTTTTCCCTTCCCCTTATCTCTCTGCCTGGAGATAACACATTTCAACACTCAGAAAGTCAAGGATTGTTTAGTGCTGAACAGAAGATTAGTGCTTGGAAGACAAAGCCAACCTGAGGCACAAAAGGACAAATTCAAGTATTAACTGCAGAAAAATTACTCCCTGAGTTTTAAGTACTATTCACCCATGCATCATTTAAGAGAAACAGTCTTATACAAGGGTTTTTACTAACAAACTCCAACTCCGACCCTTCCAACCAACTCCGACCTACAGATGCTCATGACAGCATGTTTTAGCACAGACCACAAAGTAATGAAATACCAAACTACATGTAAGAGATATTACAGCGTTGATGTCCCAGTATGAAAATGCTGCCAAATTCACATTCACAGTAAACATAGGTTTACTGTCGGTACGTTTGTTGTACTCTGTCCTAAGGAAAAATGAGTCACATAGTCCTGTACCTCCAGGTACAAGAGGAACTCTGAGGAATAGACTGAGGTTAGGAATATGGTGCAGTAACTTGGTTCTTGCAGAAATCAAACCTTTAATAAACATCTTACAAGTGCACACACCAGAACCTGCAACAGGTCTTGCACCACCCTCCTGCCTTATGTCTTTTCAGAAGACAGAAGCAAATGTAGAATGATCCTTCAGAACTCCCTAAACACACAAACTTGTTAAGAGGCCATTTTTATCTCGCTCCAAACAAACACCATTTTGGTACCGACAATCATTTTCCAGAGAGCACAGGACCCAACACGCAGGAAACAATCCCCAAAACAATTTTGTTTGATGACAACATCATAAGCACATCCAAGTTCCAACCCTGGGAAAAAAATGAAAAGAAATGCAGATCAAGAACCCAGGAAGCATTAACCCTTGTAAGAACATGGGGCATCAAAAGAGAATAAATATATGTGCTATGATGGCACTGCTGATGCCTGAAATCTGCCTCCTTCAAAGCAAACTTAACAAGTCTGCAGCACAATAAAGGAATTTCGTGAGCAGGAGAGGTGCAGGATCCACTGAGAGGCAGAAACATGCATAAGTAATCCATTCATCACACTTCCTGCATGAGCAAACTCCTGTTCAAACACATACCAACCTCCTGAAATCATGACCACCCCCCCTTATTTACACACTGATTCGAGGCAGTGTTTGTTTTTGCTGCCTCTCCAGCTTGCTCCCTGCAAAGGTATCATTCCTCCTTCTTGGATTGCTCACATAGCTTGCATATCAGTCGAGAGCTGTTGCCGTAGCTACCAGAACATGCTAAGCCCCAATTCACAGCTGAACAAACTAGACTAATTACTTGCTTGATTTCATCACTTTTAATCAACCAGCAGAAATCTTCTCTTGAATTGTGCTGTTAGGTGAGTTAATGAAGTTTGAGATACATGAGTTGATTCTTTAACCCCAGGACCTGCAAGGCAAGGTTTTTGAGCAATGGGCTTCAATTTTTCCTCCACTAGCAATCCACTCCAACCCTCAATCATGTAAGTTATTTAATTTAGTACATTAATCTCATTTTAGCTGTAACGAGAGAATACAGCACCTCCAAGCTTCATGGATGCCACACCTTTAACACTAACACTTAAACAGGCAAAAAGGTCACCTTTTGGGACCAAGGAACTTTCTGACGTTTCCCACAATTGCCTTCAGTGTATGAAAACTGGAAGCGGATCCCTCGGGCTACACTCAAGCATCACTCTGCAAAAGGAAGGCTGCAGAACATGTAAACAGGCATGAAGCTTGGGATAAAGCCATGTCCTTAGTTAAGTTCTTTAGTCCTTCAGAGAATTCACCCATTCCACATTGCAAAGGGATGAACAAACTGACAGCACATTTTTCTCTGGGAACTTCCCGGCCATAAATGGAAGCAGCTGCTTCTTTTAGTGCTGGGAAGCAGCTATTCAACCCCTTAAATAAGCAGCCTGACAGATCTGGAGGGGCAACACATGCATGATGGAAGAAAGTTCACCCAGTTGTATACGTCCTTGTTGAGCATTATTTAGTAGCTATCATCCCATTAATACATACACGTAACATGAGAGCAAGACAAATGTTATTTGGGAAAAGACTGTTCCATAAGCCATTACTTCCCTCACCAGAACTTGCACTCACAAGATGTTTTGGGAGAAACTGGGCTCTGCCTTCTGGCATAATTCCGTAATCCAGTTTGCTTTCCAAGACCGAAGACGTTTTTCATTCCATAAACACATAAATCTCTGGCCAGTTAATGTCAGTTAAATTCCTCACCCTGCCAGCCAGTGTCTGATTTATGGTCCTGAAACACTGGAATTCAAGCCTCTAAATCCTCCTTTTCTCTGATGGAAGTGTCTGCCCAAGTATCCTGGCTTTTACTTACTACTGGCCTCTTCAGCTTGTGACAAAGGGTTTGATGTGCAAGCATTACCCACCTTGAAGGCCGGGTTCCAGGTGCTAAAAAGGGTCATATCTGTTCTTCCTGCAAGTAACCCACATCCCAAAGGAGGGACACAAGGCTAGACTTTAGTAAGATAAAGAATATTTTACATCTACCTCTGAAACACAAGCAGTACACTGCAGTTCTGGTTTATAAAGACAAACAGGAAAATGACATCCATGTCCCTTGTCTTTTATTGCCAGGACCTGTTAAACATAATCACAACATAACTTATTTCATATGCTGTCCATACAGCTCCCTATGGAATGCTATTCTGGAAAACCTTCTGGCATGCTGATGGGGACTTGAGAATTGAAGAGTTATTGGAACTTTTCTCTTGTGAAGAGAAGCTGATAATTCACAGAAATTAGTTCCAGAGAGCTTTCCTTAATAGCATAAAGGTATCTGCAAAACATCATATTTAACTGAATTCTCCATTTTCAGTGAGGTCAAACACGACCGGAGCCTTGTCCATCTGATCAGATTAGCCAGAATGAGCGTTTATTCCAACAAAACCACAGTGGATGGGAGCTTGAGAAGCATGGAGAGCCTGTGAGGAGAATCCACACCACCCATGCTTTCCATTAGGCTTCCTGTGGAGCAACACAAGAGTAGCTCTCTACATAAAACCATGGAAGATTAAGTTGTTTTAAGACTGAAATTTCAGCTGCTAGAATTTATGAGCTGCTGAAGAAAGCTCCAATAGAGAATTGCACTGACTTGGTGGCCAGAGAACAGATTACTGGCTGCTAAGGGCATACCCTTCCTTAATGGACAAGGCAGGGCCCTTTGTACAGGTCAGATCAGAATTCCTGCTCCTGAGAGTTACATGCATTCTACAACCAGTTGTTACTACACTGACAAAAAAAACTAGCCAGGTAGCACTTGGAAAAATTACTTGTGCTGCTTGTTTTTAGTTAAGCTAAGGCCCTCAAGCAATACTGGTTATTTAATCACGGTCCACATGAACCACAACCTGAGGGACTTGGGAACAGGCTGTTCAGCAGTGTCCTTATTCAGATAAATCACACTGCCCACCTTAAATTAAAGGAAGAACTTTTTCTGGTTTTTTTTGGTTTTTTTTAATTACATTTCCTACTTTATCTGGGCAACTCTGCAAATCTCCCTATGTCAGTGCAATGCTCACAGACACTGAGGATATAAATTGAACACTTCCAAGACCACTCAGGAATTCTAACAGTTCCTTTGACACAAAAACGAGCTCTGTTACCTTACCAGCCTTCCTGTGAAGGAACAACCCTCCATGGCTGCTGCTTTTGAATGTGTGACGATTCTAATGATTTGCCCTTTCTGGGCTGAAAAATTTGTGCGCATGTTTGTGCAGGGACCCAACTGCTTCAACTGCACTCCCCATATTAGTGTACCCTCCAGATGATGCCCACAGGCCTTTTTGACAAAATGAAAATTAAGAAGACCCACAGCCACAAACTGAAGCTATTGGAAGGAGAAGAGCTGGGCTGGCATTGTAAAGCCCAGCCCTCCTGGATCACAACGTGCCATACAGCCCTAAAATCTAACATTCATTGCCATGAATCTCACCTGGGAATTAATGGTAAGTCAGTATTCAGGAAACCAACACTTCGACTAAAAAGTGAGGGAAGTTGGCAGAAGAACTTTACACACAAGAACTTCTGGACAGAATACTTAAAATTCCCCTCGTTTTGGATTCATAACTTGTAAATGCAAGCAGAGCTCTCAATTCATGCTTCAAATAGTGTTTCATGTATTGTTTTCCTTAGCTCCTCTTCCTGCTTTTATTCAGCAGATAGGTGGCTTGAACCCAGAAAGGCTAATGAATGCCTGACACAGCAGGCAGTAAATCTACAGACTAGCAGCTCATCCTAGCTTTATTGCTCTATTTTTTTTTAAATTGCTGATAATTACAATAATGCACATGGGCAGGGGTCCAAGACAGGAAGAATTACTGTCTGCAGGCAGATCTGGTGTGAGCTGATAATACCAGCCTGGGTTTGCTTTTGAATTTAAATGGCAGAAATCTCACTAAAGCAGTCTTTGGCTTGCTTTAACTTGCTGGAAGGGGTGGAGTTCTCATCTGCTTGTCCTTTATTGACACTTGTGGTGGAGGAGTCTGCAACAGCAGAGAACTGGGAGCCAAGGCAGGAGCTGCAGTGGTAGCTGGGATGCAGTTTATATTTAGATGCCTGTGTTTACAGCTGACATGAAGCCTTGAACATTCAGAAGTTCAGCAACAATAATCCATGTACTTCCATGTGTGCTGACAGCAACCATAGGATTAAAGACCTGCTGCAGCCTGAAGCATTCCTTACTGCTTTGCACATTCCACTGCCTCTCCACAAGCAAAAGGGGAGATTTCCAAGTACCTTCAACTCATGGGCAGCCATTTTGCCCTCAGAAATTGTACTTAGGAGGTATCAGGTTATTTCCCCGTCCCGCTCTGGTTTATCATGCTCCATGAGGGCCTATATGAGTCAAAGAGCACATAAGCAGCATGTGAGACATTTGCACTGTGAACTGCTGCATTCAGTAGGGAGTGCCACACTGCAGGCAGCGCCAGGCTGTGGGAGAGGTGATCAAATCCAGGAAAACCACGAGTCAGCACTGCCTCAGCTTCCTGAAGCTGCTTGTGTAACACAGTTGCCTTTGGCATCCTCTTTTCTATCCCTGGAGAGACAAAGTTCATAACTCCACTGGAACATTCCCTGAACAAATGTTACTGTACCCAGAACTGTGTCCTTTGAAAAAGATCAATTTCAGGACCTCAAGCTTTCGAAAGTACAGCTTGGGGATAAAACTTCCTTAAAAATAAGGGC
The DNA here is from genome assembly GCF_017590055.1 of Onychostruthus taczanowskii. Taxonomy (NCBI): domain Eukaryota; kingdom Metazoa; phylum Chordata; class Aves; order Passeriformes; family Passeridae; genus Onychostruthus; species Onychostruthus taczanowskii. The sequence goes on from NW_024501792.1 coordinate 7,064,876, forward strand.
AAGAGAAGAGGAAAACACAAACACTGACAATCCTCACACACCTCACAGGTGGTCCAAATAGGTTTAATCAGCGAGGTCACCTTCCATGCGTCACAAGGATGTCAGGAACAATTTCCAAGCTGTGTCAGACAGACACACTCACGGCCACTTCCCTCCCCTTGCAGCAGAACACTGCCACAGTGCTATTTTGAAGTCCCCTTTTTATGGTGCCACCCTAAGTCCTACCCCAGCACAGAGCGCCAGGCCTATTTAACACTGGGCTAAACTCAGGCACAAAGTCAAGTGACTTGCCTAAGGTCACCCAGCAGCAGGCTCAGCTCAGTTTAATGCTGTCTCCTCACTCCAATCTGTGTCATCACTCTGTCTTGCATGGCCCAACTAATTAGCACTTTCCCACACTAATTATTTGGGCATCTGAGGCACAGAGACCCAAGATGTCCTGTTAGTCCTCAGCAAGTGAAAACTTGAGTGCAAGTTAATGTTTCCACATTCACTAATATTCTACCGAAAAAACGGCCATGGGGCAGTTTTGCCTTCCTGGACTACCAGAACAGAGATCCAGACCAAAGCCTAAGGACAGCTGCTATGGCTTAATAGTGTTTGTAAAGTTTAACTCTCAGGTCTTTCATTTCTGAGCTGATTGTTAATACGAACCATACTGCTGATACCACAAAGGCATCACTGAGAACAGCACATGTGGAGGAGTACTGAGATATGCTCTTTTGTAACTTCTCCATGGTTTGACAGGAGAGTTCAAGCCATCTGAAGGCACTTGAGCTACACAAGAGTTAGGGAATATAATCACTGTAGTTACCAGGATACAGATTCCACAATATACAGGGAAGTGCCTTCAGAAAATGTTTCAACACTTCAAAGTAATTTGTTCAAGGCAAAAGTAACTCCTGGACTAAAACTCATCACAAATCACACACCCACGCAAGTTCTCCACTAACTTCCCCAGTGGCCAAATCTGGCAGAAAGGAATTTGTTAATATCAGGCAGAGAAAAATAAACCCCTTACTACTGACTCAAAGTGACTTACCATTCCAGGAGGGAACAAACCAAAATTCCTTCCTCAAAACAGCATGAACATTTGTTTTACAGATCTTGTGAAGCTCACTGGGAGTTGTGCAAAAGAGCCACTGCAGGAACCTGTGGCTCCTCACTCTATCTACTAGTCTAACTGCTCGGCTGACTCCAGATAAAAAGGCTGCACAGACTGTATTTCTATCTAAAACAATGATCCAAAAGGCAAGCAGGAAACTGAAGGGTGTATTTTAACAGGCAAGGAAAAATTTCTGAGGGGGAAAAAGCAAGATAAAACAAGGATAAACAAGCAGGAATGTAGTTTGCAGTGCAGTCTGAGTTTGGTTCAAGTATCCATCCCATTATAGATGGTTTTCAGCATCACAGATTGCTTATTTATGTGCACAGACTGCACATGTTTTCAAACATGATAAAATACTTTGAATTTCCAAGCCCTGCAATTAGACTACAAAGCAACTTCCAAACAGCACACAGGAATGATTCAACGGGTCCTGCTCTGATCATGCTGGAGCTCTGTGGGTCATGCCTATTGCTTTCCACCTCTAAATTCAAATCTTCTGTAAAAAAAAAAACAAAAAACCAAAACTCAATCCAATTAATTGGTAATTGTGTCCTCCAAAGAGTTCAGATGAAATGTCAAATCTGCAGAGGAAACCATGAGGCTTTTAAGTCTTGGCTTTCCAAACCATGCCAATGATCACCTTTTGAAAACTGGAAACCACTAAAATACAGGGCTGCTTTTATCCTTGCTGATGCTCGCTGGGCTCTGCCTAGCTTATACTGATCCAAAACAAAATTAACAAGTTACCAAAAAATTATGGAATAGCCTTGTTGTTTCCAGAATAAAAACTTGGGATACTTTTATACTTTAAGTCCAACCCAGAAGGTTACTTCTACAAATTTCAAGTTGATGAAAACAGTCAGCAGTAAGTATCTGTTACTGAGAACACGTAGCAACTCTGCCTCTTAGTAAATCTATTTAAAAATAATGGAAGTTGGAATTTTAAACCAAAACCATTTTCCCATACACCTCCTCCTGTATTTATTCAGAGTTGTTATGGAGCATCTTTCAGGCAGCAGCTAACATGACTGCTCACATACAAAACAAAATCTTTTAAGAACCTTGAATGTCTAGGTATGCCGAAATCAGTGCTTTAAAGAGATTAATATATTGGCACTGTAAGTTTGTTGAGCTCTGGTAAACAACATATTTTTCCTTAAAGAAAATTTCCATGTGAACACTGTGCCAAGAAAGTTCAGTTTACAGTTAGCTGCTGATTAGGAAAAGTTCTTACCACTCACAAAAAAGAGCAAGATAATTAATTTAGCAAACCCATCTCAAATTCCTCACTGCAGCTATTTCTGATCCCAGCAATAACTCTTATTGCTGCCAGCTGCCTTCCACTACTGCCAGCAAACTGAAGGTGAGGGAGCAAGCCCTCAAGCGAGGGAAGAATGAAGAATACCAAGCACCACCCTGGTTAAGTATGGAAGAGGCTGGAGTGCTGGAAAAAGGCTCAGAGCAACACTTCTTACTTCCAAGAATCTGAAGGCAAAAGCTTTATTTGCTCACTTTTAAGCTTACACACACAGCCAAGCAGTCCTCAAAAGATCCTGTGACTATCAGCAGAATTCAGGCTCAAATCTCCCAATTTACCTTCTTCCAAAGCAGAGGATGAAAAGTAGACTTCCATCCATTCTCTAGAACTCAGACACCTGGATTAAGCAGTCTGACACACAAGAAGTCAAATGACAAAAACCCTTTTGAAGTACCCCCAAAATTTGTCAGCAGCAGGGTCACAGAGTAAAGGACCTCAGCAATGGCTTAATGTATTTCCATTTTTTCCACTCTTTAAAAGCAACCCTTAGTAATTTAGCAGCATTTTATTTCTGAAGTATTAATTCATCAGCTGGGGTTTAACAGTCACAGCACCATCCCACAGCTAGGCTTGCACACAAGCTTTAATGGACATATTAACCAGCTCCTTCACAGGAAGCAGCAGAGCTCTACTTAGAACAGCTGCCTAATGCTATTAAAAAATTAAGTGGTAATTTATAGAACAGACTCAAGCTGGCTGGGCTGAAATGCCCATGACTGATTTTGCTGATCCAGAAAGTAAAACTAGCTCCACAGAAGCAAGCCTAGAATGTCCAGTATTTCAGGGCTATCACTGCAGAATATTTACCTGGCTTTGCATGTTAAACACCTGAATTTCTTTTGCTGAATTTTATAGCTCTTCACTCTATTGAGCTGTATCAGACTGTGCAGTACTGCATGGAAATAAACAAAATGGTGATTTTTATCTTTGATAAAATGAGATTTTAACTTGTTAATAGTCTCTCCCAGGTTTCAGGAGGAAGCATGAACCCTCTGTACACTGATAATTATTTCCTTGATGTTTCTTTGTTCATTTTCTGAAAAATTTCAAGGTAGGGGAGAGAACATGATTCTTTTCTGTCAGCTTAGCTGAAATACAATTGACCATAAGATTAGTGGAAGAATTTACATGCTGCAGCTGCACCCACCTGATGGGCAGGTTCTTGATGAGTTTTAACTAATTTGACACCTCACTGAGGGCTTCTAAGCACAAAACAATCAGGTGCTGAAAGCTTTTTTCCAAAGGCAGAAGCAAAAACTGCCTGTTCTGCAACAGCAAGGGAAATCACTCTCTGAAAAAGAGCAGGCAGAACAGTTTTAGACAATCTTGTTATGCCTTAAAGAGGCACTATCCACCAAGAATTCCATTACTTCAACTGATATTCCTCTTCAAGGTCTCTGAATGTACTAGTATTTATTAATTTGTTTTTTAAACCCTTTTCCCGGGCTGTCCATTACAGCAATTTTTGATATAAATACTAACAGCTGGAGGAACTGTAAAGAAAACTGTCAAGATAGGTTATTTTGAACACAAGCATTCCAAACAATTCTATCTTCCTGCTTGGAAAAGGCTATCAGGCAGGGAAAGAAGTGACTATTGACTTTTACTTAGAGATGCTTTTCTTTCTCCTGCTCAGATGCTCTTGGAGACATGCTTGAATGAGAAAGAAATAAATGGTGAGCCTTCCAAACAAGTTTTGCGTTCCTTGACCCCACAAGCAGACAAGGACAGCGATGGAAATGTTGACTTAACATGCAAATCTGACCACCGGGACGGTGGTTGAAGGGTAGATTGATCTGCCTATTGATGCAATTGGCCACTCACCATTTTCCTAGCCATGGGCAGAGTCATTTCAATAGTGCTTTCTCAATGTCAAAGGATGAAAATATTGCATCAAGTTCTAACCCTGAGGAATGGTGGTTTTGTGCTTCACTGGTTGACTTCAGACATGGCCCACTAAGGTGTTTTTTAAATGCAGAAACCCAGCTATGCACATCTCAGCTGTAAACATTAACTCCGCCAGAATCCGGCAAATCCCTGATGTTGATTAGCCCCACAGAATCTGCTTAGATGTCTCAAATCATAAGAGAGCAGCACACAAGAAAGCTATGCTAAAATTATAGACTGATATGCAATAGCACGAGACAGCCAGAAGCATACCTCATTCTAATATTACTTTGGACATCTTACCAAAAAAAAAAAAAAAAAAAAAACACCACAAACAATGAGAAAAAAATTATTTGTTAAAAAAAAAAAAAAAAAAAAAAAAAAAAAAAAAAAAAAAAAAAAAAAAAAACCACACAAACAATGAGCCCCCAAATGAGTTCCATGTTTTAATTATCCTGGAGGCTGCCTCTCCCTGCAGAATTCCCAGCCAGCCTGGACAGCAGTGGGACCAGTACTACACAGATTTGTGTTATGAGGCTGGGAACATTCTGAGAATATTGCACTGAGAACTTTTGTATGTCATTGTAGTACCTGTTGGAGGAAGAAAACAGGCTTGGTAACCAGCACAAAGTGGATTTGTGGGAGTCAAGGCTGCATGGCAACTCTACAGCCTGGACAACAAAGGCAAATGGATCATCTATTCAGTCACAGTCATACAATTGAGTTAGAGGCTGTCCATATTTCCACAGTTATACCTGTCAAATAAAGGTTCTGAATGTTAACTCAGAGAGGTGGGAATAAGAACAGCCCTCTGCTTTCGGTTGTTGCCGAAGTTAATTCACTGCAGGAAGCATCCCAACAATAGTGCCAGGCACACCATTTTAAGTGGCACCCAGGAGTCAAGGTGGGGCAGACAGGACCAACTATCCACTTAAACACAGCAGAGAAAAATGAGAGCAAGAAAGCGCCTCTACAGACAGCACTAGGCCAAGCATTTCCATATGCAAACTAAGCCCTGGTTTCATTTTCTGTGATATAAGCATTTCAAGTCCAGCTCAAGTTAAAGATGTTCCCATCTTGATACATTCCAACAGATTGTATCACTCCAGCATGTTCAGTCTCTCCATCTTTATTTGGTACCTTACAGGACATTTGGTGTATTCAGCAGCTTAATGATTATTTTAATCCTCTTCATCAGTGAAGAGCATCATCCTGGACATGCTGTAGACACAGTAGACACTGTGAGATGGATGCTGCTCAGAGATCTATCTGAAGAGCCACTTCAAGGCAGAGCAGTCATTCCAAGGCAAATACTATAAACCAAAAAAAAAAAAATCTCTGCTTTGCTTGATCTGGTGTACCTAAAGCTTGCTGTTACAAACAGTAAAAATCAGCCCTCTTTTATGGCCTGAGAAATAGCTTAGAGAAGGTCAGCAGCATCGTCTCAAAAAGCAGACCAAGGACTCTCAGTGGCAATGCATCTCCAAGTCAACACCAGGGGAAGAGCTGCTGAAAGTTTAGCACATTAAACCCATCTTAGTTAATGCTGCTGCCATCTGTGGCTAAATGTTTGTTATGCCTCCAGCTGTAAGATAAAAATAAATGTAAGAATCACAGCCTAATAAATAAAACAACAGAAAATCATGAGTAATTCTATCAGCCACTTAATGAGGAATAATGATTCGAATTTTTGCAAACATCATTAAAGACAGTGACATAAAGCTCAAAAAGCCAAATTAAAATCAAGGACAGCAAAGCAAATTAAGTAAAATCATCTTTGCTTTTGCCTGGAGCAAAAGGCCATTTAGGGTCTTTGAAAGCAGTGCTCCTCATGTCTCTGCTACAGCACAGAGGAAGCTTGCAGCCCAAAATTTTCCAGCTTGTCTCCATAATATTCTTCGTTGCAGTACTGAGTTTAGCAGTTTGCACACACACCACTAGAAGTATGACAGTGGCCATTTCAGAACAGCACCACTCCTGAAATCCATCAGCATCTATTACAAAAGGACTACAATGCTGCATTCTACTCAGGGCCCTGCAGTGAAAGAGGGAATTAACATGCAGTAGATGCTCTGTGGAAAGCCTCTCACTGTTATATTTTGAACAGTATTCTCCTCATCATGCTAAGTCCCACGTGAAGCAAGCTGCAAAAGCTTGCTCAGTAGAATTGAGCGCAACAAATCTATCCAAACCCAGGAATTTCAGCCTCAACTTCAAAATGCCTTTTGTCTGTACTGTGGATTTTACATTTTAGCAAATTCGAAAGAAGATTTCCTGCCATTTAAAAGCCCTACTATGTGAGGAATCCAGCTCTTCTAGTTTTACTTCCTGGCAGCCAGGATACAAAGGGAAGGACCTGTTGTGCAGGGAGAGATCAGCTGGTTTATGTTTATTTCTTTGTCTCTTAACCTGAGAAACAAAGATACACTCTGCAGCAAGACACGAGGATTTAAAATTAAGGATTATTTAAAAACACTATGCATAAGACACAGCACTATTAATTCAAGCATAGGTAATAGATTTCAGCTCTTGTGACTAGTGCAAGTTCTTGTTCACAAACTCAGATATGCATACCATAAAAAAAGACAAAAAGTGCATAAGCATATAGGCAGGAGGAGAGGGACAGAACAGGTGACAAGCTGTGATCCAGCCCCCAAAGACAGCTGTAGACAAGGCAGGCATACAGCAGTGCAAACCCTTCCACCACATCCAGCCTTTGCTCCAGCAGGTCATTCATCTCTGCCTCAGCTACTGGGAAATTGCTTCCGAGAAAGTGGCTGTGCCCTAAACAGGACATCCACATACTGACTGGCTTTGTTGCAGGGCAAGTATTGATGCAATTTGAAAAAGACAGCATTTATCAGGAGTGACAGGAATATGCTTTTTTCTCCTTTCTTTCCCCAGCATCTCTTGCAGTGACACAACGCTCTGTCCCAAGCCCAAACTTCACACACTCAATGGAGCACCACAACTTCATTCTGTGACCCCCTCAAGAATTCCCTCAGCCACTCCTGGGATCCGAGTCTTGCCCATGTAAGCAACAGCATTATATCCATCCATGCCCAAAGGCTGAGCTCTAATACATCAATACATTACAAATGCAAAATCTCAATTTCTTTGGCTGGTTACCAAGGGAAAACCTTCTCCACTGTCTGACATTTTCAGCACAGAGGCTCTACTTAAAGCCTCTGGAAATGAAGTGGTTATTGCAACTTCAGATGTAAGTGCCTCCAAGTAGTTTATCCCAAGTCTAAATGGGAGTTGTGAGCATCCTCCTCCATTCAAGAGTAATAACCAGTTTCCATGATAACCTGCACACTAAACAATTTCTCAGTTTCCTTTTTTGCTGGCAGGCAGCATATTTCAGTCCATGAACAAGCACTGCTGTACCCTGCATTTCAGAATTCATCTTTGACCAAGGCTGCTCATTCTTCTTTAGGGTTTCTAAATATGTTTGTGATCTTGCAGCATAAAACAAAACACCTATCAAATTCAATTTCTTCAGTGAGGGCTTTGATAAATTATGCAGGGAAAGACACGTTCAAATGCCAATACACTCTCGGGGACCACCATCCATAGGTTTGAATCAACATTTTGCATTTCATCTTTGAGAAGAATACTTATGAGATTAAAGCAAATCTGCCCCTCTCTATTTCAGGCCACAATTACTGTAAGATGACCACTGTAAGAAGTCAACCATTGCTTGGTATTAGTGAATTATCCTAATTCATGCAGATTCCTCTAGGACCATTTCTGGCAAGTTACTAGGCCTGATATGAATGACAGAAGATTAAACACTGATTAAAAAAAAAACCAAATAAACTTAGACCTGGCAATGTGTCATGTCAAATCCAAAACCATATAGAGAATTTGATGATTAAAGGCTTTATGCTAGAGGGTACCATACATCTAAGCAGAGACCACCTTCTGTTGTAAATATGTGATCCAAATCCGCTTGGAATCTAGTAGGAGTGCATAATATTTATTGTAACAGATGGTATGGGTTAAGATTTTTCTTTTTGTTGCTGTCATTTCACACTATGCAATGATATCATAACTGGTGGGATTCATCAACACAAAATCCAAAAGCAAAGGAACAAAGCTAGTGGCAGGGAGCTGGAGCTAAAAAATAACATAAGAGCCTTTAAAGAAAACCCCAAGATTAAAAACGCAAATGTTTGGCTTTTGATTTAAGCATCTCAGTACTGAAGTTAGCATAAGGCATCTCCTGGAAAATACCAAGTAGTTTGCTAAACCTCTGTTTCATCTCTGCAACATCATCACCAGATGAAGATTTTTGAGTTCACCTCACTGGCTCCATTTAGAGCTTTGTGGTGACGGGTGCAAGAACCCAAACACAACATCTTCATGAGAAAACACAAGCCCTGTTATAGTAGAGCATTAACAAAATAATAAAATTCTGACTAACGCTAGAATTAAAAGAAACCAACCCCCTGACCTTCACCTCAGAACAGCTCACACATTTGAAAATATAACCAGACAACATTTGTTGGAGGAAAAGAGACCTAAATGAGAATAGGAACTTTCAATGCTAAACACTGCATTTATTTAAACATGAAGTCTTCCATAAGGAGATGATAATTACCTACTTTTAAATGGAAATTTCATTGAGTATCAACCTGCTGCTAGAGTCAAGTAAAGCATGGCCTCAGCCAGCTTGGTGTGCCTTGAGTGTCTGCCTGTCCCTGTCCTTGACCTGGATCAAAAATACACTTTGCACTGCTATAATTTTGTTAGAGAGAAGCTTGCTGTATGAAATTACCTAAATGCATCCCTGTCACAGAGCCAGACACTGGAATCTGACTGCTGAGGCATGTTTATCATCTGCTGCACCTCAGCACGATACCACGGGTCGGTGACACTGCCAACAGATGTAACACACCAATGACTCAGTGCCTCACCCTGAAGCTTCTCCAGTGCAACCTGGAACCAAGGCACAGCTCCCACCTTCTGTGGGTTTCACTGGGTTTTTCTTCAGGCTGCATCTAAGTTATACTGACAATTTTAACGCCCTTCACACTTGGTAGTTTGAAAAACTTCAGCTCAAACTCATCATTAGATAATGATTTTTTGTTAGTCTCAAAGCCATACAAGCCAAACAATTATTGACTTCCATAAGCTTCTCTGACGCTCACATACTGCATGGAATAACAACTTTGTACCCTGCTTCATCAACTGAAGGCCTTGTCAATCCACAGCATTCTACCCCAGAGCTCACCAGTGCAGGAAATACTGGCACTAGAAATAACTCGTGAGACTTTTGATGGTCCGGAGGAGGAATCCCCCAAGAAAGCACTGGCAAAGAATATTACACTAAACTCTGTAAGCAGCCACTGATCTGCAGACTGAGAACTAAGAATTCCCTCAAACCACTGCTAACAGATGTTACTGCACAGCCCAACACAGTCATCTTGAGAAACAAATCATCAGGAAAAAAACAGCTCAAGTGAAGCCACTATCCTTGCAGTAAACACTCGAACATCAGGATAGTCCAGCTGCACCAGTCCTCACAGACTACTGGGCCAGACTTGCCAGGAGAAATCTCTAAATCAGATGAAATGTATATGAACCAGGCTTGCCTGTAGTAGAGAACAAAAGGCTTTCTGGATCATGTCTCACCCAGCAATGAGTTTTCCTCCGGAAACGGAGTGCCAACATGTGATTTGACTTCCCATTGTCACCAGTGAAATTGGAAAGTGAAATAAATCACCAAACGCCACAGGAGAGCAGCAGCATTTGACTGTGCACACTAGTTAAGAGTGACAAGGAGGCTACTGAAAATATAAACTAAAATGAAGGTCTGCAATACATTCATTTGTACAAGGGCATTACCACAGCAGGCAAACACAACAACACAGAGTTAGAACTCAATTTAGCACATCTACAGGTTGATCTTTCAAGAATAAGGAGTACATCCTTTCCCCACTGGCTGTATACAAAACATCCCTGTAATACCTCCAAATGAAAAGCTGGTAAGCAGCTTAGCCACATGCGCTCCTGATCAGGTGGACACTTGATTACATAAAGACAAGCAGGCTGGGTTTGGCTGCTAGGGAGATTAGTTTAACATCATTTGCAGAACATTGGTGTTTTGATCACTCATCTTGCATTGTGACTTAAAACTCCTATAAATACACATAAAGACAAAATTTTGTTTTAAACATCAAACCTTCAGAGCAAGCATTAGAACCTATGGACATTTCAAAGCCAGGCTAAAAGGTGGATTGCACTTCTGTATTCTTTGGTATTTATGTTTTCTATGTCCTCACATAAGGTAGCATAGCTTAGCGAACACTCAATCCAAAATATATATTTAACTCCAACTGAGAAGGCAGATGGAGGTGGAAGTAGTAAATCTAGTGTTGAACAAGTTAAAAAAAAAAGTGTAATTCACAAGCTAGATCCCTATGCGAAATGTGTGTGTATGCATGTATATATATATATATATATCTCCCTGCTTACAGCTGCAGGAATTCATAAATTAAAAGAAGTTGAATCTAATGTTAAGAAATTACTCTCAAAGAAAACCCCAGCCAAATTATGTCTCCCAAAATGCACTTTTCCCTGTGCACTGCCCCTCAGGAGCCAGACTGCTGTTCCTACAGCACCAACCACTAGCCCTATATAAGTAACAGTATTAACAGGCTAGAGTTACTTCTATCCTATTGTATCTGAGGAGGAGCCATCAACCCCTCCAAACCAGAAAAAAACATGTCATTTTGGATAATTCACAATAAAAAGAACCTGACAACTTACTCTACTCACATCTTCCTTCTTATTACTATATAACTCACACTAGTAAGCACACAATAAGTATATATCTACATAAGGAAAAATTGTAAATTTTTATGCACAACGTTGTGCATAAAACCCGTTTCTCCCCACAAACCTGAGACTTATTGACACCTATAGGAAAAAGCTGAAAATGGAAATACCCAAAAGCAAATGATAACATTAATATAGTTAATGCATAGTCACAGAGCCCTAAATACTCCATTTAAGATACCCAGCAAGTAAAAACTGTGGTAGGAGATGCCATTTCACTGTGACAAACGCACTGCAAGTAGAGAAAGCTGAACATGTGCATAATGGATGCAGACAACAGTTTGGAAAAAAAAAGGGGCCATCTTGCAATTTCAAGTACAGTTCTGAATTAGGAGAACTGTCACCAGAAGGGTTTCTAGGCCATTGTGAGTATTCAAAGCCTTCCAATTAACAGCAAGTATCATCTTAACACGTTTCAGAGGTGCTGACTGCCTGAACTTAAAAACAACCACACCAAGTTTTACTGCACAGAAGAAGCACAAGAGCAAGAGTCTGAAGGATTGCATCAATTTCGAAAGGCTGAGGAGTTAAAGAGCAGAGCATGAAATGCCCAAGTGTAAAAAAGGAAAGTGAAAGGCTTTGCCTTTTAACAAGGCAAAGTTCATCCACTGATGAACTTATTCATCTTGTTCATCTATTAACAAGAAATAGATTGGGATGGTGTATTTCTCTTCTATTTTCAGCTGAGGAAAAAGGCTTTGGTTTAAGTACATGTGTACAAGCAGAAGCTGCAGTCAAGGTGACTTACGCTTCCAAGATTGAGCCCACATGCCTCAAGACACACACACAGTGAAAAGCAATGGGAGAAGTTTTACAAGGCACATCTAGAGAGAAGCACAACTGGAGAAGAGCATAGGGAACTGCACTAATCCTTCCCTGCACTCCCAGGTGCTGGAGGAGAAGCAGTGAGTAATTATAATACAGCTAAAGCCACCTACAGAACAGCTTTTGAGTTACTTGCAGGTGATGCAACAACCACATGAACAAAAAAGTCATACAATCCCTGGTAGAGCTGTTAATGCCTAAATAACATTTCATAGAGATGATAATTTCACAGGTGACACAAGTAGAGCTGAAGGCATCCTCCAGAAAGAAGCACTTGCCATCACGTGCTATCCTACAATGCAGCAGAAAATCCAGAGCCTCCCCACAGTATCAGGTTTGCTTTATTTCCATATCTTTGTTTCAGAGGAGCTTTAATTAAAGCTTAGGAGAGGCACTGCATATAATCACCTTCATAGGAAGCTGTATTTCTTAACACCGGGAAGCAAAGTTTTAGGAACTGAGAGCAAACTAAAGGCCACAGGCTCAAGACTGGAATTTTCCTGAGCTGTTTCTGCTCAGGACTCCAACACCAAAGTGGAAATTTCCCTAGGTGGAGTTCTTTGTTCGATGCCGCAGGCAATTAGAAGTCCCCAAGGTCTGCAGAAATGGCACAAGGCTGATATTTTTGTCAGGCAGAATTTAAGCAATACAAGACAAAAATAATAGCACGAAATTCTGCTGCAAAACACACCTTTTTTCTTCCCCCTCCCCCAAATCGTGGTGACTTGAGCAGGCAGGTAACAGATGTAAGCATCCAAGAGATCTTTGGAAAAATACCATACCTTATTTTAAAAAAGCCGTATCAAGTCTGCATTGCCTTCGATTTGATTACACAAAAAGGTCAAGTAATTAATAAAAACTCTACACCTTCCAAGGTCCTGAGGGCACAGCAGAAGTAGTTTATCACTGGAATACAGATCTAATTAGCATAGATTTATTTTCTTTTTCCAGTTGGTATCATTGTCCTGTTTGAGGTTCTTGGGGACTTCACAAGCAAAACAAGCAAAATTCAGACACATACTGCTATTGAAAGAAATACATTAATTGCTGGGATCCGTGATTTCTCTAAACTCTTCTATTCATATTCATTTGGAAGAGAGACTGTCAGAGGTTATCAGCCATCCCCACACTATGATCTGAAAGGGAGACCGACTGTCACCAGCACCAACCCTTGGGAACGCCCTAGTCAAGAGTTCAGATACAATAATTTAAGAGAAAAAAATAAACTGCCACTCCCCTTGCTCTGTCCTGCACAGAAAGAAAAACAGATTGTAGTTGATAAGAAGATTACTGGGTGTTCCAGGGACAGAGAATGGGAGCTAAGATAATCAAGAGACAGAAAATCCACCTAATGGGACCATGCCAATCCAGCTGAACTAATTAATAACTGCAGACATTGTTACACCTTTTCCATAACTTTCAAATGGCATCTTGATTATTTAAAAAACCAATTGCTTGCATATTTTTCATCACATTAGCTCATAAAATCCAGTAATGACCACAGTATAAAACCCTGAACAAAACCATTTACTTCCTAAGCTCTGCATCGAGAGCAGTTCTTGAGCAAATCTGACAGCAATAAAGACTTGAGAGCTGCAGTCCCCCCACTGACAAGACAATGCGAAAGGACGCAGCAAAAATAGCAAAAATAAGGATTAAAATGCCACAGCTGACATTTTATGGCAAACGAAGGTGGCTATCATGCCTTCAGAGGACGCAAACTGAATTGCAGGAACATTTTCATTTTAATCCTTCTCTAAAAGGGCAGTGACCCCCTCTCCAGCTGGCCCCTCCTGGAGTGTCAACGTGGGACATGGCTGCTCTCCCTCTACGCCAGTCCTGGGATGGGCAAAATTCGGAATCTGTTCCATCACACAGACACCAGGCTTTGGAATAAAACGACAGCTAGATTTGTTTTCCAAGCTGATTTTTCATGGCACATGTCCCTAAGCAGCAGATTCCAGAAGGGATGCACATAGCAGCCAAATCTGTCTCGGATGTAAGAGAGGAAGTGACCTACAGCTGGAGGAGTTGCCAAACAGGTGCAAGAGATTGGATGTAGCATCAGACCTGCCACCAAGGCAATGCCAAAGAACCTGATCTGGGCATTAGCTCTGTGCCCTCAGAGCAGCTCCACCATCCTTCCTGCAAGATAACCTCCCCATGAGTTGTCCCACAAATAGTTATCAACCATGTTCCATTCATTTACAGAAATTTAACAGAAGGACTGGTACAAAGTATGTGGAATACTATTCCTCAATAGCAACCAAACAAGCAGAAATCATGGACTAGACCAATTTCATACACCATATATTAAAAATATACAAGTCTACTGCCAGGAATTACCACCAGTTTAGAGCTTTGGAGTTCTGCATCTGAGGTAGATGTTCTGCTTAACCAAGCTTGCTAAAATTTACTGTAAACTCTCAAATCAAGCCATTCACAAACAGCCACAAGCCTTTTCTTTATTCAGCCCTAAATAACCCAGAGCCTCCACAAGACTGATGCAGCTGTTTTGCATTTCCAAACAACATTCAGGCGCAATTATTAACCTCTGTTTACGTGCCATTTCTCAGGCCAAGCACATACCTAGCTCCTTGTTTTGCTTCTTCCTCTAATAAGGCAAGTTATAGTATCAAGTCTTTAAACGCACAAGATTTTCTCCTACTCATCTTATTGTTTGGAGAGCTAGATTACACTGAGCTTTTAGATTTAGGATAAAGCTGGAATTTCCTCTGTCCAGTTATATTCATATATGCAAATACAATACGTTTCCTACATACAAAAGTAATATATACCCGTTTATGTATGTGTAATTATATATACAGACACACACAAACGCAGACTCCTATGGGCATCTAAGCCATTTCTATATGAAATGTATAGCCTTTACACTTGGCTGAAGCATATTCCCCGAAAGCCAAGGTACCAATTCCAACCCAAAGATTTATTTTGGATCCATCAGCAACCAAATGGATTCGTTTAACCGAGATTTTCCTCTAGGGAATGGCCCTCTAACAGTCTTCAATGCTTCGGGACCCATCTGAAGCGGGCCGCTCCTGTTCCCGTGCCAAGAATGCCGAGGTCACGTCCCCAAAAAAAACCAGCCCCAAGCATCCCGGTGAGACGGAGCTTCCCGTCCAGATGAGCGGCCTGAGGGAGACGGCTTTCCCGAAAACACCGGTAAAATACGAACTCACCAGCCCGGGAAGGTCTCAAAGACGCTGGACACTCTCCAGGTGGCTCTATACAGCCGAGACACCCCGAATCCTGCTTACCTCTCGCCTACGCATCGGGCACCCCGGAGGAGCCCTGTCCGCCCACCCCCGCCCTCGCACCCCTCACACACCTCGATGTATCCGGCGAGCGCGGCCGCGGGCCCGAGGAGCGCCAGGAGGAACAGCAGCGCAGAGCCCATCGCCGCCGCCATCACCCGCCGCCGCCCGAGCGCAACTGCGGCCGCAGCGCCCCTGCGGGGATCCGCCTCGCCAGGCCACGCCTCCGCCTAGAGTGACAGCCGCACGCACCAATCGAGAGACGGCAGATAGCCGCACCTCCGCAGTGCTATCAGCCAATGGGACGAGGCGCATGGCGTGTGGAGCCGCCCCCCGGCGGGAAATGGCTGCCGGGGCTGACGGGAGCCGCGGGGGGACAGTCGGGGCCGGGGTGTGGCTTGGCCGGCCCTGGCCTTCCCCGGCTGCTACAGAAACCAGTCCCGAGGGATAAGTCCGCAGAGCGGGCACCGCAAAAGGCCCTGGCCTGTGTGGCCGTCTGTAGGCTGCACGCTTCACCTCATTACTCCGGTGAGCAGGAACGTTCTGGGGTAGTAAAAGCCTCATGAGACCTTTTCCTCATCTAAAAATAAAACAGTGATGTTTCCCACTCAAAAAACTGTCTCTATATCTAACCCCGATTTCTCAAAGCTCTTGACCCATGTGCAAGCATCAAGTTCCCAGCCGTTCGGGTTTCATAATAAAACTCAACACCTATGTCCTTTATTTTTTTTTCCTTAAAATACAGCTGTTGAGCGACAAGAATGATAACCATTGATGGCTTCATCCTGCTGCCAGCACCAGGTGCTCACCTGACGCTACCTGGAAGGCACCACACGGCTGCCACGCAAGCTGCTCTGTAAACACAGCACAGCTCTCCATAAACTTTAAATAACATGCATGTATTTAATTTAAAAACAGACACATCACCACCTTCAGTTTGTGTTTCTTTTCAACCAGAGCACAGCAGCAGTTCCTTCCAGTGCAGATGTTCTGCTAGTGCTGCTATTTCAGGACAGCATTCTGGCTTTGAAACCAGGGTTTTGTGCCAAATTTGCATTGAGGGTATTTTAATTCCACCATGTTACTTTAAAAATGGGAATTTAAAATAATTATAATTTTAAAATAAGCAAACCCTTAAGGAACAAAGCAGATCTACCAAGTGCAGTTGCTGATACCACAGACCTTCCACACCTGTGCAGAGCATTTATTAGCCCCTTTTTAATAGTTTCCTTGGTTTTCCCAGTGGAAATGTAGGTCAGTCAGTTCAGGGATTACAAATGCCCACCTTGAAGATGCAACTGCTAAAGAACCCACTGGTTTCAAGAACATGAGATCTTTAAAAATACCAATATATTTTAGACTTCTTGGATTTTTTTCACATTGACATGCAGTGAACCCATTGGTATTAAGTTAGAAAAGCAGTATCATGGAATCACAGAATGGCTTGGGTTGGAAAAGCTCATCTTGTTCCCCGCCCCTGCCATGGGCAGGGACACCTTCCACTAGACAAGGATAGACTATCCTATAGATTCCATATCTTTGCTTTCATTTTTGTGTGAAGATATGTGAGGTGCTTAAATGAGACTGAAAAAGATCTTAGCACAAAATGTCCCAGTTACAAAACATTTCCGTTCTAAACGTCCATATTCTTTCCTGGCTCTTACAAGTGCTGTTTTCTGAAACAGGAACATTGCTGAAATATTGCAGACGGGGTGAATCTGTACGACAGATCAATAAGCAGCCCAGTTTTAATTAAAACTGCCGACTAGTCCACTGGTCACTTATTATAGTCTCTTTCTTACGCTACTTGAAAACACTTAAATCTCTTTTACTGCAGTCCTCTGGCATATATAATTCTCTTTTTAGTCTGGCCAAGTTCAGTTGAAAAACAGAGTAACAAGTTGCTTTTGAAAACTGACACATTTTAATGTAAGTATTTTACTGTGCAATATGAATACAGGAGTAAATAAAAAGTTAGGCTTTTCCCTTTACTTAAAAAGGAGGGATTTTTTTTTTCTTCCCCAGTCCAAATTGTACAAGTTCTTTCTAAATCTTTGGGATGGGACTTTGACTCGAGGTTGAATTTATATAGTATTTAAAGTGCTACATAAATTAATTTCCTTTTAATATTTACACAGTGCTTGGTGAGAATTTATGTTCACAGCACTGACTCCAACAGTGTGATCCTTATTTTTCTGAAAAACTTTAAATCTGGTGACTCTTGGGGAAATCTCTCTGATAAGTATGAGGTACAACCTTAGCTGCATTCTCACCTGCTCCTAGTCCTGTCCTGTAGGAACACCAGGGTGTAAGAACTGAAGTCCTGCAGCAAGGCTGCAACACAGGATATTTCTCTTCAAGAGCAAGGCCATCAGTGCTCAGTTCACTACCTAAAAAGCGAGTGAGAAATCAAAGTCTGAAGAATAACACATTTCCCTTCATACAGAGATCAGTCCTACCAGGACAACAAGTCCCCAGAAAAAAAGATTTTATCTCCCAGACCTTGGTCATTCCTTGGTGATGATCAGGAGCTCCACATGCAACTAAATTCATATGACTGCAGGATGGCAGGGAGAGAGATTGAGATAAGAGCCTCCAGCAAGATGTAAATGGAATTCCATGTAATGGAAAAAAACCCAAAGGCTTTCAGCATGGAAAGGCTTTGGGGATTTCTTTTTTCAGCCACCTGTCCACACAGGTCATTGCAAGCATGGTGACACGATGGCCACGATTAATTCAGTGCACAGGTCTATTTCAGGTGAGCAGTGGCACTTGTCTGTTGCCTGTGACAACAGCACCAGTTTGAATCAATGCTGCAAGGCTGCAGCATTCCCTAAGACACCTCTCCTGCTGTTAAACCTGTTAGGTAGGCAACAGCTTATATTTACTTCCAAGAATCCCATTTTACCCAAGTTCTGGAGCTCTTAGTGCCCTTTTCCAGGACATCTGTGCTAAAGACGCACTGAGAATCTCATCCTCCCTTTTGGCTAGCAATGTTTATTCTGTAAGAAATGTTTCAAGTGAACATCTCTGTCCCTTTTCACTTGCAAGACTGTGATTGTGTAAACATAAAGCGCATTTTTATGATTGCAAAAATGTGCATTGAAAGAGTAATGTTAAATTCATGATAAAAAGAGCAAACAGAAGTCATCAAGGAATGCACCTGGTACCACTAAAGTCATTAAAGCAGCAACTTTAGCAAACTGATGCATTGAGATCCTTTCAGTACCCGGAGAGTGAGTTCAGGAGAATTTGAAGAATCCCACCATTCTCTTAAATTCCTGAAATTAAAGTGTAAAATTAGTCTAGCCAGTGAATTTTAATCCTATACAGCTAAACTTGACTGAAGATTTAAATGGGGGATCACATCATTCGTACTAGCTCTGTGTGACAGGTATGTGCAAGGTAGAGCTTGCTGAGGTAGAATTGAGTCAATCTGGGTTTTAGGAGGTAGAATGCAAACTGAAGTTAGAAACAGCCAAAGAATGTGGTAGGATTAAGTAAAGAACTCCCTATTGCTTATTACTGAAGTATCATAATCATACTCCAATATTACAATTGCTGAACACAATTCAGCAATATAAGAAATACTAAGCAGTGCTTCTAGATAAAATATAGTGCACAAATGATGGCTACCTAACTGCCCCAACTCACGTGGAGCCACCCTGCCTTTCAGACAAGACCTCTACCTATCATCAAGGCTGTGTAAGGGGCAGAAAGCAATGCAAAACTGTTATTACAAACTCAAACTTGATCCAACATCCAGCTATTTAAATCTTGTGGGACATAATATTTCTCCAGACTCATAAATAACATCACAAGGTTGCCAACCTGGTCTGGAACTGGACAACTGTGTTTGGCTACAGCACTTCTGTGTGGAAGTCCAGGGTTCCTGCAGCCTTGAAGCTCAGCCTTCCATCTGTGACTCAAAATGACACACTGGAGACAAGATGTAGGAAGTCCAGCAGCAGTGAGTGAAGGAAACTGCTGAAGAAAGTGGGCTTAAGATACACAGTGAGAACAAAGATGCTCCACAGAATGATGGTAACAAAAATTACAGAAACCTTGTGAAGCAGACAGGAACTTAAAAACAAAAAGGTGATGTCTAAGGGAATACAGTGAAGTTTAGAAGAGTGAAAGGATGGAAAATAACTAAGAACAGATGCATTGCAACTGGGGTCATACCATAAAAACAGGGATAAATGGAATAACTGCAGATGTGAGAAAAACAGCACAGAAATCTGGGAAAAGAAGTGACACAGTAAATGGTGGTGGACAGCAAGCCTTTGTTTCTGCTCAGAGAATCCTCTTTAAAAGGGACTGGCAGGGAAGTGAGAAAATCTACCCTTCATTATACCAATAAACCCTTAACTCTTGATGGCCATTTTCCCACTGCTCTAGTCCATGCCTGAAACAGTGTCATTCATCTGGCTTCCACTGAGATGTCTGAAGTGGGCAGATCTGCACAGCAGTTTGTGCTGTGTTCACCTCAAACAGCACAATCCTTGCCTACAGCATGTAACAGACTGTTAAGGAAACAAGCATTAATACTCCTATAACTGAAAACTTCAAAATAACCCTTCTGTTAGGTTTGAAGATGTTACGGTTTTGCTGAAGCACCAGCACAGAAAGGTTCAATGGCATTAGAAAATGAAAACTGCATCATTACAGGATGCTTAAGGGCAGCACAAGAGAGTGGCTGCTAAGGAAAGCTGCTGCTCCTTCAACACACTGCATATGAATCTCAGCATCCAGAAAATGTGCTAAATCTATGATCTCATCTAATTTCTAGATGGGGGGGCAAAACCAGTGGTGAACTTAATCAGACAATTTGTTTTTCTGAAGACTATCCAAGGCAAAAGCAACATCTGAGAGACACAAAGAATCCGTTTTGGATTCTTTGTATGTAGGATTCACTTCCCAGGAAAAGAAATTACTTCTGATATATAATTCAATAGAGTAATGAGCCCACACTCAGACTGAGGATCCCAAATGCAGAAATAGCAGAGACTAACCACCTTTTTAGCTAATACACGAACTGGGAATTTATGCTGCTCATTTTCTCTCTCCAGATGGATCCGAGGCTTTGAGCACTGGCAGGATCTCAAGGCAGAGCAATGCCTGATGCTTCTCCAAGGAACTGAACACCAACACTGAACCTGACACAGAGTACTCAAAAGATTGAGGGTCTAGAGGCCTACAAGTAAAGGCACAGTGAAGACGCAGTGGGGAGAGAGGAAGGAGAGGCTGCTTTGCAGAAGACGTTTAGTGAACTCTCATCCTCTTGCTTGGTGAGACATATCTTCCTGCAATGGCATCCTGTCTCCTTTATCTCTTCTAGTCCACCTGTGAAGACTGAAGCTATGTTTAACCTCTGAAGATGGCAGAATCAGTCGTTCATTAATCAAGGCAACCAAACCATTCCAACTTAAATAAGCTGAGTCCCACAGCTCTGGTAGAGAAGCCATCTGAAAGAGAAAAAGCTGACAATTAAAAAGAATCCATCAACAACTGATATTGGCTGATTATGGTGCTGAGATTTCTCCTGTTGTCCTTGGATGTTTCTTCCCTCACCCATCCTCTGCTTGCCTGTCTCAGTCATTTCAGCAGTGTGAAAGGTTGTTGATTTTATAGAGGTCTTTAATGAAAGATGAAAATTCAAATATGTTATAATTAGCTGCAGTTCCACATAAGTCAGTATTATTGCAGCTTTTATATTAGATCCTAATTTGTCCCACAAATGATTGTGTCAAATATTACAGTAGAATGGTTAATGACATCAGACATAATGGAAGGATTAAGCACTGATACAGGAAACTTGCTTGAGAAGAATAATTTTAACTTCTTTTCATTCATAATTATTTTTGTCCTCTACTGTAAAAGAAACCTGAAATTGAAAATAAAAATGGCTTGTGTTACTGGCGAGCAACAGAAGAGATCTGATTCATGATTTAATTCTTCATTCAGTATTCATTGGTAGATTAAAAGCCAAATCATCATAACAAATGGCACAGCAATGAACAACATGGAATATAAAAACCTCAGGACTTGTCCTGCTGAATAAATGTGGAATCATTTGCATCTTTGAAGATAAGTGTAATTCAACAGCAAAAAATTGATTCCTCCCTTTGCAATAAGGTCTGATTCAGCATCTGTTCCATCAGGCATCATGGAATTGCCTGTGCTAACAAGCTGCTCCACGGCACACCAAAGTTGCCTTTTATTTCACCCCCAATCACTTGTTTGAGCAGCTACTCAGTTTGCAAGAACAGGATGTATGAGGAACCTGTGACACAGAAATAACCAATAAGGAATTTAAAATGTCTAGGAGACACATGTCTGATAATACAAATTACTGGGAACTGTAGTTTTCCCTCAGCTGCATGGTACCTTTAAGTGCCTTTTTTTTTCCTGTTGCACTTAAAAGCAGAATAACTTCAAAAATCCCCTCCTTACTTTAATCTGGTATCAGCACAGAAGGTTGCAGTTTGCATCATTCTATTTAAACAAATATTAAGACATTTCCTGTTACAATCATCATTGGGGCCTCACAGTTCTCAAACACCAAGTCATCCATCCTTCTTATTTCAACACAGGAATGTTGACTTTAGGTTCTGGAAATGCACACCTGGAGACACAGAACCTGCAGCTTTGCCTCCGGCACTATCACCACACCCGACATTGGGAAGGAGCTGTAGGGTCTTTTCTGAGCAGCAGCCTGGTCTTCAACTGATAGTCACAGGAAAATCAGTGGGACACAGGAATTCCCAGGCACAAGAATTCATATTTGCAGACCTTGCTCTACAAGTTTTTTATTTCAGTGTCCCAAATACACTGAATAGGGCTCTACAGCACTATTGACTTACAAACTCATTCAAGAGTGAGGCTTCATGTTGTGCTCCAGGGTTTTTATAACCTTTGAAACAGAGTTCTTTGGAGGGCCACAAGAAGTGAGATGTAGCAGTGCTTTGGCAGGTTTTAAACTCCTACGGCAGCAAGAAGTTTGAATATAGGTTCTTTTGGCGATAAGAAATAAAGAAATACATGTATTTGAAGTCAGTGTCAGTTGAATAAAGGCAAAGAGCAGGACACAGCTGAAAGGAACTAGGACATGTAAGTACAAGCTGAATCCCAGTGTCTCCAAGGGAAGGAGGGGACCGCCTACAACTTCCGCCCCAAACCCATGGCCTGAGGGGGAGAACAGCCTCTTTCTGAATCACATTTTCTCAGATGAGTCAGCTCCTGAGAGATCTTTAAAAAAGTCCTTGTCTTGCAACTTTCCAATAGTCTTTTCCTATATCTTGCAAAGAACTGAATTTGAAGTTGCTCCTTTTATTTTACTATGATTTTCCCTCATAGGAAGAGAGAATAGCCTGTGTGTTTTGTCACCCAAAGCTTGCTAAGGCTTGAAGATCCCTTTTCTCCCCCAACATTAAAGACATTTTGTCCCACAATAATGAAAAACGCCATTTTGAAGGAGAGCTTCACACTGATATCAGTGTATTCAGCGTTTTTGGAAGCAAATTACAAGGTTTCCTCCAACTCTAGGCTTTCCTGCCTTGTCCCAGTCATTTGGTTGATTCCTCAAGGTCTCCACCAAAATGTAGCTCACTGGCTAAGTTATAGAAAAGGAGTCTTAAGTAAAGCACTCTATTGGGGTTTGAGTTTTCACTTTAAAATGCAAATGGCTGGAAGTTAATTCCCCTTTGGGATTTAAGAGCTGAATTTAAAATGGGAAATGATGAAACAAAAATATATATCAGAAAGCATTGCAGAGTGAGAATGAATCCTTCGCCATATGAATGCAGATTCCTAGGGTCAGCAGACATCTTCATTTATCTGTATTTTAATAGTTTCCCTTAAAACTCCTTTTGGCTAAATTCTTCCTCAGTGTACTACTTGGTACACTGTCAGTGGACAACAATAAGGGCAAAATTTGCCCAGGTTTTCTAATTTCTAAAATCTCATAGATCAGCATATTTAAACACATCAATATTTTACTGGGTATGATAAATAACACCTTAATTTCTGTTAAGATGTCTAACAAGACCTTTTTCATACTTACTGAAAATACAGCTGGATGACAGACCTATTTGCCAATTCTTTGTCAACTGGGAAGGCTAAAAAGCAATCAAAAAATGTCAGCTTAGCAAAGATGTTAAATCAATGTTCGCTAACCAATTGCAAAAGTCTTCCATCTCCCTTTCTTTTTCACAAATACCATTTTACTTCTAATGGGGGAGAAAATAAGCATATATAATTATGTCCTTAGATCAATTTATGCTTGAACACATATACACACACAGATACACCTCTGCAACCTTACAGGGACTTGGTGATGCAAATGCTCTAATCTGCAGTTAAAATTCAGAGTGCTCCACTCCTTGCATGATCAGGCCTTTAGTAACTCAACCAGATTCCTTCTATTTGTTCAGTCTTCTGGAATACATGTCTTTACATAACACTTCAAAAGAATCACTTCTATGCACACAAACACTGGCAAAAACACATCCACCAGTTTTCATAAACCTTATCCCAGCAAAGGATGGAACTGCATCAGCATGAGATAAAAACTACAGATCACAGCAGGCAACTGCAAAGTTCCTGGTCTATGTTTAGAAGGGCGTAAACCTGGGATCAGGTTGATAATCTGGAAATTATTTGTATTTGGATACACTTCCTTTGGCACACGGGTTTAGAGCTGTGGACAGGAAGCACATGTGGGGGGTAAAAGGGGAGCAGCCCCCAAGCCAGGTGTTCCCCTGGCCAACACCACCTACTGATCCAGCTTCAGCTGGATCATCTAGAAAAAGCACATGGGTAGATCTCTTGGCAGGGTCAGTAATTAAATATTTGTACCACCTTAAAACCTAAAAAACAATGACTTCACAAGCCTTATTTCAAGCTTTCCCTCTGTCTGTACAAGAATGTATCAAATAGTCAAACTTTTTGGTTTTGTCCTTCTTTTTGTTTCCATGTTTTTCTTGCACATTGCAAACTGTCCAAGTTCTCCAGGCTCTGTTCTCTCTTTTTTTTTTTTTTTTTTTTTTTTTTTTTTGGTTAGACTGACTTTGGTCAAACCCTAGATCTGAAAGTCCCCAAACAATCAACAAAGAACGCATTTTGGTGTGATAAATTTGAGAAGTCACAATAAGGGCTGTGGTATGGTACTATGATATCACTCACAGAGGACTGGTACTTCATTGTGAGTGGAAACAGCATCTGGCATGGGGCAGAAAAACATTTACCAAAGGAGCATCCAAGAAGGACAGCAATGAAAAATAACACTGAAATGAGTTTATGGCTATGTAAGTTGTTGTCTTCATTGGGAAGATATTTCTTTAAAGTCAGGGAAGGAAAAATATCACACATGATGTCTTTTTTCCACCTTCAACTCCAGCATTTGCCAACAGCTTTTTAACAATTGCATGATTCACTATTGAGTATTCTGCGCCAAGAGAAGCCAGTGTTCTATACAGCAGAGGGCTCTTTCATTCCTTTTTATTTCATATTTCTGTTATCAGCCAACATGTCAGCTGTGAAATAAAACCTGGAGAAAAACTTTGAAAGGAGATAAATTCCCAGCAGGTGTCACAGAAACACTGAATTGACATTTAGTCTTAATTACACCTCCCGTGTGGTTTTGCTGTGTTGCAGTTGCTCTGTACTAAATGAAATAATGTAATTTTAAAATACTTTTTTTCTACACTAAAAGAGAAAGTGAACAGGTAAAAATAAAACTAGGTAAGTGATGGGGAAAAAAGAGAAACAGGCATCACCAGCACAGTTCCTAAAAGTTCTGCAGGGAATTAATGAGGAAAGAGCAGAGAAGGGGAACCAGGATGTGCAATTCAATGCAAAGATGAATACAGGAAGCCACAGAATCCCAGAATGGTTTGGAATGGAAGGGACCTCAAAGCCCATCTCATTCCACCCCTTCCATGGGCAGGGGACACCTTCCACTAGACCAGCTTGCTCCAAGCCCCATCCAACATGGCTGTGAACACCTCCAGGGATGGGGCAGCCACAGCTATCTCTTGTCTGTGCATTTACAACCTTTTGAGGTTGAGGAAAACCACCAGGATGTGAAGAAGCTCATTCAACTTTTAGGGTATTCTCGGGTGAAACAGAACTTGCCAGGGAGATTAATTCAGCCCATATCAAGCTGATCCAAGTAGTGAAAAATGACCTTGTCATCTTAGGCCTATTCCTGTTCTTTGCCTTCCTGAATGCCTCAGCAAATATAAGAATAACTTTCAAGATAATCTTACCACAGTGGCAAAGACATTTCAGCGTAAAAATCAGCTTCGGAGGGCCTGAACCTGCAGCTGGCAAGTCTCTTGATTAAAAATACTCAACATTTGCTTTGAGACATGCCATTGCTATTACCATGCTCTATTATTCAGGCAAATTCACTAAGCAGCAGATTTTGAAAATCAGGGATCAAAGTCTGGGCTCTTTTGATAAACTTGAAGAGTCCAGATCCTACCTAAGCTCCCAGTGGGGTGTACTAGCTTTAGAGACAGTCTTCCCAAGCAAACAGATTTAAGAGCCCTGGGAAATACCAGTTGTACTCTAACAGCAAAACTCTGGAAACAAGTCTCCAGGGGGACCCCTGCAAAATGAAGGCAGAGCAAACCTGACATGATGCAGGAAACACTAGCATTATCAGCTGGGACTGCAGCAAATCTTTACCTGTGAACTGCAGCCTCATCCTCAGGCAAGCAAATCTGGAATTTTTCCACTATGTGCAGGCTGGGGTTACAGGAGTTCAAAGCAACAATTAAACAATTCCATAATAACAGAGAAATGCAAAGTCCTGTCGTAACTTAACCATGTAAATCTGCTGCTTTGAAAGAAACACTTTTGTTTTGGGTCAGGCTTGCCAGGTGCCTAGGCACACCTGGAGTACATAACATTTAGGTGCACCTGGATAACATCACCTGAACTTTGACGATGAGGATTATTTCCTGAAAAAAGACTGGCTCAAAAGGTTATGTTCTGTTCACTAAAAGATTTTGAGGAAGCAAATTTGTTATTTCTTCCCAGGCTACAGTATCTGCATCCTTCCCCCCCCCAGTGTTGTTTGACTGAAGCACAGCAGAAGCCCTGCCAGCATTCCCTGCTCTGGGGAGCTCTGTGCTTTCCCCCTGAACAGCACATTCTTATGTTTTTCCTGGCTGTGTGACTACAGAAGTTTCTTATTTGTAGCCATATGCACCCAAGCAGAGGCTGCAGCTTCAATCTTAATGGCTGTCTGGAATGATATGATTTGGTTTTTATCAGCTTCAGAGATAAGGCAGCATTAACTCCCTGAAAAATCCTGGCACTTACTCAGTTTGATTCCTCCCGTTCTCCTAAACCAGGTGTTTTCAAAGGTATTAATGTATCTGTCTACAGTGTGGGTGGAATATACTTAACTTCCAACTCAGTTAAGTTGGAAAACATTCCCTCCTTTTAAACTAATCACTCACTAAACAAACATTTCTCTTCTACCCAGACAACTACCCTCTTGAAGGACACATCTGACTGCAAAGAACCATGCTGCAAAAATACTTTGAAGGCAGTCCAAAATGACACCAGTCCCAGGGTCTGCTCAGACAGCACCTGCTGCATGGTCAGAATGCACACAGGAAACCTCAGTCCCCAAGGTGGTGACAAGCAACACATGCCATAAGGGGGTGTTTCTTAAAGTCCCAGAATGCTGTAAGAAAATGTCAGCAGTGTTTTTCTTTCCAAAGACCTAATTTTTAAAATGTTATGATAAAAAATTAAAGAATAACTTAAGACCACGGTAAGTAAAGGCTTGAAATTAAGGCAAAGAAAAGCCAACCACAACAGTATTTTCTTTTTTGTGCACCAGTCATATAAGCTGTTAACAAACAGGGTAATCATACAAATATTAGATTTAAGACAGACTTGATTTATACCTTTATGAAAAAAAAGCCAAACCAACTTCTCCAAGAACCCATGGCTAAATCAGGCCTAAGATCTACCTTTAGCACCTGAGGAGCAGTATACCACTAAGTCAGACTTCAGAGGCCACTAATAAATCCCCCTGATCCTAAGCAGCTTCACTTAGGTTGGAACTAAACCCCCCCCCCCCGCCCCCACTGCTCCACAAGCCCAGGATTCCTACTTAAGCCGAGTTTAGGGCCGTTGCTTCTTGTCTGAGTAATTCTAGAGAAGTATTGGGTTTTAGCTTAGTATCAACTGTAACTAGCTATGGATCTTGAATCTGTGCTATTGCTGTAGATTAGGTAAGTTACTAATGGTTTCATTACCAGCCTACATCATGACATGCAAATTTGGTCCCCCTTGTCCTCTTGAACTTGCCTGCTGACCTGTATTTTTGAATGCTCTCTGGATGTCATCTCTGGATGAATCTTAGTCATCTTCTATAGGTGCTGAAGGATGGAATGGGAACTGGTGAGTATTTCCACAAGCTTGGACATCCAGACATTTAGATAAGAGATGGAGCTATCCCAGGGGATGTTTTTTGCCTTTAAAAATCAATCCATTTCTGAAACGGCATCATCTGTAATGAAATCTTCTCTGTAAAAGCCCTGTTGCCCCACTAGAGCAGAGGGGCTGGGTAGACAGCTGGGAAAGAGGAATGTGCTAGACTGGAGGAAACAAAAGAAACACGGTTTGTGTAGTCTGACAAAACAAACCTCAGTGAGGATGTGACTGCTGTCTATAAACACATCAGGAGAGTAAACACTGGGGTAAGGATAAAGACCCTACTTAAAAGACATGAAATACATAGAAAGAGACTTTAAAAGAAACAACCTCTCAGGATTTCCTCTGGTCGAGATGATCCCAAGGTGTGTTAAAAAGTCTCTTTTCCCCAACCCAGCTGTCAAAGAAGAAATCAGGAGTCTCTGGCTGTCGTTCTCAAGGTTGTTTATTATTTCTTATCTAAAACATTTTCTGCCTGGCCTGCCAAGGTCTGTTCTGCAGGTCGGTCTGAGGCACACTCCCCCGCCCGCGGGCTGGTGTTGTCTTTTATACTCTAAACTACATATTTGATATTTACAATTATGTTCCAATACCTACCACCTGTTAGACAGTGACTTTCTACTCTAAACCAATCCCAAAGTGCCACCATCACCAAGAAGATGGAGGCTAGGAAGAAGAAGGGAGAAGAACAGGAAAAACGCCCAAATCCCTCCATCTTGTCCCTAGACCCCAACAGTAAAATTCTTTAAAATTCCACTTTTCACCTTGTGACAACTACTGTTATGCTACTTAAACTTTTGTGACTTGTAATTCTTCATATAAAGTTGGTAATTTGCTGCATGGGTTAAGACTGAATTCCCAGGTGTCTCTGGCTTCCTGCCAGGGTCTCTGAGCACGTACCAGGATTTTGAGCCATCCAGGGCATCCAGAGAGATGTCCTGGGTTCCAAAATGAACCAACTTGTCTTCAATGTTTTTAGTCTCTTGTTCAAAACTGCAAAAATAAAAGTCTCAGTTTCTCCTCAGGGAAAGCCTGCTCAGGTTATATACTGAGGTATCTGTGACGGCGAGGATTTGGTAGCTTGGAAACCCTCTGCCAGCTCCTATATCCATCAGAAGGTCAGACTTCTAATTTCTAACTTCTGCAGAAAGAGAAAGACTGACCTGTCTGACAGAAAAATATTTTTATCCTTCTACATCCTGAAAAAGGACACAGTTTTCCCAGCTAGGAGACTTACTTTGAGCTCTTCTATAAAAAGCTAAGATAAACAGGGTCTAGAGTTAGTACATGTACTAAATTAAATCTCAAAATACAATTTTTTTGAAAAGAAAATGTGGCTGCTGTCTAAACATCTACCATAAGTTATCACTGAATGTGGTTTTATGTTGCCTCTTTTATTCATCTACCAAATGTATGCAGAAGCAGGAGGAAGATCTCTGAAGATCCCTTCTTTCCTGACAGAGGTGGAGGAAAGCTGACTGTCATCACCACACTTTGAAAAAGGTTGTCAAAGGCTGTATCACATCCTTTCCCAGTGCTGGAGACAAATCTTCTGAAAAAATTAGAAATCTTGTATAATGCACTATAATTTTAATAATTCCTTTATAATTTTAAATAGAGTAATAATTTTAATAGAGAACATTAAACCTTTATTTAACTTTCTGTGAACTCAGAAATATCACAAAGCATGGAGAGTTTCCTGAGTCATTCTGGCCTGATTAACTGAAAGGAAACCCAAACACCCTCCGTGTTTACTTTGCAGTCGATGCACAAATTGTTTCCTGCTAATGACAATGCTTCTACACAACCAGGGCTGGGTCGTGGAGACATCTGAACTCCCATGGGAAATCAGCCGGTGGCGTTGGGCGCTGGCAGTTTAGTGCTGTCAGGAGCATGGTAGCTGAGATCCTTCCCAGAGAAGAAATGTGTGCACTAAATCCCAGCTAAAGAAGTAGCTGACCTGGATTTGAAGTTGAACTACATCTGTCCAGTGCAGATTTCTGGGAAATGCTCCAAGAATTAACAAGTCTGGCAATGCAGAGAAGAACTGGGTTGCACTGGAGTTACTGCACTTGCCTAAACTGGGCTGACTGGAACCACGACATGCTGCCTGTGGAAACGCTGGGGCTCCACAGGAACAGCTGAGCACAAGAAGGAAAAATCCCTCTCTAACCCTGCAGAATCTTGCAAAGAGAGAGTTTGCAGCAAAAGCTGTGAAATGCCAAACTCCCATTTGATTTGTCTCCTTAAAACCATGGGATGCCAAGGCATCATCAGGAGCAGCAGCTGCCTTTATAAATACTGTTCTAATGCAGTCAGGGAGATATTGGTGTGTGAGTGGCAGAATATTTTCCCTGCAGGCATTCTGGCATCAGGACTTACTTTTCCTATCCCAACACCCCAGCAGAGCTTTGCTAAATAGATTTTCAGTAAACTGAAAAGCTGTCCTTTCCTAAAACTTGCTGTATCTTTTATCAAATGACCAGTGAAAATGAGGGGGCTGGGGGGAGTGGGGTGATGATGCCAGTTGTTTCCTGGCCTATTTTTGTGCCTCTTTATTATTAACAGTTGGAGGATAAATGCCACTTGACTGGGGACAAATCAGGCAAAAAGAGAGCTAATAGTGAATGCATAAGGTGAAATGCTTCAGCTAAGGGTATGTTTTTCATTTAAAATAAAGTTTAAATTTTTGAGTTGATGTAGGTACTATTATAACACCCTCAAACTTGTTTTAGTCCATTATTTTCTTGCAGCTAAAGGGATTAATTCAGCATGCTTTAAAAAAACAGACTAATTTTTTGGGGTAGGAGTGATCCTGAGAACCACAATAAAATAACTTTATTGTACTTGCATGTGTTTTACATGAGGCCACTTTAATTAAATTTATTGTGGCTTACTCCAAACTAGTGAATTCACATTTTGTATTCTCTGTGCAGGATGAAAAGTAATTACATTTCAGTTGCATTATAATTTAGCAGGTTGTAACAGACACAGGGACAGAGTTGAAGTTTTTCCATCTTCTCAATTGGAGTGTTAAATCACAGCCAGCTGCTGACTTGCATGGGGGTGGGAAGTAGGTGCCACAAAGCACAGCCCAATTCCATGTGCAGTTTAATTTGGGAATCTAGACCTAAGTACCTACTTGTCATGCACAGAATGAGACTGGGAGGTCACCAGGGCCAAGGAGGCAGTGGCTGCTCCTATAACTCAAATGAGTTTAGAGCACTTGAGCATTTTTCTTTGTCATATTTAATCTGTATGTTCCTCAAAATGGAATTATGTCATGGAGAAAAATCCAATAACCCAGACAAAACCTGAAACATCCATATAGAAAGGGAAAATGCAGAAAATCTTTCTAGGGGTCTGAGAGAGGGTTGGGGAGCAGCTTTAGGGAGTAGGGTCCAGGCATGGGAGGCTTATTTTTATGGCAGAGACTTAGGAGTGGTTTTTCTAGGAGAAAGGAAGGGGTGAGAAGGTCCAAGGAAAAGAGAGCAGAAAGATATTCATAAGTGAATTAAATGGGGTGGAGTTCCAGTGTGCTTTTCCACCTGGAATCTGAAAAAGGTGGGAGAAGCCAGTCAGTACACTTGCTTCCACCTGGGAACTAGTGGGAACATTAACAATGGAGTGACCAGAGGCAAGAGACAGAACTGGTTTCTGTCAGATGAGAGAAATTGCTGCAGCAGCAGTATCCAAATGAGATGATGCAGGGACAGAGACATGGATCTGATGGCCTGGGAGCTGAGCAGGGAAAGGAGGATTTTCAGGAGGGTTACAGCACCTTCCAGACTGGAGGTGAAGAGGGGTATTTCATGTAGTTCACTTGAACTATGCAGATTAGAAATAAATAAATTAACCTCATGTGAAGGCCTCTCTCTCTGCCAGCACAAGGCTGTGGGGGAAACAAAGCCTGTGCTGGAGCATCAGAAACAACACATCAAATGTGGGAATTACAATAGGCATTACATCAGCTGCCGGATACTGCAGGGGATGAATCAGACCAGCATCTGGCAGCTTTAGTGCACCCGTGGCAAACTTGCACTGATTTGACTACAAAGGGAAAAAAATAACCTGTGGAACAACTTTCAATGTGAGCTGTTTCAGGAAAGGGCACTCTTCTGTATTCCACCATGGGACTCCATCCCTTGTGACGGAGCCACCAAGGCTTCCAAAATGTTAGGAGACTCTTGGAAAACGCAAATAAAAATGCATCTTGATTTTTTAAAAAAAGTAACAACACATGCAGGTTTTAAAATTTGTAAGAAATAAAGCAGTTTTGATTGCTTTTATGTATGTCCTTGTAGTACTTATTCTCCTGAAGTTTCAGTACAGTATAATGAAATTGAAGCTGGTTCTATCGGACAGAAAAACAAATTGGCTCTATGACTCCCATAATTTAAATTAAGAGAACTGCCCAGAGATGTAAAGAAGTATAGTTAAGGGGGGAAAAATTATCAAACTTCTAAATTAAACTAATTCTGCTGACTTGAGGTTTAAAATCCATATCTAACATTTTAATATCATAAACACAATTTAGAAAATTTGTATTTCTGTGGGCTGTTTTTGAAATTTTGATTGCTCATGGAAGGGGGTCAGTACAACAGGGGATCATTTAAATTTACAACAGCAGCTCTTAATTTAAAAGACTAGTCCAGGCTTTAAAAGGACAGACCTAATGGAGAGTTACACTTAATGGCACCAAGATCTGACCCTCTCGCTGTTCTCCCAGCACAGAGACTGAGCAAAACCAGTTCTGTAAAAGTAGTGATTAATATTTAACCCAAATTTCCTGGGCTTTGGTCAGTTGACCACAATGGCCTATTGAGGGATCTGTAGCTGCCCACACTGCAGTGAACAGTGGTTTACACATAGTCCATGAAGCCATTTAGAATAAAACTAAAAGGTCCTAAACACAGGGATTGTCTGGCTGAAATATCTACTGGATTAAAGAGCTACCTGAGTGTGTGCTAATGGCAAACAAGAGACAAGAAAGGGATGTTTTTTCTCGCCACCATAATAGAAATAGATAAATACTAAACACAAACATGGCAGTAACTGCACTGGAATGACCAATCAGTTACATTTTTGAACAATGGTAATTATTATCCTTCTTTGAGCAGACATTTAGGACTCAGACACACGTACCATGATAAAAAAAAAGAGCACCCTTTAGGGACGTTTTACACAGAAGCAGCCCTTTAGTGGGCATCTCCTCATGGGCTGACCTTCGACACATATTAATAGCTCACGTTTCAGCTTTTAGTTTATCAGGTTTAAGTAAAATTCCAGTGGAATCCACTGGTTTTGACACAATTTTAGATAATTCTGCTCCAAGGAGCTGCTAGATAGCGCCGAAGGGGCTGTAGAGCATTGCGGACGGGATCCCACGAGAAGTTTGGGAGTCACCTCCTAAACCAGGAGGGAGAAGGGGATGGGCCCGGCCCTACCTGTCCTGGAAAATTGGGAGTGACGGATGTCGGAGGTGTCACCGCCCCGCCTCTTCCCGCCACCAGGGGGCGCGCAGCGCCGCCCCCACCCCCACAGCAGGGGGCACTGCTCGCGGCGCCCACAGCGCCTCTCCCAGTGCGGGGGCGGAGCGCCGCGATGAAAAGCGCACCCTGATTGGTGGAGATACCACTGGTGGGGATGAGAGAGGGGCTCTGATTGGCCACCAGCAACCGAAGGTGAGAGTAAAACCTGGGAAGAGAACACCCCCCCCC